>NC_137133.1:16384747-16445979 GCF_949319135.1 Squalius cephalus
TTGTTTAGTGTTAGTTGTAACAAGTGTTTTGTGTACTTTTGCTGTGAATGTTGATGATAATGAAAGGGGGAGAGAGAGAGAGTTTATGGATAAGACTTTAATCCGCACTTCTTATACGGTGTATATTCAGCTCTTACAGTGATTTTCTGGAGTAAAACTAACGCTTCATCTTTTGTGTGATGTACAATAAACTTCATTGAACTCATCAGTATATTTTTGGCCATTAATCGGAGGTGGTCCGCTACAACAGGCTTGTACTAATATTGGATAAAAGCAATATGAAAATAAGTTATAACCGTAATTAAACTAGACTATACCTGTTCTATTTCCATACAGCATATATTCTCTGACTCTGTAGGCACTATTGTCCAACTCCGGTGTAACAAGTTAGCTCAAAGGGGAAATATTAATAATAACTCATAATTATCAGTTATGATTAATTATTAATATTTGGGTCAGTTAATTGGATTAACTTGAGGTAGCTAAATTAATATTACAATCAATTAATCAGTTCCAACAAACTCTTTTGATTATTCATTTATTCTAAGAAAAGCGTATCTTTCATGGCCACCGAAAAAAAAATAGTTCTTAGCATGTACAGCGCTTAGAGCATGTAACAAGATCAAGATCGTAAAATGGACTTTGTTGCAAGCAGAGAATCAGAACCAAATACATATTGTGCACAAGTTTTATTAACTAAATCACAAACATAACTAAACTAAACAAACATTCATACATTCATACATACATGCATAGGTAAAATGGTGAGTGATATGGAACCGGAAACAGGAAATGGAACTATGGAAAATATCTATTTAACTATGAAAAGAACCATCAGCTTATCATTTTCAGAGCACCTCATTAAATTGATACTTGCATGGTCTGTGCAGTGGACACAATTCTTGAAGTGGTTGAAAATTGAGTTTGTTGATGGGTCAGTGAGTGTTAAATGTCACTGTACAATTTGTAATCGTTTTCTGGATGGAGAAGATATGATGAACTTGCATGGTTATGTCTACGCTGTTCTCATGGCTGGAGTGCAGATTGTGGCCTGCAGGCTCTGGGCCGGCAGGACACGCAGAGCAAATGGTGGGAGTTGCGATAGACTTTGCCCGCATTGAATGAAGACATTGAACTCCTGAGGTTGTCCTTGATGCTGTTGTGGTTGAGAGAGTCCTCTCTCTCCTGAGTGAGCACATGGCTGTGGTGAGTTGAAGCCTGCTGCCCTGGGGCCTGCTGAGGCCATGCTGGACAGCACGGCATCCTGAATTGAAGGACGGCCCCCCTTGAAGAAGCAGCAGTAGAGGCCAAAAGAAAAGAGAGTGATCACTGTGGATTTGTCTCTAATAAAGCCTGAGAAAGGCCCCACCTCTCCGGGTTTGCTTGACCAATGAGAACGGTGGAATTTCCGAGCGAGAAGATTCCTCTGTGGTTGATTTATGAATCTTTGTTCTAAGCGTGCTCATTTGCATGTGCAGCTGGATTGGTTTCTGATGACGAAACTAAGAAAGATTCTTGTAATACTAATACTGTATGTTGCACAGCTATCGGCATATCATGTACACAATCATTTCGATCTTCAAAGTACCAATTTATAGAGATCAAACATGGTATACGTGAGGTTACGTTGACCGATGGTTCTATAATAAAATACATAGTATCAAAGAGATAATAGTATCAACAGATAATAGTATTAAAAGACACAACACAAGACAGTAAATCATTCACAAAATGTTCTGGAATGCATGTTAATTTCATGTTAATCAGTTCATCGATAAATGAATGCAGGAAAGTCTGTTCTGATGTCTGTAGGTTTTGTGAGCAGGGGCCCTGTTCACATTGCTAAGAGTCATAAAATCAACTTATCTGATCGTGGTCATGGTAACTAAGACCTTCTTGCCCTGTTTGGGGGGATGGGGCCACAGATCCCAGAGTGAGTTCTAAATATCATTTGTTAACCTATAACAAATACTTGTGTCTGACTTGTCTCAGTCATTACACCGGGTCGAAATGAACACCGTTGCTGAGAGTTTCTGTTCTGATATTATCTTTCCGATAGATGAGATTGTCCTGACAGAGTGAGCTTGTGAAGCTCTGCCCTCTGTGCCGGCAGCAACAGCTCATTTGCATTTAAAGGGATACATACTAAAACGGTGCGTTTTTTGAGAAGGGTCTGACTGCAGAGCCGCAGAGCCACAGTTTTACGCAAACTACAGTTTTACCCCACAGCAGGTTTGACCGCGCATTTCATCATGAGAGTTTGAGAGTTTTATGTCATCAAGATGCATGTTACGACACTGGAAGGGAATAATTTCCCTAAGTATTCACAATGCTCTTCTTGCTGTGACCAATTTCACTGTCCGTTCTGCTCGATTCAATATTGGTGTTTGGTGTTTTTAGCCCCCAACGGCGCCTTCCAGGCAGCAAGGGGATGGGTAGGTTTAAGGTTGAGGTTAGGGTTAGATGCCTGGAAGGAGCCATTGGGGGCTAAAAACACCATTGAGCTTCAATATTATAAACCGTCAGGAGAAAGTCACCTCAAGCGCCATCTTAAATTACATTTTAACCGGGCAGTCCAACATGAGGGTTAGCCGACGCTAACTTTAAGTTAGCCAACTTTAGAAAGCTAATGTATTCTGCGTGAAATGTAGTTATCGATAAGTAGCTATAACGAACTAACGTAACCTGTATCTTGGCTTATACTACAATTTAATATTCTTTAGTAACGAACTTTACAGTTTTTAGTTATATCAAACTAAATATATATTATATTTAGTTACAGTGGTGGTCAAAATTGATGGCACCCCTGGTAAATATGATAAAAAATGGCTGTAAAAAATAAATCTGCATCGTTTATCCTTTTGATCTTTCATTCAAAAAATTCACAAAAATCTAACCTTTCATTGAAGTAAAATAATTGAAAGTGGGGGGTAAATCACATTATAAAATAAATGTTTTTCTCCAAAACACGCTGGCCATAATTGTTGGCAGCCTGTAATTAAATACTTTTTGCAACCTCCTTTTGCCAAGATAACTGCTCTGAGTTTTCTCCTATAATGCCTGATGAGTTTGGAGAATAACTGACAAGAGATCAGAGACCATTCCTCCATACAGAATCTCTCCAGATCCTTCAGATTCACAAGTTCATGTTGGTGCTTCTTCTCTTCAGTTCAGCCCACTCATTTTCTATAGTGTTCAGTTTAGGGAACTGGGACGGGCATGACAGAAGCTTCATTTTGTGCTCAGTGACCCATTTTGGTGTTGATTTTGATGTTTGTTTTGGATCGTTGTCCTGAAGGAAGATCCAACCACGGCCCATTATAAGATTTCTAGCAGAGGCCGTCAGGTTTTGATTTTTTATTTGTTGATATTTGATAGAATCCATAATACCATGTATCTGAACAAGATGTCCAGGACCTCCAGCAAATAAATAGGCCCACAACATATAAGATTCAGCAGTATATTTAACCGTAGGCATGGGGTACTTTTTATCCCTGTTTGCACCAAACACATCTGGTGTGTTTGCTGCCAAAAAGCCCTTTTTTTTGTTTCATCTGACCACAGAATCTGGTCCCTTTTGAAGATCCAGTCGTGTCTGACAACTGAATATGCTAGTTTGTTTTTCGATGAGCGAGGAGGATTTTTCTTGAAACCCTCCCAAACAACATGTGGGGATGTAGGGGTTGTTTGATAATTTTTTTTTTAGGTTTTCTGACCACCAAGACTCAACTAATCTCTGCAATTCTCCATCTGTGATCCTTGGAGAGTCTTTGGCCACTCAAACTTTCATCCTCACCGTCCATTAATACAATTTAGACACACGTCCTCTTCCTGGCAGATTCGTAACATCTTTAGTTGATTGGAACTTCTTAATTATTGCCCTGATGGTCAAAATGGGGATTTTCAATTCTTTAGATATTTTCTTACAGCCACTTTCTATTTTGTGATGGTCAAAAATCTTTTGCTGCACATCAGAACTATATTCTTTGGTTTTACTCATTGTGATGAATGATTAAGGGAATTTGGCCTTTGTGTTTCCTCATATTTAAACTCCTGTGAAACAAGAAGTCATAGCTGGACAATTTCATGTTCCTAGTCACCCTGGTGTGCTTAAAAATGTAAATATTAATGGGAATATACTTCAGAGATATTTTTCTCATAAAAAATTCTAGGGGTGCCAACAATTATGGCCAGTGTGTTTTGGAGAAAAACATTTATTTAATAATGTGATTTACCCCCCAATTTCAATTCTTTTACTTAAATGAAAGGTTAGATTTTTGCGAATTTTTTGAAGGAAAGATCAAAAGGATAAACAATGCAGATTTATTTTTTACAGCCATTTTTTATCATATTTACCAGGGGTGCCATCAATTTTGACCATGACTGTATATCAGGATTGTCATCATTATTAGGTCCTTAGCAGATATTATTTTGACTCTCCTGTTGTGTTAATTTCATGTTAACTAATTTTGTGTTTTCAGTCCAAAATGACCGCCCCATTATAGCAGATTATAAATTTGTAATAATACATATACTATCACCTAATTTTGTGATAGATCTTTTTATCAATGCATGTTTTTGTGAACAAGTTTTGAACTTCTATTTGCTATTTATGGCGTGTACGTTAGGCCTCATTGACCTGGGCTCAAACAACTTGTTTTTGAGTAAAAAAGCATAACGTATGGATTATTTTGACTAAAACAAATACTCTGATTAAACATATTGTTGTACTTATCACAAACTATTTTGTGTCAAACTGTGTCCATCTGATAAACGGGCATGTGCCTGAACTCAATTTTATAAGCTTATTGTAGTCTCACCAATTCATTTCTAATGACCGGTCATTTTTGACCGGGATCACCATAGGTGTAAAAAAGTTAAATAAAACACCCAGAATTTTCTGAAAATTATCCAAATGTGTGTTGTGTGTTCAGATGCCATGTGTGGACAAGGTCATGGAACCTTATGACAATCAGATTAAATGAAAAATGTTCAGAGTAAACTTTTAAATCGGACAAATTCGACTGGAACACAATAGGAGGGTTAACAGAGACGATTTCCATGGCCCAACACTTCATTTAGTTTGTTTTCTTATATTACAGGATACACTATTCACCGATGTGGCTTAGGGTGTAGGGCACAACTCCATTACCACTGCATGTATTGTCAGTCTATGCTGCTGCGTAAGGAAGACTTTAAAAAACATTTAACTGTGTGCCAGACTAAGCAGTCAACCTCAGTACCACTTTCAGAGCCATGTTCTACCAGCAAAGTGCCGTGTCCACTCAGTGCAGAGTCAACCTCAGTACCACTTTCAGAGCCATGTTCTACCAGCACAGTGCCGAGTCCACTCAGTGCAGAGTCAACCTCAGTACCACTTTCAGAGCCATGTTCTGCCAGCACAGTGCCGTGTCCACCCATGGCAGAGTCAGCTGACCAAGGCATTCATGCAGTCACAAGACTCTGTGTGAGACCAGTTGTCCGGGAAAGGTGTCCTATGTGCAATGTGGTTATGAATAAACGTAACATTAGAAAGCAGATTGACCGTAAGCATACCAACCAGGTTTTGGATGTGAATTCCAAACACCACCACAGGAGTGAGTTTATTGATGAGGTTAATGGTATATATTCTGTCCAAAAGACTTTCCATGGTCACAGTGTCCCTCTTCATGTCCAGAATAAAACATGGGGTGAAAATCATTGTGTGTCCTGTGAGTCACAGGAATGTCAAGGAAACATGGATTTGGCATGGAGGAGTGGCATGAAAGCATATAGATGTGTACATCTGAGGTCAGTCACTTACTGTACCAGCACAGCTAAGTCTGACACACTACGGGAGGATTCACGAGTAAAAAAATAACATATTGCAAAATTAATATGTTTCATCGTTGTATTGAATGAGCCCGTTGATTTCACTGCTGTAAGTCTTATTTATCCACATTACATTATTATTATTGTTACTGTTATTCATAGTATTCATTGAAGTATTGCTTGTTTCTCAGCATGACATTCCAGTCATCAGGCAGTGGTGGTGCCTACTCTTCATGGAGAATTTTGCTCTTGGAGGGTAGGATTTCCATTTATGCTTTTTTTTGGACCAAATTAGTATTATTTGTAATGTAGCAGACACTGTTATCCAGAGTGACTTTCAGTCCCCCCTGAAGCAACTTGGGGTAAGTGCCTTGCTCAGGGGACAGAATGGTGACAGCCCCAGGGATTGAACTCACAACTTTACGGCGTTCCATTTGGAAGCCCAGAACCCTGTCCACTAGGGTAAAATCTGATTTTCAGTCGACAATATCCTATACTTAGACTTTCAGGGGACACAGAGATCAGATGGGTTCTAAAAACACAGACCAAGTAAGTCCCATTGCTCCAGGGTTGACCTTTGAAAGACCCTAAAAGATTCCTGTGAACACACAAAGGGCTACATGTGCCTCAAGCCAAATGGTCTAGAGCTAGTCTGATCATTACAGGTATGTACTGCTTTAAATGCATGTTCTTGCTAAATATATGTTGTAGTTTTATGATGCGGTATTGAAAAGGGCTTAAAAGTCTTACATTTCACTTGTAGACACCCTGTAATAGGGTAGGGACCTTGACCTTTGTTATTTTTGTTTGTTTCTGTAAAGTGGACTGATACATATACTTGAATTCTCTCATGTGCGAATTAAGTATATCAGCACTTAGTTTGGGTCTGCATGGCATATGCATAAAATAATACACTTCTTTAAATTATACATTTTGTTATAATGATCGTAGTCTTGTGGACAATTGAAATACAGTACATCACATTGTGCTATTCTACAGCCAAGGAATGGAACAGGGGAAAATGAGCATGACGTAGGAGCACTGGAGGGGGTCACACCACCACAGAATCTTGAGGTAAGCTGTAGAGTTCTGCAGTGTATATATTTACTCTTAAAGTTTTATTTTGCTGAAACTATAAAATTGTTGATTCCTGTTCATTTTCAAATATTTTTCATAAAGAACGACAATGTGATGAGCAGCATCAGAGAAGGTGTTGAATGGTTAAAGGAATCAAGAGCAAATACTTGCCACCACGTATTGTCTGCATGGAATGCCCTTGCTCAACTGCGTGCACATTGTGACAAACTTCTGGATGAGGATGACGAAATAAGGGCCCCATTTTATTTCACGTTCAAAAACAAAGAGGACATGGACTTATTCATGACAGAGGTTAGGGACAACAAAAACGCTAGAGTTTTCCTTTTACAACCCTGAAATTTGATTTTTTTTTTTTATTTTTTTTTTTTTATTTTTTTACTTCTTGGTGTAATTGAGCTTGTATAATTTTATAGTGAATAATCAATGGTAATATGGTAATGGTAAAATAATGGTATGTCCGCATTGAAAGGTAAATGTAAATTAAATTGTATTCTTGGTTATGTCTCCAACAAATTAATAATATGCTCACACTTTCAGCCTGTTTGAAATTAAGTTTTATTTGTGTTCAAGTTTACGCATTAACCTCAGGCAGAATTAATTAACTTAATGAATTAGAGTTATCTTGACTTTAGACTCATAATTACCCTCTAACGTGATTCAAAAAGTTTGTTTGTTATACCAGGCTTTGAAAAATAAAGTGCGTTTATTATACCAGGCTGTTCGTTTTTGGAGGAAAAACGTAAAAGATTAAAGTGTTCATGACAGATGACACAAGCATTGTTTTATTTCAAGTAAAGGAGCCTGAAGGCCTGCGAGCAACAGGAGCAAAAAATAACAGCAGGAGTAACAATAACCATTAGATAGTTTTAGGACAGAACAGTCACTAAGATTTAAAAATGAAATGTGACAGCGTACAGTATGCGCGGGCTGTAATGAAACTGCACATGCGCGGGTAAAACTGCTATGGTAAAACTGTGGCTCTGCGGCTCTGCCAGATATTATTGTTTTTTTCTGTTTTTCTAAATTTAAACATGCTGTAAAAAATATATATATCTGTTGGGTATTTTGAGCTAAAACATACACACTCTGGGGACATCAGGGCTGGGTTTCCCAAAACCTCCTTAACACTATGTCATTCTTAAGTTACACCTTAAGCTGTACCTTATCGTTAATACGTGTTTCCCGAAACGTTCTTAGTTAAAGATGAACTGAACTGAAATAATCAACGTTGATAACGTGTTGTTTATGACAATTAAAAGTAAATTACACAAAAAATTTGAATTAAAAATATCAATATAGCTGTTTTTTTAAGCAACACAAAAATTGCGTTTGTTAGTATAAGAACGCTGGCAATTCCGATGACGTCACCGGCATGGTAGAACCTGCAAAGGTATATAGGCAGCTGCAGCTGCAGGTCCTATACACAGACGAAAATGAGTCATTTTAATGGCATGGGTATCTGACTACCACCACACGCCCGGCCCGACACATTAACTGTAATTATGAACCCAAGCCCGATTTAAACCTGACCATTTTTTTAATACGTGGGCCTTTATAACCAGGGGCGGCGCCAGATAATTTTTTTAACGCAGGTGCTGAGGGGGTGCTAGATATATTATATACAAATAGTATTAATAAATGAGCAAACAGGCCACTTATATATTTAATAATCAATTATTTTAATTATCACATTTAAAGTATTAATTTTATTCAATTGAACAAGCAACATTCAGCATTCAATCAAATATTCTTATAGATTTATTATTAATAATGATAATTAATAATTAGCCTAATTATTTCAACATAATATCTCGTTATTTCGTAATATGTAGCCTACATAATATGTGTGCGTGCAACAAGCAAGATGTGCAATTGTAAATCCGGTGACGCGCATACATTGATTTTTATTAATAAACAGTGTCAGCTGCAAAGATTAAGTTGACGATCGCCATCTCCGTAGTGAACGCGCCTATAGAGAGAAATGCACATCATTACATAATCAGAGAGTGGCCTATTTCTTTTCGTTTTGAATTGTTTCGTTTAAAGACATTTCAAGCTTTCTATATTTCTCATGTCTGTAAGGCATACACTGAGTTTCGGTTAAGTTAGGATGAGATGCGCTCCAGTTCACGTGCAATGCAAGTGACCGCGCGGACGCCTCCATGATTATAATGTCTGCTATATTTGCTTATTAAATACAGGCAATTGGTTGATGAAAAAAATATTAAAATTAAGATACAATTTATACAAAACGAAATTCACTTTAAAGAAAGGCTTTCTACAATGCAAATCTTAATTAAGTGGTCAAAATCATGTCTGACCCGCTCCATATCTCTCATATATTGCGCATCCTATCTTACTCATGCTGTTAACTTTTTTATATTCAACATAGATGAAAATAATAATAATAATAATAATAATATTTTAATGAAACTAAATGAGCTTATTTAATGGCTACAACACGTATAGTAGGCTTACAGACTCTCTATTTGTACAAATTGCTGCACATTCATTTACTTCTGAATTGTGCACGTTGAAAGGCATTTGTTTGTGCATAAAACATATCTGCAACATTTTTCAAGTTAACGGATAATTGTGGTGCATTTATTAATTATTATCTTAATGAATAATGCAACAAGGATGAAGCATGTAAACTGCGTTGTTTGTTTATTCAGAATGGAATGGATCGCAAATGGATCCGAATGAAGAAACGTAAAAAAAAAAAAAAAAAAAAAAAAAGTGAACTCCCTCTGCATCAACAATGTGCCCTGAGACGATGGACATCAGCTAGCTTCAGGGTGGGTAGGACATTGGAATCTGTTTACAGACCTGCTGTGGTTTAATTAGCAGCTAGTAAATGCATTATTATCGAGACGAGTCATGATTTATACAGTTTATATGGTCGGAGTGGTGGCTAGCTTGTGGAGTTTGACAAAAGTGCTTCCAACGTGTTTACGTTAGCTGCTAGCTCTTTCCCTAGGTTGGATCGTTTGGTATCTAGCTTGATTTTGTTACTCAATTTCAATTAATGAGTGTCTCAGTTTTGTTGAACGCTATAAAGCCTAACGTTACACGTTATATGTGCGTGTAAGTGAATATGTACATGTTTTGTGTATGTGACAACGTTACATCCAGCCCTTTGCTTAGCTTGCTATAACTTGCTATCATAACAGTTAACATACTTCTCTGTCCTCTGCCTTGACGTGCGCGTTTCAACGCCCTGTCTCTGCGGTAACATAGATAGCATCGGTGGTGTTAATACTTGCCATTGGTCTATCGGTCTGCCCTGTACTATAGCCTGACAAGTTTAACATTGACGGAATGGCCTCAGGTTTAGCCTAACCCTCATCAGTCAACCGGTTGTATTGAAAGTACAACTCTCTAAATAGTCTGTGGCTAAAAAATGCTCACTACGGACTCAAAATCCAGGGGCTGCATGCAATGGCTGCTCTGCTAGTGTTGGTTAGCAACGGAGTAGCTTACCATTCCAGTGACGTTGCCGAATGTTGAAATCCAACATGGCGGCGCCCGTGTAACAACAACAACATTTTCAACATACCATTTTATCCTTTTTAACAAATTCTGCCACTTTAAAAATTGTACCAATGAGAATAAATAAAATACATCTGTTATATCACCTTTACTCAAAATTCCAGTTCAGTTCATCTTTAAGTATACCTTCTGTAAGTCATACGTTCGGAAGTTTGGTCTGGACCACTCTTAGCTTTACCTTATCACTGTTGCAGGTTTATACGAATATAATTCTGAAGTTTTAATACACCCAGACAGTCTTCAATTAGGCTAATTCAAGTGTTTTCACGCAAAGAATAAAATTGTCATTACACTGATTGTTGTTAGATTTTTAATTATATTATTATACAATATTATTAATTTAATTAAAGAGCGCTTTTAAAGGCCAGTGAAAGCATAGGCTACTGTCAGAAGACCTATTCGGACGCTAATATTGTTTCTCATGGGCTCGTACGGTATTTTAAACATTTACAGGGGCAAGTCTGTGATTTTAGTGCCGTCCGAATCCATAATATCAGAGTTTTTTCTCACCCAACCCGCGTAAAAATCCCTGGCCAAATTAGTACTGTTTTTTTGACAAACAGGTCGTGTGGTAATTTAATTGCCATCTGAATCCTGAATCCTTTTTGATCACTGCCGAGCACCGTACGTTAGATGTACACTTTTATTACTGAAATGCAGGAAAGTATTTACAAGAACAATATTTCATCGCAGCTCCACCTCAGCGAACAAAAATGGGTGATACAATGATACAATTGTATATGAACTATAATATACAGAAATATGATACAATTTAAAAATATGTAGGCTAGGCTATGTCTTAGATGTTAGATGTACACTTTTATTACTGAAATGCTGGAAAGTATTTACAAGAACAATATTTCATCGCAGCTCCACCTCAGCGAACAAAAATGGGTGATACAATGATACAATTGTATATGAACTATAATATACAGAAATATGATACAATTTAAAAATATGTAGGCTAGGCTATTATAGACTATTATAATTTGGATTCTTTTTTTATAATATCCCATTAGTCCTAATAAATGCAATTTCAACTATTTCTGAAGTGCTTCTTTTATAAAGAACACCGCTTTCTCACATAAACAGCCCCTGCAAGAGAGAATAATTGATTCTCGAGCCATCGATATCAACCAATTCAGCACCATCACCACGGACAGCACCGGGTAATGTCGCACGTAAGCAGGTATATCTTAAGCAGCTTCCTAAGCTATGGTTCGGGGAACACGCCTAGAAATGGTATACCTTCAGTTAAGTTATACCTTAAGAGTCTTCGCAGCGCGCTAAGAGACAACGTTATTGGGAAACGCAGCCCAGAGACTTGTGAAAAGGGGCATAATATGTGCCCTTTAAGGGTAAGTCACTCAGTCTTTTGTCAGTCATTCCTGAGATAAGTAAAGGGATAGTAATAGTCACAACAATATAATCTCTATACAAAATCACTATAAAGGATTTCAATTTACTCAAGAACTATGTTCTTACTGTTCAGAAGCCTTTTGGTAGCTTATATGTTATTTGTTAGAGCTCTCAAATGTCATTCAAAATGATACGTTCAACCTTTAAGTGGCGCAATCAGTCGCAAGACATGATGTAGAGTATAAAAAGTAAATATGAAAGTGTAGAGAGAAATTAAGCTGGAGTAGATAGAAATGATACACCCCTTTGAAATAAATTCTTAACATTGAGTTTGAAATATCATGCTGCGTTGTCCTTCGTTTTGAAACTCAGAGGTTAGATTGATTTTTTTTCCTCTCTTTTTAATGCTGAGATATTCATAAGTTTAGAGAATGACAAAAATTAGACTCATTGAAGATATTGGTATTTTGATATTGATATTTTGGTATAAAAAAAAAAGGGTTCTTATGGGAATTTTAGGTACAGTAGTGGCAAAAAGTGATGTCTGGAGGGGATATTTGTTTTTAATGACCCTAAATGTATATGAGAAAACTATTATATTTCAAATAATTTCATCAGATAAATACATTTAAGCTGTTTTGTTCATATTTAATATTGTAACAGAATGTAGAGTCAGACAAGATAACGTTAATGGAATAGTTAATTGACAGCAGTGAGCAAACAGGAGGAATCAGGTGAGTATTAATTTCAATATTTAACTTAGCAGAGCAGTACGAATGTTAATAGAACTTTCCTTTTGCAGGTGCAGGAGAACGTGGATGGCTGAGGGAACAGATGGATGGATGAGCACACACACCTCTTCGGTAGCTGTGGGTTTGCAGGTAATCATGCAGGTAACAGATAAACTATACAGAGCACACAAGGAAGGGAGGACACACTGGAGATATAACATTGGAGAATAATTGCTGAGACAATCGTAGGAGAAAAGGTTACTTACCATTTTTTCTATGTCCACTTTGTGCAAACGAGACTGGACAATGATGGAGACTGGACGAGGAGAGGCAGGGAGGGAGGGCGTCTTAGAGTCTTGGCTGGTAACCAGGGTGGTGCCGGCAGGATAAGAAGCCTCCGAGGCGGTACTGTTGACCAGGGAGGCGCCGGCAACTCAGGAGACCAGGGAGGATCGGGGGGATCCGTAGCCGTGCCATGGGAGTTTGGCTCGGCCACTATGGCCAGGAAAGTATAGCCCCCTCTGGACTAGGGAATTTCATTCACTATAGTGAACTCTGGGATTTCACTCTCTGGAGTAGATTCAGGGATTGGATTGGATCCTGGGAGTTGAGGAGTGATGACAAAGGACTTGGGAGGAGTTCTGTGGTGTGATGGAAACAACCTGTGGTGTCAGGATGGCAGGAGTGGACTGGGGAGGAAGAGACTGTGTGGAACAGGGGTCTTCGACCTCGACCTCGCCAACCGAGGGACGAACAGCTTAGCCATAATAACACATAGTCTCTATATTGTCTCAGAGTACATTTCGTAGCACTCGCTGCACCTGACGAAACAGATGGTTGTTTAGTCCACTCCAGAAGACCGTTTCCATGGTGTCATCATTCCATGGCACCAAGTGGGCGAGCTCAAGGAACTCCTCCATATAGTCTTGTGTCATGGAGAGGAGCAGGTTGGTAGGATCAAGCGGAATGGTGCTCATGCTGCCGTAAACTGTCTTCGGTCTGGTCTTCAGTTAGGGGAACACACACACTGGACAGACCAGTAAGTATTCAAAATCCAAAACACTTTATTAACACAAATGAGGAAACTGGGTGAAAAAGGCAAGCAGCACAGCAGTGAAGATGATGATGATGATGAATGACGAATGGTGAGTAGCCACACACACACTTTAAACTGTCACTGAGAGGTACTGAATAACTTTCATTTTCTCCTTTAGAAAGTTCGTAAAGAAACTGGAGAAATACAGTAAAGGTATTTATTTGTAAAATAAAAAAAAAAAAAAAAAAAAAAGGAAAACTACAGCTACATGTTTAATTTCACTATACAAAAAAAAAAAAAAAAAAAAAAAAAAAAACTCAAAGGAAAAAGCATACATTAACTATAACATAATACGTTATCTGTTCTCTCTTGTTTGTGCATGTGTTCATAATGTGTTCATAATTTCTTTGTATGGCCGCCTGGCCAAAAATTATGTCTGCACAATTCGGCATGTTTCATTGCGTTATCACAAATAAAACAATTGACTCCATGCGCAACTATGCAATATGCTTACATAATCTGCAACATTTTTTTTTTTTTTATGTGGATAAATATGTACATTTTCCTATGCCGGACATAACTTTTGGCCACTACTGGTTTGTAGATGTTTTCTTATACATTTGTACAGTCTGACTGTAAAAACATAGCCTGGGTTTCCCCATACTACCTTGAGCAGCGCGATTTTATTCACGCTGCAAGGTAGTCTGGCTACCATGGGCTAATTTTTCCCCTGAAATAGGGAACCAATCACAGAACGGGGAGGGAGCAGCAAGACGATGACGAAGTATATGCCACACACCGAAGCAGTTTGTTTATCTATGGATCCAACATGACAGACGTAAAAATATATGCATATTTAGTTTAGCAAGCAAACACATCTACAAAAATATGCCTGTATTTCAAGTTGATAAAATAATTTAAAATCCACATCAGTTTATTTGTGCCGACACGCCACGCCCTCCCAGGATCTATAACGTTACCTAGGCTACTTCCACTTTTAAAAATTCATCATAACCGCGCGCGCGATCTGTTTGCAGTCGTCGAGATAGATGCTGAGGAGTTGAAGAAAAGAATAGCTAGTGGAGATTGTAAAGTTGTCGACAATACGTCATCAAAAATCAAGTCCAGTGTGTGGGAGAAATTTGGAGTTATCTGAAGAAAATATTGTAAAAAGCTTTGCTGCAAACATTTTCGTGTTGGATAGCCGCAAATGTGGAACTTCATCCCTGAGGAAGCACGCAGATAACTGGTAACAAAGCCGTTCTATCGAACGGTATTTTTCATATTTAACACTGTTAGTATGTGTGGTGTGCAGGGCGTGTTTGAACCCAAAATTGTCAGATGTAGGCTAGAAGAAATTGCGTGGCATAGTGGTGTAGCCGCGTCTGTTCGATTTGTGTGGTAACGTTAGCCATGTTCTTCATGTATCGGCCTTTTGACAGCTTCGGCTGAAGTTGTCCTTGTGTTAATTGTCGTGTAATAACTTCTGTATGACCTGGCAATAAACATTTTTGTAAGTGTGTCTATAATGTGATAGTCTAAACTGATTTTATTTCGGCTGGGGGTCGGGTGTCGGTTCTATTTTAAGCGGGTCGGTGCAGATTTTTATTAGTGCTGCTGTTGGAAAATGGGTCGGGTGCGGATTTACAAAATCGGACCCGTGCAGGACTCTCTGGTGTACACATAAATCTCTGACCCATCGTCGTCTTCTTCGTTGAATATCTGTCGCTCTACATACGTCATCTGGTATAATTTGAAACGATTGGCTATAAGCTGCGTACAGGCGCATTTGATAGACATTTGTAGCGCCCAATAAACGGCTCTGGGCATTCGTAAACCACGCCTCAAATACGAGAAAATGAACATGTAGTATCCAGACCACGTCTCAAAGAGAAAGTGGTCTGACGTTAGCCAGGCTAGTAAAAACATGCTTTGTTGTTAAAATCAATGGGTCATGAGCATATTGTACAAAAAAAAAAAAAAAAAAAAAAAAAAACCTACAAATGAAATTGGATAAATTCATACTAAATATTTAATCTTGTGGGACTTTCACTTAAATGGCAATGAAAATTACCTATGAATTGTCATTTAAGTGAAATTACTGAACTAAAATATACAAGCTTGATAAAAATGATCATTCTAGAAGAAAATTTCAGATGGCACTTAGAGGCTTTTGCATCTGAACTCTTCATATATATATATATATATATATATAAGTTAAATATACACACATATAGGTGAGGACACACGCACGCACGCGCACACAAAATGACTAGTACCAAGAAACCAGATAGCACCAAGATAGTACCAATGCCTAGTAGCAGTAAGCAGCCCTCCTGGAGCAAGTCAGAGCTGAAGGCCTTCATTTAGATCCTATTTACAAGTAGTTATTGCCACAGGAAGCTATAGATAAACTGCACCACTTTACATTGAATCACATCATTTTACGGAAAAGGAATCAAGTCAGCTGTTTTCTAGCCACTGTTTTTAACCACTAGCCTCATTTGTGCACAGTATGATTATATAC
This sequence comes from Squalius cephalus, assembly GCF_949319135.1. Lineage (NCBI taxonomy): Eukaryota > Metazoa > Chordata > Actinopteri > Cypriniformes > Leuciscidae > Squalius > Squalius cephalus. The sequence goes on from NC_137133.1 coordinate 16,400,862, forward strand.
AAGGCTCTTTCAGTTCACCATCAGCCATTGCTACAAATGTAACATGAATTGAATGTTTAGTCAAAGGTAGCATGTTGTATATGCAGACTCTTTTGCAGTTCACCATCTCCATTTTGCAGAGAATCTTGGAGCTCAGTTCAAAAATCAAAATATGATCAGAAATTAATCAAGGTAAGCTTAGAATATTTACTGAAATAAAGTATTTTATTGGATCCACAGCATCAATTGCTCATTTTAATGTGTCCGGAACATATAACAGATCTGCAAAACTTTGAAGACATTCTTTTTGAACACATAGTTTGCAATTACAGTGCAATGTTTCTTCAAAAGTTATCCAGCGTATTTCACCGTTCACATATTTTAACACTTGAATTCAATCTAAAATATAATTAGTCACTGAAAGAAAACAAAAACACAATCAACCAAAATCATAAAATATGAAAGACACAATTGCTCACTGAAATGCCAAAAAATGGAACAGGAAAGAGCAAAGAGAGGAAAAGGCCAAGAGAATGATTCAGAAATACATCAGATGAAATTCAGTGTCATGATGTCTCTTTGTATTGGTCATTCAAAGGTTTGGGGTCAGTTTTCTTCCCAAAATAATTGAACACTTTCATTCAGCAATGGCAAATTAAATTGATCATATGTGACAGTAAAGACATTTCTAAATATAGCTGCAAGCAGCGATTAAGGGGCTAAGCACAGTAACTGCACAAATGACTAATTGAAGACATTTGTAGATGAGTTTAGACAAAATTATTGAAAAATCATAAACACAATCACTTGTAATATGATTTTATGGCATATCGCTTTCAACGGTCTTTTAAAATTCCATTATAAATGGCCGACATGGGTAAAATTGGGTATAGTTCGACTTGGTTTGCCGCACTGGATCTAAAGAGACCAATCTTGTGACTTTTGACCAAAAGTTATAAGAAAAAAAAAATATATATTTTTCATATTTCCTGACCAGTAGGCAGCGCTGTGACGAAATATCACAAATACTGTCAGGTCATGCTTGTGATGGCATGTACCAACTTTTATCTCAATATACTAAAGCATTGCAGAGATACAGCCTTACATCAGTTTTGGCATGTTCTTCGTAGAATTTGTTCGCAAGCTATTTTACAAAAGTTTGACTAATCAGCTTGAATTCCATAATTTTTTGTCGACATGGTATAAAGATATATATATATATATATATATATATATATATATATATATATATATATATATATATATATATATTATGTCTAATTGTAATCTTTAGTTGTATCAATTGTCTTGTGTAGCCTGTGCATTTAAAGACCACACAAAGCACACACTCCTTCCTGCAAAGTGAGTCAATCTTAAATAATATCCTGAAGATTGATTGTGTTTTATAAATAATTGCTTTCTAACAGCTGGTTTTTACAGCTGTTATGCTCATAGCACTGATGTTCATGGCACTTATTTAGTTTAGCTTGACAAATAAAGTAATAAATAAAGCAATAAAGCTTGTAACTGATGAAAAACATTTCATGATGCTTATTGCTTGTTCTTGATTAATGTCAGTCATTTGCATTCAAAGGAATATCACAGGGCTCCGATTCCTCCAGTGTAAGACTCTGATTCTGATATTTATTTTATAAAACACTAAATCATGCCAACAGGGTCCTGGAGGCAAATTAGTCTTCCTGTCCAGCACAGAGAGCCTGTTCTTTGGGTCAGACCTGTGTTTTTAATTGCTGTTCCATGTGTCGTCTGGTTCTGGGTCTGTTCCACTGCATTAGTGCTCACAGAGAGCAGACGTCAAGGCACAGCTCTTTGTACTATTGTCAACATCACCATGAAAAATATGGATAGTGTGATTGTGTCTAAACACACTAATGATCTAAGATCAAATGTGTCTGTTAAACAAATAACTGAAGTAACAAAATGGTATACAAAGATGGTCATTGGAACATTTTAGTTTAAATAAATGGCCTTTTTGGACTGTAAGGAACTTTCAGGTTTTTTTTGTTTTAAATAAAATAATAATAATAATAATTGAAACTGATACAGTATGACCCTTTACAATTATATATCTATATCTCTCTCTCTCTATATATATATATATCATGATCTGACGTCTTCACACATACACACATATTCTCATATAGCAGTGTATACTGATTCTTATATTTCATATTGGTATATGAATATGTATATAAGTAATATCCAAGTTATAGAAAATACACAAAAATACAAAATTAATTAATTTAACCTTACAATACACGTTCTATATACTTAAAAACAGATGATGACACCTGATATTGTTGAGCAATGAGTAGCAGTGATGCACCTGTTCATGCAGAAACTGTAAAACAGCTCCTTCAAATTGTTCTGCTACATAGGCAAGACTGCGAGCAAAGCTGCTTCTTAAAAGAGCAATGACAGATTCACAGCAGAGGAGAACAGAAGACACAACAGAACAGTTTAGTCACCAGCACTAGAGAGAGAGAGAGAGAGAGAGAGAGAGAGAGAGAGAGAGAGAGAGAGAGAGAGAGAGAGAGAGAGAGAGAGAGAGAGAGAGAGAGATGTCTTCCATCTGCACCTGTACATCATGTTGAACTTTTCAAGTGTGTCTGTTTTGTAGTCCACACTAGAACGAGAGAGAGAAAGACTTCTCAGTCTCCCTAGGGAAGAACACTTCCCTGATGATATTATCGCCTGCAGTCATCTATGGCAGAAACTGAGCTGTTTTCCTGTTGATTTGGCAAAGCCCAGCCTTCCTGTTTATTTAATCAGAAAAGCTTCACCGGATATGGACAGGATAACAAACTTCTCCACATTATCTCATCTGTAGTCTTGTGTAGCCAGACATTGTCAGACTGACAGACTCCATAACAGCTCTCAATGGCCAAGGACCGCCCAACAGGTCATCTAACTGACATGTAAAGCAACCAATCACAGTTTGTTTTCTTCAGCGTCATGTTTAGGGGAGTGAAAATGTAAAGTTGATGTCCCTAATAACAGACCGGCTTGTAAAACTCTTCAATGCCTTTTAAAAAGTCTATGCCGTGAATTTCACATACTTCACATCCTTTTGATAATCCCACGTTTAGTTGATCATGATAAGTTGTAAACACATCACCTTTGTTTTTAGGTGGACCGTTAAAGAACGCGACACACACGTCTCACGGAAATCAGATGACGACTTCGAAACGACTTTGTGTTTCGCATTTTATGTGCCTTATGCATCAGACGTTCAGGCAGCGGTCCATAGGCATTGTCAATCTCATCTGTGACCAAAGGTTAAAACATTTCTGGCTGTAATATATATGTCAGGCACATGACAACTCCTGCTGACTTCTTCTATACCCAGAATTCTCCACATAATGCTGTCATCACTGCATTTTAAAGCAGAGCAAAGATCTAAATTTTAAGACAGGAAGAGAACTATAGTGTTGCCTCTTACAAAAGTGTGTTAATCATCTAGATGTCCACAATATCTGCATGTGCAGAAAGCCAAGGTTACCCTGCAATAAATAAACTCTATATGGGCTCCAGTTATGTGACTTTCAACATTTCACAAGTAAAGCATTCCATTAATACTGAAATGGTAAAATAAACTAATTTGTATAACTGTTTGTTCATGTCCTCTAATTTGACTGGCTGAGTGCATTCTAAGAATGTTTTGAGATCTACTGATAATACAGAACACTGCAGAACTGCAACCCAGGCCTGCTCGCACAATCTCAAAATACATAATGGAAAGACATTTAGTCTAATGCACATTTTTGTCATTGTCTGAAAAAAAATGCTTTAAGATAAAATGTAACGGTATTTTACTCTACTAAAATGAACAATGGAAGTATAATACATGTGTAATAAATGTGTAATGACAGTATTTGCAACAAACAAACAATTAGGAAGGTTTTCCTTATAAGGAGTATTCCTTGAAAAGTGTGAACAGTCTCAAGAAAGATTTAAAAATAAATAATGTATGCCACAGTTTTCACAGAAGGATTTCACATTTTTACTCTTTATTGGTAACAGTCTAAATACAGATTACCACATTCATTCTTCTGCGGAACACAACAGAAAATTGTTCCTCTCTTTTCAATGCAATTACAATTAAATGGGAACTGAGGATTTCAACCTTAAGATATAAGAAATGTATCATAAAAGTGGGTCATACAACTTGTGCAATATTCCAAGTCTTCTGAAGTCATACAATAACTTCTAATTTTGATAGTTAGATTAAAACGTGGTATCTCTCCTTTATACGTTCATGAGAGATGTCTAAATTAATGCATGAATGGTTCTTTTGAGTTTGATCTTTTCATAGATCTTTTTGACGCTTGACCAGTACAATTCTCCTTTTGTCAACTACAGAAGTAAGAATGTGGGTTTGGAATGACATAAGGGTGAGGAAGTGATAGTAACATTTAAATTTTTGGATGAACTAGGGCTATTTCTTTAAGCAATTCTACGGAAATGGTGTCGATTATTCCATGAGAAATGGACAGCAAATATATGTGGTTTTAAAAAAAAAAAAGCTGAGATGGATACTTTTCAGGTCTGCATTTCTCCTGAGAGGGACATTTCCCACTGTTTTATGAACCCTGACGGAGGAACCTGGCAAAGTTATTTTCCCCATTTTTCTCTCAATAACCCCTTCTTGGACTCTCTCAAACATCTACTTTCTTCCATTATTCGTCTGTCCCTTTTTCACCTTTTTTCAAGAAATAAATGAAAGAAAGATTCTATGATCTATTCCTCTCTCTGTTTGAGCCATTCCTGAATATATGTTTTCTATCTCAGTGATGAAAGTGTCTGACTGTCCCAATGGATCCAGAATCAACAAAGCATTAGGCTGATGGATGTACCTCTCATTATTTTTCTATTTCAGTGCTGTGATGTTAAAATGCTTAAACTGAATGACTGAGTGATGACAGCAGGGCTTCGTGGTGTATTTGTCCTGCTCGCTTGAAATCATACTAAAGCAGGGAGAACAGAAAGGTCAACCTTTGAAGGACACCACATAACCCTGTCTGGGGGGTTTTACTTTACTTTTAAAAGGTGTCTTTAATACACTCATTTATTAATTTAAAAATGTATTTATTTTAGCATTAGAAGCAAATTATTGGTTATATTTATATTATCGTTTTATACATGTTTTTAATCTTTCAAGATTTTTTTTATTATTTTTATGATGACAACTCTAAATAGTTTTAGTGTGTTAATGGATATAAAGATGTTACTGTACAGTTTTAATCAAAATTATTCAACTCCAATTGCAAATCAGGTTTATTGGTAAAATGCACAGACTTTCAGTTGTTTGCAAATCAAACAAAAGTAATTGAAATAGCTCAACACAACAAATGTTTCAAGTGGTTTCTCCAAATTCAACTGAAAATGCAACTTTTAATAACTTCTGCAGTCTCAGAATTAGTCAACCCCCTGAATATAATCCCTCACAACAGCACAAATCTGCAAAACAGGTGTTGTCTCAACCACACCTGATGCAACTAACAAAGGGCTTCATTAGTTGCACCAGATGTGCTTGAGCTAGAACACATGAAATACCTGATCTGGCTTAGGTTTGTTGAGTGTCACGTTTGACTGCATGTTCGAAATATGGTTAAGTCAAAATAATGGTTCAAAAAGTTACACTATAGGCACCAAATATTCCTAGAGACACCGTTGGAAGTATAGTTCGTAAGTTCAAAGTTAAAGGAACAGTGGTTACACTGCTTGGCCGGGACAGAAAAAGGAAGCTATCAACGGCTGCAAACAGATTTCTGAGAAGGCGGGTTCAGAAAAACCCTCAAGTGACTGCAAATGACCTGCAGCAAGACTTGGTGGCAACAGGTTTCAGCTTGCACAGATAGTTTTCATGCCAGAACTCCAAGATTACACCACTAAGAGCAGTGCACTACAGCACTACACCAGCATAAGAAAGGTCGGCTTAAATTTGTTGAGCTATTTCAATTATTTAAATTCAATACTTTTGTATGATTAGTGAATTGCAAAGAGCTGAAAGTCTGTCCATTTTGACAATAAACCTGATTTGCAATGGGGGTTGAATAATTTTGATTACAACTGTATTAGTCATCTCGGCAGACTAGATCTGCACCACTGCTGCTGTTGATTATTGCTGCTGCAGAGAAAGTATGAATTTGCCCCTGCCAATAGATGGATAGACGCTGCATAAATAATCATCATAAATTCCCATAACAGATCTAAGCAGGTGGAGCTGGGGGAGGTGGAGGGTGTCAGAGTATCTCTGATAGTGAGCTACAGGACTAGCTTACAGCGAGCACTGAACCAGACTATTTAAATGTTAAACAAGCAGTCTCATTGGCTGCAGAATCAGCATAGGCCAATCAGCTTGTGCCATGAAGTAAATTATGTTATTGTCAGCAGATTGCATGTAAAGGGCCGATCAGCTTGTGCATCTAGAACATCTAGACAAGCATCTAGAGTTTCATGGCTGAACCAGATATGTGTAGCGCCAGCACACCCAGTTTCATTTCAAATCTAGATAACAAGCCAGCTTGGTCTTGTAAGTCCAGTTGGCTGTGTGCTACACTATCAAGCATATATGTTGTCATTTGAAATAACCTAGCAGCGCACCAAGCACGTATAAATAGCCCTGGGCTTTCTCCAGCCCCACTGTCATCACCTCTCCACTGCAATGACAGTGTACCATTGCTGAGACGCACAGCAAGCAAAAATATGGACACCGGGCATTTTCTTGGTAATAATTCACACCAGACAATTGTGCAAAGAATTGAACTACCTCCACGTTTCAGGCAACCGCCGATGGCTACCCAAGGCCGGCACACCAGACTATTATAATTATCCTTTTTATATTATAATTATCCCTTTTATTAGACAGCCTTTCAGAAAACAAATAGAAAGAACACTTTCCACTTTAACATTTATTTATGAAATACATTTAGAATATGCATAATTTACAGGAAGAAAGAAAATATCTGCATTGTTAACACATGATAACAAAATCAGGCATTTATTCCCTGACTTTAGGAAAGTTTTTATACATTAAGGAAAATGTTCAAATTATCCATTCAGTTTTACAGTATTTTAATACATTTGTTTGTTTGTTTGTCCTGAAACTCACATACAGCATATACCCTCAGCCTAATTTGGCCCCCTAATGCCCTGTGCAAATGCACAAATTTGTGTGAAAAATCTGCGTGCAAACGTTTTAACGAACATATGATTCTTTTTTTTTTTTTTTTTTTGAGGATGGTACACGCTCTCAGGCAATAGTGCATCTTTAGAGGCATTCATATTTTTGCTAAGAGTAAAGAAAGGCTCCTTATATGGAGATGGTTTCTAACCTCGGGCATGTGATCACTGATTAGAATGCGCTACATTAATTAACATTAGAATGAGGTTAAGAAAAAAATTAAAGTGCTACCGCAAAAGTTCTTCTAGCATATACATATGAATAACTCACATAATTATTATTGAATTTCATGTTGACATACATACTAAAAACAAGTACCTAATATCAAATAACACTTAAAATTATAATTAAGTTAATATATTTTAATTGTATTACCCTGCAACATCATCATTACAAATCTGTAATTACAAATATATTTAATAAACACATGAAAAACAAGTTTAATTATAAATGACACTGAAGTATATTTTTGTTTTCCATAAATGCTTACAAATGTAGTAGTATACTTTAACCATATTTCACAGACATTATAATTATGCAATATAAAGATGAAACAAAGATGTACTTAAGTCTTAAGTAGGTCAAAAAAGCACTTTAAAGCTCAACTTATTGCATTTAATATTGATCTAATATATAATACATTTTCATTTAATTGCAATTATCATGCAATTATGTGTCTAATACATCACATTTAGTTTGCACTTAAATATATTAATTTGAAGTACATTATTTCTGTAAGTGTGTGCTTCTTTTTCACACGGGGAGACCCAATGTGTTTGAATAACGCATTAAAAGCATCCAAGCACAAATACTAGGACTAATAAAAGCTAAACTATAGCTTTGATTTGTTTAACCTTTATCTTTACTATGTAATTCCTATACTTCCACTTGTTACATTTTTTTAGTTTTGATGTGGGTGACCATAAAATGTAATAATTTGGACAGGTGAACCAGAATAAACCAAATTAATGGTAATAAATAATAATGAGATTGTTTCGTCAACACAATTACTCTGTTCTATTCACCACTGTTTTTGTTTGTCTTGCAGAAAAGTCATTTTAGATCAAAGTTAACACTGACCGTGAGAACTGTAATCTCACCTCACCATCCGTACATTTCACACAAGATTCCCGAGAGATAGAAATCCTGACAGTTCTATACAAACAGGCATTCCTCTAAAGATTAACTGGACCATTGCAGTTTCATCCTCTCCGGACTCTCCAGCCCTGTTTATTACTCTTTCAAAGTCTGTTTCATTCCAGTACTTTCGCAATAATTCTGCAGGTTAGCACTTCCACCTCTGCTGAGACAATAACAGTGCAGAAATTAAATATTAATGCGCGAGGCCCTTCCGGCCTATCCACGAGCATTAATCTCAGATCTTTCCCCTTCACAGGCGCGTGGCCTTGGACACTTTTATGGAGTCATGAGAGACCCTGTCTCAGCTTCCTTTAGAAACCTGGACACATCTGAAGTGTTTCTGAGCCTGCCTACAGCAGGCTGAGAAAGAAAATCTTACCTGCATACGCTCTTTACAACCTAGCATCCATCATTCCAGCGTTTACTCTAGTCAATCTTTGCTCCCAAGGGTTTTGTAGACAAAGTATCTGCTCTTATGTCTGTGTGACCTCTTGAACCTAATAAGTGTTGGTTAAACCCTCATCATTGAGAGACACCAGTATATTCACCCAAACATTATCTCCCGTCTCTCCACAGCCCTACATAATGACTAATGAACGGGTTTTGGACATGCCTTTTGTCTCACGGGGACACCGAGAGTAGCATTCGCTGCCTCAAAGTCCTATATTTCTCCCAGGAATAGCACAATCACCTGCCAAGGACACTCCAGCTTCCAGTGGAGGCATATACTCTTTGTAAGACTACCTGGCAAGTACGGGAATCATCCCAGCCAATCGCTGAGCAGTAATCTGCCTTTTTAATTAGCTGTTCTAAAATTCCAATTAAAGACTTTACATAAAGTTATGTGGCATCCTGACAAGAACTATAACTACCCCTCCAGAGTGGCTATTGTGACTGTTTAATTTACATTGGAGAGTGTTAATGCTCTCTCTCAAACCGCCTCACTTCATCAGTGACGCTATTTCCTTGACTTCTCATGCAACTCATTTAGTGGATTGGGCAGCAAGGGAGTTTAAGGGAATAGGGCCCTGAACAGTGTAATCAGACTCATGTAAGAAGCAACACTTCACAATTGTTCACAATTGACTCCTTAACTCCTAAAATGGTTCCAAAAATCACACTAATAATCCAAGTTTTTCAAAGACAATTTTGAGGACAATTTACTACATTTTCAGTGTTGTGACAGTAGTGATTCACTTTGTTTTTATTTTTTTCTGTTTTGGACAGGGTTTTCCACGTTTTTTCTTTTTAATTAGTCTAGTATAGCCTATAGTCTTGTGTAGTTAAACCAAAGTCCCATTCAAGGCGGCCATCTTCAAAAAATAACCGATTATTGTAAATGTAGCATTTTTTTGCATACTGGTATAGTTGTATACAACTTTTTGATATTTATTACAAAACATTCATTTCAACAACAACAACAACAACAAAAAATATTTAGTTAAATGCTGTTGTTCATCTCTGTTTTCAGCTTGATTATATAAATATTGTTGGTTTCTACAGTAACTTTATTGATGGTTTCATTGTTTCGGAAGATACCCTTGAGAAAAAGAACTGTGCTTAATTGAATTGATTACGTTTACTTGTAGTGTGTCAAAACTTAAAAGCATATTTTAAAAACTGTACTTGGAGATAATATAATATAATATAAATAACACGTATCTGTACATGCATTTAAAGACAGTACATTTGACTATGATTCTTAAAATATTTAAGTGCACTTTGTAATAATAAAATTGCACCCAATAAAATTTTATTTAATGTACACTAATTTTGATGTGACTAATGTATTGGAGAGCATGTAAAGTATTTGATCATAATTATAAGTGCTGTGTTATTCAATATTACATTTAAAGTTAATTTAAGGCAACACTTTATAAAGGGTTACACTCTATTTGGTAACACTTTATTTTACGGTGCCCTTGATACTGAGTAATTACTTAATTAGGTACTTAGTAATAGACGTTGTAATAACATGTAACAAAATGTACTTAACATGTAACTAAGTTATGGAACAGCCTGTACTTACAGATTGTAATTACACACATGTAATAGGCAGCTACTGTTACACATGTGTAACAAGCCGAGTTGGATAAGGTTTATACTGTAGATACACATGAAGTACACTTAAGTACATTCTTGACACACTTTATTTTACGTAGCTTATACCTGTGTAATATTATGTAATTACAATGTAATTAGGAAACTACTGCATGCATTTAAGCTGTGAACTAGTGAGTAAAATCAAACTAAGGCAGAGATGGATAAGGTATGTATACACAAAGTACACTTAAGTACATGCTTGATGCACTTTATTTTACGTAGCTTATACCTGTGTAATTGCAATGTAATTAAGAAGCTACTGCATGCATTTAAGCTGTGAACTAGTGAGTTAAATCAAAGTAAGGCAGAGATAGATAAGGTATGTATACACACAAAGTACACTTAAGTACATTCTTGATACACTTTATTTTACGTAGCTTATACCTGTGTAATATTTTGTAATTGCAATGTAATTAGGAAGCTAATGCATGTATTTAAGCTATGAACTAGTGGGTTAATTCAGATGGATAACATATGTAGATACACAGGAAGTGCACTTAAGTACAATCTTGATACACTTTATTTTATGTTAGATACAAGTAATGCTACAGAACATAAACATTTACCATGTGTAACTGCAGACCTTATAGCCTAACATATTTAAGTACTTGTTGTTACATTGTGTTATACTAAGTACTTTCTTACAAAATTACAGTGTACCAAGTCCGTAACACGTATGTAACAGACTCGGCTTGTTACACATGTGTAACAGTAGCTGCCTATTACATGTGCGTAATTACAATCTGTAAGTACAGGCTGTTCCATAACTTAGTTACATGTTAATTTTGTTACATGTTATTACAAAGTCTATTGCTAAGTAATTAATTAAGTAATTACTCTGTATCAAGGGCACCGTAGGTGTCATTGTTACAGTGTAATTATACATTTAAGTACTGAGTAATATTAATGAACTACCTGCACTTAATATAGGGTTAGGGTAAGATTGGGATTTGGTTGAGGGTTAGTTGCATGCAATTGTGCATAATTTACTGTTATTATTACGGTAAGTACATGTAACATATGTAACATGGACACTGTAAAATAAAGTGTTACCCATATAACATACAAATTGCTATAGGAATTTCGGAAAAATGCATTTTAGTTTACTGTAAATGCTTGTCAGTGCATTTGGAAGTATTATATTTCAAAGTCAATAGAAGTTATTTTGAGACAACATAAATAAGTATGAAGTCATATAAGTGGGTCAAAAAAGCACTCTAAAGTTCAGCTAATTGCATTTAATATAAATGTAAACTAGAACACATTTTCATTTAATTGCAATTTAAATGCAATTAAGTATATGAAAACATTACATTCAGTTTGCACTTAAGTATGAACTCTATATAAGTACTCTTTACCCTGTATTTCCTTAGGTAAGTACACTGTAAGTACACATACTGTAAAATAAAGTGCAACCTAAAAATATGCTAAAGTGTACTTTGTCCATAAGGGTAAATACTGATAGAATATTGCAGTGTAGTTTAACTGTTTACAAATGTAGTGTAACTTCTGAAGGCTACATGTAGCTTGACTGTAATTTAACTGCTTTAGCTTATGCATAGCTTTTAGCTTGACAAGCAAACTTTTAAGTTATTATTATTCTAAAACAATGTACTTGCAGTCACATAAACCCCACACTCTATAACAAAAGCACAGAGGATATATGAGTGTGCACACTAACAACGAAGTCTCATCACGTTTTAATCAATGTCTAATCACCATGACTGTGACTCCCATCTCAATGTTATAAATGACATTCAAGTGTCCGATTCTTTATTCTTTTCAGATTATGTAATCAAATGACCACAAAAAAATCTTTACATGATGAAATAAAGGGAAGTAAAAGTACATTAACAGATAGTGGGCAGTCAGGGAAAAGCCGTGCTTTACCACCGCTCAGGTCTTGGAGCACCGGTGTGACTGTATGACTGATGGCCTTATGAAACATGAAGGTGTTGTGTCAATAAACGCAGTTCCGCTACATCCATCAACCTGCCCTGACAGGAATGTGCAAATTTTATTGCATGTGCCCTGCATTTCATTTAATTTTCACTAGTGCCATTCCTCTAGTCCGGCCTTCACTGCAGGAATCCCTTTGTAGAGAGGTATGTATGTTATAAGTTAATACGTATCCCATGATTTCACAGTTGAAGGAATAGCACTTATTTCTGTTTTTATCTGTTTGTTTGTCTGTTTCACGGTTATTATTAAACATTTCAATATAATCCTCAGCAGAGAAGTCTGGAGCTACTGTAGTTGCCTCATAGTTAAAACTGTTATTTTTGAAAATTATTTTACTATGAAGTTATTTTATTTCACTACTTTTTATAAACGATTATGCCAAACTACTTTTTTTTTTTTACACTATCCTGACATTTTTGCCTTTATGACTGATCTAGACTAACTAACTAACTAACTAAAAACTAACTTACTAACTTGTCAACCAACTTTACATAAAATACATTTAGCACATGCTGTCCTTTAGCATGTTGTCACACTATATGGGGTAAGTTGTCAGAAAATAACGTTTAAACAGCCTTTTGTAGGATTTTTAGCACAAAAGTGATACAATTATGAAACACATAATTCACAAGGGGAAAAACTAATTGTAAAAGGTAAGCACATTTGTGTAATTGAATTTTTAACTCCAACCCATATACTTACTGTGACAATCAGTCCCAGTCTGCCCAACTTCTTTTTGAACATCATCATCAAAAAAGAACGCTTACATAAAAAGTCTCAGCCACCTGAGATCATGTGATTTGCATCCACAATGGCTCTTACATGTCTTAAAAGCAATTTCAACTCCTAATTTCTATCAGGTGCCAGGTTCGTAAATCTTCCCAGAATTACACAACACACTCCCAACTCCCTGAGGGAATTCTGGCTTAGTATCTTCATAATGCTGCTTTAAATTGGTTTGTCCAAATGTGCAAGACTGGAAGATTTACAAGTATGCCATGCATATAAAATGCACAGAGGGAATGGAGGAACAAACCCCCATGCATTTCTAATAAAGGGCAAACACCATGATAGAGCCGGATTTTAAACAGCATCCTTTCTATCCCATGGACAATATTACAGCATGGCTAAACTGTTCCGTGTTTCAGTGTGGAGCATGAACAGATTGCTTTCCTCAAGAAATTAGTTATTCTAGTGTATATTTTCTTTATCTGTTTTGTAAAAAGTAATTAGATAAAGTTTAAAATAAGAAGACGCATTGTAAAATATGAAGTCAACAACTGTGAGAAAAATGTGAAAACTGATATAAAGTCACAATTTTGATATAAAGTTGCAATTTCGCAAAACAAAGTTGCAATTTTGAGAAATAAAGTCAAAATGACAAGTGCAATTGCAAGATAAAAGGGACATTGTGGGATTTTAAGTAAAATTATGAGATATAAAGTCACAATTCTGAGAACCAAAGCTGCAACTGTGAGATAAAGTCACATTGTGAAAGATCACAACTAGGAGACATAAAATCACAATTGAATGAAGTAAGGGAGGGACTTGTGAGATATAAAGTCACAACTGCAAGAAATAGTCGCAATTGCCAGATTTTAAGTAACATTAGCTATATGTTTCCATCCAAAGTTGAAAATTGAACTTATACGTAAAATTGGAATATTGCAATTAGGAGCAATTCCATCCCTTGTGTTCAAGAGAACAAACTCGTCACTTCCTGGGAAATTGGCGCAAAATATCTGTAATAAAAAGGGAAGTTGCTGCAATCAGGGAAGAAACTGCGACTCTTTTTTCCCACATCATAAATGACTTGCGTCTCGGAGAGCGCAGATGAAACTCAATAAACATTTTTTAATGTCATCCTGCATTCGGATGCCTGATGTTTGGGAACGCAAATTCTGCGAGACGCTTCTGGGGCGGAATTAAACCAAATCATTCTGATGACAGACTTTGGTTCAAGTATTTCAGAATGATCAAACCAAAATTTGAGATGCTGTGCGATTAAATTGGTCCACTGGTTAGTCCAGTTATCCAATCACAATCTGTGTTGGAGCAAAGTCACATTGAGCAATTTATTTGGTAAATGCAAATAAATAAGTGTCTTCTTATCGTATATAAAACAATTATCTGCCTCAATTGAGCACATATGATTTTTACGTGCATTTTTAGAATTGATGCACATCTTGGCATTTCCATCCATCAATTTTCTTCATTGCATATCCCCAAATGCACATGAAGAGTTCAGATGCAAAAGCCTCTAAGTGCCATCTGAAATTTTCTTCTAGAATGATCATTTTTATAAAGCTTGTATATTTAAGTTAAGTAATTTCACTTAAATGACAAATTATTGAACTTACATATACGAGCTTGATAAAAATGATCATTCTAGAAGAAAATTTCAGATGGCACTTAGAGGCTTTTGCATCTGAACTCTTCACATATAAACCGGTGGATGGAAACAGAGATAATGTGAGATATAAAGTCATAATTATGAGAAACACAATTAAAATAGTTAGAACTAAAGTTATATTTAACTTTGTTTACTCTTAATATTTTTGGAAAATACAAAGTCACAATTGCAAGAAATAAAGGAGCAAATTGTGAGATATAAAGTCGCAAATCCGAGAAACAAAGTTGTAATTCGAGAAATAGATTTTAAAAAAAAAATGCATATTTGCAAACATTGGGAGACAAAGTAGCAATCATGATCAACAAAATTGCTACTGCAAGATAAGTCACATTGTGAGTAATAAGTTACAACTGTGAGACAAAGTTACAATTACAAGAAATGGTCACAATTGCCTATTTTTTTACTCAGAATATTTTTGTCAACATTGTTTCAAAATACTGTCATGGTATGTCTATTTCATCTCACCTTCAATAGCATAGACAAAATCAAAAAGGACAGTGCCAACAAACATCTTAACCAGTAATTTCACTGACAATCATTTAACCCATACCATAACTGTTACATTTGAACTCTTTGTTCCTAAACCCTAAACTCGTGTTTCATAGCTTTCTAATTGACTCCTGTGTGGGGCCCGAGCGCAGAGACTCTCAACACACTGTGGCCTATATGAAGGCCGTTTATCTGCCATAAATCTGCTTGGCAGGTTCAGCAGTGTGTACATTCAGTGTAGACCCATAATTATAAGACATCATCAGGGGAGTATGTGCTAAAGTTCAGCGTGCCCATGCTGTGCAGACTGCAAGAACACATCGCAAGCACAAATTGTCCAAATCTGTCAGTGGAGGAATATTTCTTCCTAAAAAAATCACCGCTTTTTTTCACCCTGAAGAGAAAAATATGCGGAGAAAAGACAATTGCTTTTGCTTTAAATATTCATGAGACCAATAAATGCTGTCTGCAGGAATTGGACATGGATTTGTTTTTTGGAGACTGTAACAGTGAGTGACTAGTTTGACGTGGCAATTGATGAGCTATTTCAGATCTGGTAATAACTCTGAAAGTTTATGCTATTTGTAAAACTCCACATTGTATACGTCTTTTATTCACTGTCAAAGTTTATGTAAATGAAGAAATCCAAAGAGATGTGGAGGGATTTGCTTAAACTTGTCATTAAACTTGCCTTCAGCGAAACGCTAATAAGCTCATTTCATCACATGCGTTTAGCTAATTAGTCCCACAGTGGACATTTCACTCATTATAACGAGATAATCTATATATATATTTTCACATGATTTAGATTTTAAATATTTATATTACAATGAACGTGGGATATAAAGTAAGTCTAAACCAATTATAATGATTATAGCTGATGGTCAGAGCTGTCAGTGGCTGGAACTAAATGTCATTCGGTCATAATCAGACCAAAAATGTGAGCATTTGTTTACAGCTAGTGTTGAAACCAAGTCTCTACAGCATCATGCTAATAAAACAGACATATTGCTCTTGATTTCGAGTTGATTTCTTTAATATCAAGGTTTTGTTGAAGGCGTTCAGTTCTGATTTTTGTCCCGGCTCATTGATTAAGTTTGACAGACGCTAACTTCATTTCAACCTTCATTATTGTAGACATATTGTGGTGTTTCCATAGAAATTCATTCAAAGTTACTCAACTTCGAGGATAAAAGCATGTGACAAGACATTGTTTCTGCATCCAAGTAGCACAACCCACAGATCTTTTATAGACTTCTACAAACTACTCAAACTGTCATTTTTCTTTTTTTTTACACTGGGTTAACATTTCTTAAAAGCAAGTTTTACTCCTGAAAACTCTTAAAAGGAAGTAAGCATATATATATTGCAGCTAAAACCTCAAATTGCCATTTCAAAGTAATACAGTGGGAAAAAATGTGGTGCTAAAATGTAATTCTGAGTTTTTTTAGCAAAAAACAACTAATCACAAATTGTTTTCGTGGTTACCACACTTTGCGTTGCACAGCCACACACTGTAACTATTCACAAGCTGTTTAGATTCAGATTCTGAAGGGAAACAGTTAAACATGTCAAAATGTGATGGCTAACATTTTTTCGCAGATTTAAGACAACAAACAGATTCAAACAAATTCTTATAAAGACATGCCAGAGAAGCAGGTTGCATAGTCATCACATGCTGTACTCATCAAATCAACATTATAGACCTCATGAATATGCAAATAAGGATGCAAATACAAATGCAGTGTGAAATCTTGAAACCATACAACCCAGGACTGATTACTTAACCAGGATAAATAATGAAAAGTTTCTTTGAAAAAGGGGACAAAATGATGCATTTTCAATGGAACTTTCACCATTTTTTTCATCAATTTTATAAACATATTTAAATTCCTTGACACTAAATTTTTTTGTCGATTTCACTTTTTTACATTTTTTAAATTATAATTCTCTATCCTTATCAAAAAAAGTTAAAGGACCAGATTTACTAAGAGCTTGCACCAGCGCAAACACTCTTTTGGCGTTAAAAAACTACTGTCAGGATTCACGAAAGACACACACTGAAACATTTGCGCTGAAAAGGCATGGACAGGGTTATTTCTGCGACTGACCTTATTGCATATGCACTTTTCCGTTTCAATTTATGGGAGGAAAGTAAATGAATCATGCAAGGTGATTTAGGTTTGCATTAGTCAATTTACTGGTGTTTGCGCCATTATTTACCGCCCCAAAAAAGCATGTCTTAAACCAGACGGCAATTTACGCAGCTCTTGTTAGATTGTGTTGGTCATTATGAAAATGATCTGGCTGCGTCTGTGTTCTTTAATTTGTTCGTCGTCAGTAGATCACGCACTTTCCTCTCCCATTGGTGCAAATTGCATTCACAAGCTAATTTGCCCTGTTTAGTAAATCTGGCCCAAAGTTTTAACACATCTGAATGATTTCACATCTGAATGATAAATAGAAATTTCAGAAGAACAGGATTTATATTATTTTTTTAAAAATTAAATAAAATCTGGTAGTATGTGTCAAAATAATATTTAACAGCCATTGGTTTCAGTTCCTCAAAAGGAAGTGGTGTAAAATAATGTTGCACTATATATGCACATCGGAAGTGAACAAATGAACATTATTGAAATATTTATTTAACATTTGTATAATCAAATGCTTTATTTAAGTAATTGTAATTAAAGCATTTGATTATACAAATGTTAAATAAATATTTCAATAATGTTCATTTTCAATAATGTTCATTTTCTGGGTCATGCATTCTAGTATTAACAATTTCAAGTGCAAAAAGCCTTTGGAAGCGAATCTGCATCTGCATACAGACTTAACACACACCACAAAGCACACCATAAACTCTTTTCAAAACTGGTATCATTATAAAGACGGAGGGCATCGTGTGACTCAGAGATCAGAGAAGAGGATAATTATGAAGAAATGATCGAGCGCTCCAAACGCCAAGTGATCAGGGCCTGAGAACGCCTGGAACGATGACAAACCTCGGCCACAGCCAGAGGGGCGAGACGCAGGAAACTTGGCTCACTCTTTCCCCTTCATCGCTCTTTAGTGAAGTGGGATATTTCTCTCTATTGCTCTATCTCCCTCTATCCATCTTTCTCCAAGCTGAGACAAATCCCTCGGACCCATAATTCATCCTTTTCTCCCAGGGCCTGACAACATGGCCGCCGGGGAGACAGACTGTGCACAATGAAGTTTCTGTTCCGCGCATATATATCACGACTGCACCAGTGGTAGACGTGTCAGGGCAGGTGTGAAGGGCCAGTGTAATGGCTTTGGAGAGCAGCTAATGTAAACAGAGGAATTCGATATGCGTGCGGTCCGATTTGCCCTTCCAGCCCCCCAACATTCAAAAATGGAATATAATCGGCGTGAGGACTGATCCGGCACTTTACCCACTTTATCATTATTGTCCACTGACTGACTGTGGTACAGAATCCATTAGTAGGAATGTTTCACAGATTTGTACTTCGTTTGACTGTTTGGGACAAGACAAAACAGGGGGACGAAAGGATTAACATTCTTGCTAGCCAGCAACGGCTACAATTTCGCAGGTGTTGCGTGGGCCGGGCAGGCTCCCTAATTTGTAATTATACTGTATAGAAATACACTCATGCAGCAGTCAGCATTAATAGAAGAAAAGTAACTCTTTTGAAGTTTCACAAGCTGCTTCTGACACACTGTCAGAACGAGATTCCTCTGGGCCTTTTATTCGGAACACTGTACTAAATTGGAAACTGTCAATTTATCTTGCATCACCCCACTGCGGTTCAGCAATCAGTGAAATTAGAGGAACATGTCAGTGAAGTTTTACGTTTCGTAAAGTTTAAAAAAAAGTTTGGGACCTTCATCATTTGGATTTACTCAAAGATATTTGGGAATATTGAAAAAAAAAAAAAGACTAATAACTGATGAAAAGGTGAAGGCTGACTTTTGCTTTTTATCATTTAATCTTCTTTTCAAATGAGGCATTTTATTGGTTGGAGCCAAGCCAATGAAATGGGACTTCCTTTGTACGTGATGATGTCACGAAACGCGCGTCCTCTGGGACGTTCTGAACGTGGCTTAAATGCATTAGACAGTGATATTAAAATAAATACATGATATTATCAAACTCAGTCAACACCATACTAATAATGCATACTATGTACAGAAAAGCAGATGAGCACAGAATATGAACTCAAAACGTTTAATTACATGTTAAGCGTTTTTCTCCATAGAAAACCAAGAATATTGCAGCGAATATCGCAAAAAGAGTAGCAAAAGTCAAACCTCGAAATTTGAAATTGCAGTGACAGATTTGAGAAGTTTCAAGTGCCTAATTGTGGTTGTACTGCGAACGTGAATGAATGAATAAGCGCAACTACTGTATGTACTAAATGTTTGTGTCTGTCATTGTATTTTTGTGAATGGCATTTTACACATTTGTGACTTCTTGTCTGCAGCTTCAAATTCAGAATACAGGTTTGGGACAGGTTTTGACTATTGTCTGCGAGTGCAAATCTCAACATTTCAACTTCAGATTTTTATTTTACAGGTTTTCACATTGGAGTTGTGAGTGTAAATTTTTGAGTACAAGTACGAATATTTATTGTTGTACATCTACATGCTCTTGAGTTTTGCTACTCTTTTACCTTCATACTAATACACACATACACACACACACACACTCACTCACTCACTGTCAGTCAGACACTCACTCAAACTCACTCACTCATTCACTTTTTTTTTATATATACCTTTGCATTTTGAAGTAATAGTGGACAAACTACATCTAAGCGCACTTCTTTTTCACAAGGGTTTAGACAAAATAGCGCAGAATTGTAATATACCTTTTATCTGCCATAACATGAAAGTAATTATCATCTTCTCAGTATTAGCCAGAATTTGAATATTGGTTTTGAACTAAACCATGACATTTGGCAATATCCCATTATCTAATTTGGCACAAACCGGGAGACTTGGTATTTTCTGCCAGCTAAAAACGTAGCAACTTGTTGATAGTTGCTCCCAGTTGTATCATATCAAATAACCCATGGCTTAGTTTCGGGAATGGGGCAAGATTGAACATGTCCCACCACTAGACACAGAAAGAAGAAACATGTTATTCTGCATCTATCTTGGAATCTTGCTTTGGAATACATTTGTGGTTGTTATTTTTGACTTTATCCCAAAATTGTCTGATTTTGCATTCATATAAATGCCAAAGGCAGAATTTTAGTACCATCTTGCAACCAGACTACAGAAAATTTAGCTAAGATGCAGTACAGGTTAGCCTTAGAAGGAAACAAGCAGACTGATTTTCTCTAATTTATCTTGGTAACAGATAGATCATGTATTGATATATCGTTGAACAACTGAGAATGTGTGCTACTCATTTGTGTAGAGAGCAGTGGCATGGTCTAAATTCATCAATAAGCAACTATCAGCAAGTTTATAACCAAGCACCCACTATTGTAATATTTTTACTAAAATGTACCAATTTTACTACAAACAAATATCAAAATCTAAAGTTTTTAAGTTTTAACAGCTTTAATATATTTTTAAATACTTTTATTATCAATGATTGAAAAATAACTATAGTAAAAGCATATTTCCTTGTTTTTTGCCTGTTATTGGTGAGCTTATTTTTGCAAAAGCTCAAGGGAGGCAAAAGAGACACCCCTGAAACTTAATCCGCTGATATCACTGTTAGAGAGTGAGTCAAAGAGTGATTAATGCATTATTCGCACACATATTTTGTAATCTTAAAACTGGTAGAGAGGTTTTTGGGCCACTTTAAACCTGGTAATAAATGTTTTTGGTGATTAGATCACATTCAGATAGTGCTTGATGACACTATACCACTGAAATATCATTCTGAGACGGCCAGAAATGGATTCCAGTCGCATTAAACAAAGTTGTAAATTCTAATTTGTTTTCATTATTTACTACAAATTATCATTATTGGTGTTTTTGAAGAACTGGATTGTGAATATGCTCTATTACTATCATCATTTGAATTTAATACTGCTGTTTTATGTTTAATCAATATCCCATGAATTTTTCCACTGGACTACACTTAAAATCTCTTGATTTTCTCCCAAATCCTCACCCACGTCTTTATCTCTCTTGGGGTCTTTTCTTGTGGGATGCTTTCAAACTCTATTTTCTCTTCATTTATTTAATTTGAATCCAAATTAACATGCTTAGTAGACTAATGTTTGTTTTATGAAACATTCTGTCAATTTTTTTTATAATCTGTCGGGGGGGGGGGGGGATCTCATGTGTGATAATATTCGAATATTACTTTCGAATGTTATCACACATGAGATAACAGCTATTACTAAAGCACAATAAATTGTACAATAAATAGAGGTCTATGGTGTGATACTTATAGCTAGAACACCTACCCATTAAACCTATAATGTACCCATTCAATAAAAACTAAAAGTGTCTGTATAGTTTTGTAGTTAAAAGTTGGGAAATCAAACAGAATTATTTCCGTAAGCTAAGGAATTCAATCGTATGCCTTATCAGGTAGCCTAAGTGAAGCAAAAAAGGCAAATAAAATAAAGTATAAGAAGAATACTAGTGATGACATCAGGGATTCCCAGAAGGAGGGGCTTGGATGGCATTCCCTACTTGGCTGTTTTGTTGTAATGGGAGCGATTGTAGTGGGTGTGGTTGTACTGTGGGACAAGGTCAGATACAGTTGAAATTTTTTGGCCGATCAAACTTCTTTCCAATCACACAGGTGTAAATGCAATCCAGCTAAAGAATCTAGAGATACAAAAGATATAAAAGCAAGATCTTTGATTCTTAAGGAAACCATCAGCATTGTACATATGTTTGTCCTCACTTGACCCTCAGTGTACCTGTCTATTTTGTCCTCCATATTCCGAGAGTGTCACCGTAACTCATCAGGACTTCTCAAACATTTATCAAACCTGCTGCTCTGAAGTAGCTCAATCTCTAAACTTATTAATTTTAAAAGCTTGTCTGGCAGCCCACTGAATAATTGATGGAGTTAAGCTTATTCAGCTTTTCCAGGCCTGAAATAAAGGTAGTCGTAAAGAGTTTTGAATCGCATGGTACATGCTCACTGATACCTACATAGACTGTGTATGGGAGGCCATTTGTTCAATTTCAGATGGTATTATGAATCAAATGGACAAACGTAAATTAAAGAATGTAGCCTATTTGTGGGATGTTCAAATCTTCTTTCATTTGGCAGGGGAGATCGTATGAAGGGACAATTTCCCCGTTTAGGCCTCCTTTGCTAAATAGTGCCATTGTGAACCGGGTTGATAACAATCTCGCTCGCTCTCTTGCACACTCTCCATATGTGTGTTGTTGAAGTATACTTGTAAAAAGGAAGTGCGCTTAACTGCATTGCATGCGCACTTAGCTTGTACTGTACCTCAAATCTTAAAAGTACATTTTTAAAAAACTATAATTGCATATAATAAAATATGAATGAAATAAAAAAGTGCACTTAAAGAGTAAACTTCAGTGACTACATTCATGCACATTCATGAACCATTTAAATCACTGTTTTATCTTTTCTCAAGATTGAAACAGAAAAAAAAAAAAAACAAGAAAAAAAACAAGCTTGAAGCACTAAAATTATTGACTGTAAATAAATAAAAACTATAACTAACTAAAAAAATACAACAATAAAATGACAAAAGCACATGACAAAAAATGTATCACAAATTAACATATAAAAAGCTAATTTAAAAAATCTATAAAACTATAATAAAACTAAAATAAAAACTAAAATAACACTGTCTTGAAAAAAGTACACTGACAAACTAAAGCACATATACATGTATTCGATATTACATTTAAAGTTTAAAGTTAGTTTACCAACTAAATTGCATCATAAAGATGTATGAAACTGTGAAAGTCCTATATTAGTGGGTAAACATGCACTACTAAACTCAACTTATTTCATTTAATATAAATTTAAACTATAATACATTTTCATTTATTTGTAAATAACATGCAATTAAGAGTCTGAAAACATTACATTCAGCTCATAAAAATAAGTACTCATTTTAAAAATATGCTAAAACTTTTTTTATCCACAAGGGAAGAAGGAAAAATCTTTAGTGAAACTTGGAAAACTTTGAACCCCCCCCCCCCAAAGCAAAAACCAAATAGGGAATAAATGTAAGCTAGTTTGAGGATAGCATGTTGAGTTCCTCATCTCACATCTCTGCTGTTCTCCCACAGAGCGAGCCCTTATTTGCTCTTTTGGATTTGTTGAGAATCTATTTATAGGGGAGACTTACAGATGGGGTTCCTGATGGCCATGAACTTGCGGTCGTTTCAGAAAGCCACGGGAGCCCGGCGTAACGATCCTCTGTCTTCCTCTGTCCTTCATGTCCAACCTTCATCCACAGGCCTCTCGCGGCAGAAACAACGGATTGAAGTGAGAACAATTCGTGCAGTGAACATACTAACACAGCATAATTCATGTGGCCCATGTGTGGGTGAATAGAATAGCCTTACACAGTTGTTGGAACAGTGTAGTTGATTATTGATCTGGGCTGTAACTGAAACATATGGTAAATGTACACAAATACACATGTACTAAAGTCTTTGGCATATTATTTGCTTCACAGAAAACTCAAACTTAAACGGCAAAACTCTTTTCGTTTTTCACTTATAGGTAAAGAGAAGTTCAAAATAAAGAGCGGCATTTAGATGGATATATACAGTAAATATGTGCTGCACACTTTCTTCTCAATAACAAAATGAACACCCAACAAAAATAACAGTGGCGAGACTTTATACAATAGTTTTATTAAAATCAAGCAGCTTTAGAGTATCAAACATGAAAAAAAAAAAAAAAAAACAGGGTCAGTGTTGCTTTGAAGTACAATTACAACTTCAGTTCCAACCCGATCTCACAGCAATTTGTACATATTTTACGAGTTGCCCAATTCGTATGAATTCGTACGAATGACCTACCCCTGACCCCGCCCCTAAACCTACCCATCACTGGGGTAAGACAAATCGTACGAATTCGTATGAATTGGTTGTGAGATAGCGTTGTCAGTTCCTACTATAAAGCAGCTCTCCAGTGTGTTCATGTTTTTACTCGTAGACCTCCGACCTCGACAGACTAAACAGAAGATATGAACCAGAGATTCAAGATTTCCACACCAAAGAAGGCGGAGCCTCAGAGCCACACCTACCTATTACATAATTTCCACGTACCAACGGTAGTTCGAAGGTGTTTACCAGCCGAAATTGATTTTTCCGGAAAGTTCACTTTGGCAAGATCTTTTGAACACACAAAACGAACACCAAAAAACTTGGCCTGATTTTGTTCGAAATGATATTGAAATGAAAAATGTTGCCATTTTTGCTCTTAGTTATTTATTCAAAATATTCACAAAAATCTACCCTGTAATTGAAGTTAATTTACACAAAATATAATTGTAGAATACATTAAATGTATATGGTTTTCTCCAAAATATGTTTGTCAAAATTGTTGGCATACAAATTCTAATGAGCAAAAAATCTAACTGAAGTACATTCCCATTCATATGGTATGTTTTTAAGTTCACCTTTAAGTGATCAGGAACACTTAAGTGATAAGACATGACTTACTGTTTCACTGGGCTCTAAATATGAAGTGACAAACAGGCCAAATTCCTATAGTCATCACTGTGGGAAAGACATTTTTTCTCATATTATTCTCATGTCAGTTTTGTTCATATTTATTACCAAAGGGTGCCAATATTTGTGGAGCCCACTGTATATTTCACATATGGGAAAATATAAAGAGGGTAATACTGTATGTCTCTCTCTTCTTCAAGATTGTCTACAAAAAAAGTCAAATACAGTCATTTTGTGTGCACACGTATATTTTTAGAAAAATATTAATCATAAAAAAAAGACTTGAAGCTGTAACCAGGTGCTAATTTTCATCCATGTTTTATACAACCATTTGCGGAGACTGGCACACCATAATTAGATTCTTTCCACAGTTGTCTATTATTGTCCTGTGAACTATTTCAGATAAGCTCAAAGCGGTCTGTAAATAAGCATACAGTGGCTATATGTGAGCTTCTTAAGCTGCATTAGGGGACCAGACCCGCGACTACAGTTTTGGCAGAACCACTCATTTTCAAACTTACAAAACAGAGTTTAAAATTGCAGAAAAATTCAATGAGTTACTTTCTTCATTTGTGTTTTAAGCAGTCATCTATGACTGAAGACCCATGGTATACTGACGTACAGCTCCTTCCAGTAATATCTGAACTTTACGGTGACATTTTCCACCGTCATACTGTGCACCACTGCACCACAGTACAACAACATAAGGAATGAATTCATGTTCACACATGAAGGTGGAGAAGATATCAGTGATGTAAGACATAATGAGGCAATGTGTGTATGTAGTTATGTATGTACTGTGTGTGTGTATGTATGTATGTATGTATGACATACATACATACATATGTATACATACATATACTGTGGTTTGTATATATAAACCACAGTATATATACAGTACAGTATTGTCAAAACATACCATTTTTATAATCCAAATGGCAACTTGCAACATGTTGGGTTATAGCAAGGTTGTGCATTTTAACCCTGCTGAGATGCACATGATTTAACCTAAATGTCACCTACTGTATAATATAATACTATATTATACAACATTTCCATTCTCTAATCTGGTGGACAATAAGTGCTTTAAGAGTAAAAAACAAACAAACAGAGGATGATAAATATAAAGATAACATCTAGGTTACTAATGTAATCCCCATCAGTGATGCGCGGGTCAATGTATAAACAACCCGCACCCGACCGACGTTTTCAACTAACCCGCACGCAACGCATTTTTTAAAAGTAGTAAATGCTCATCGTAGCGTCATTGGGCCATAGACGTAGGAACTAGGGGTGCTATATGATATACCCTAGTGTTATGTAATAAAGGCTTGATTTATTCATTTATTTCGTTTAATTTTTGTAACAATTAAGATGCTGCATGTGTTTATCCAGTCTAATCGAAGTGTGCGTCTCTCCCCCGACTTTCCCAACAAAAATCCCGCCCCTCTCAGAAAATACATAAAACTGACATTACTGAGCTATATGCGTTTAAAAGTAGCATATTAAAATGGTACAATGGCATTGCTCAGTTCAACGTGTTGGGAAATCGGGCATTTTGTCCCGCGTCAGGATTTATTCAAAAGTTAATAACGCTCAACATTCAAAAGTAAAAATAAGGATTTCCCACTTGTATTAGTAGGCTTAGGCTATTTCGCCACGTGGATGCCCAATTGAAGCTCTCACAAGCACAACATTTGTGTATTTGCGGAGCTTCCACTCCCCAGTCATAAAAGTGTAGGCCTATGTAGTTCATAGAAAATTGTGTCTAGTACTATATAAATTACAAAGGTTTAATTGGCATCTTTATTTCAAACGACCCCACCGACCGCGACCCAAATATCATTAAAAATATTTTTGGATGACTCGTAACCGCGGGTAACCGCGGGTAACCGCTGGTGACCGCAGGCACCCGCTCATTTTGGATCAACCCGCGCATCACTGATCCCCATTCCCTGAAGGAGGTAATGGGGAACTGAGGATTACATTAGTAATCTAGACGTTCCCTATCAGTCAGCCACGGTCAACGTTAATCATCAGTGACTGGCGAATTGGGATCCCTATGGAAGACACCACAACAACTGACTCCTTGCAGCGCCCTGAGTAGGCCAGCTGGTTATACGGGCAAAAGCACAGATTTGTCAATCACTGAGTTCCTTTCACCCTTACAGTGAGACTATTGAATAACATTGGGAGAGCTTGCCTATTCCAGTTTTGTAAATGTATGCTGTGGAGACCACATCCTGCCCATAGGGAGGATGACTGACCTTTAGGGCAGTACTACATACTGCACAAAATGACCTAAATCACTTCTGACTCCACAAGAGGAGACGAAGGGTGAATTGCGACAAATGACAGGAGGGTAGACCACACCACGGTCGAAGTGTTGTCCATCTGGACTAGTACATGCTTGCCCCGCACGGTGGCAGAAACGGGCGCAGAGCAAGGTGTACTGCCAGCAACTCTAGGCAATTGACATGCCAATGCAGGTGGGATCCCTTCCAGGGGCCCGAAGCTGCTTGCCCGTTGCACACAGACCGGAATGATTTCCACTCGGAGTGTGCCGCGTTGCCATGCCCATCTCGTGACTCAGTCGTGAAGCCAGCGCTGAAGCGGTCTCATATGAAGCAATCCGAGCGTCGCGACTGTGGCTGCGGATGCCAAATGCCCCAGGAGGCTCTGGAATATTTTCAGTGGAACCGCAGTCCTGCCCCTGAACGTATTCAAGCAGTTCAGCAATGACTGAGTGCACTTGTCCGTGAGACACGCAGTTATGGCGACCGACGCGCTGGGTTGCCGTAACTGTGCTTTTACACACAAGTGGCAGCTGGGCAACAGCAAAGGGGACTCAAGCCTTTACGAGAAAGGCGAGTCGCGACCAATGTGCCAACGACCCATGAACGCCATCTCAGCATGCTTATGCCAAGGCATGTGAGACAGCGATAGTGGCCGTCAGGAAAAGACCATGCATTGGCTTATTTTGTACCACTCGAAGGTGAGATATCCCAATTCGTCAGTCACTGTGATTAACGTTAAATATAACTGACTGATAGGGAACTATAATGATTAGCATCCACACCAATAGACGATATCATTCTGTTTATTATTAGCGCCCTCTACAGTTTTGTCAAATGCCGCTTTAAATGCTCAAGCCTATTAAAGTCGGATGGATTCTGATTGGTTGTTTTTTTGTTCATCAGTTGGAAAACATCACTCTGCAAGTGATTCTAATGATATATTTCCCGTACCGTTATTGTTATAGTTCTTGTCCTTAGTGTGAATGAGCCTGTATACTTTGTTTAACAACAAAAAAAACTGGAGGCTCATAAAGACACATCCACAAATTTATATATATATATAATATATATATTAAATATTTTAATATATATATATATATATATATATATATATATTTTTTTTTTTATAATTACATATTTAAAATTTAAAACAAGCAAAAATACATATTTAATTATGCCGGTGTAACATATGTAATAAACAATTAAAGTACCACCTAAATGCGAAGCATGTTTTTGCTAGTCTGTTGACGTGACAAACTTTACCAAACTGAATTATCAAATACATCAAAAACTGTCCACGCAATGATGTGAGACCATGAATGGATCTGCACTGAATGAACATTTACCCATTTCCAGTCCCTCAGAACTTTGATTTCAAATCAATTTTGTCAAAACCCCTGAAGTGTTGTCTCGCCGAGTTATTTCACAGCACCGACCATTTGGGCCCGGTTTTGAAGTAGACAAGGTTAAGCTCTCAAATACCAAACTGCAAAAATAATTTTGCCCATGTTGGCCAGCTGGCTCTGTGCACTTTGTCTAAAGCTCCCCAGCCGTCTGTGAATGTCTTCTCCCGCCAACAAAGAGCGGCTTTGTGCTCCGTCAGAGCTATACCTCACCGTGCTCTTAAATAATACATCAATATAGATAGAAGCTAAGGCTTATGTTGTTGTTCTGAGAGAAGTGAAGTGACTGGTCCATAGCAGATTACTTAAAATCCAGATCTCTCCTAGGGTGATATGTCTCCGCATAGCATAGTGTTTTCTTACTGCAAGGTCAGGTCATTTATGGCAGCCATATCTGAACAAAGCCTGTAGAGTTCCCATGACATGAAATACATGAACCACTTTCTGCACTGACAGATATGGTTATGTTTTGCCAAGGGAGATGGCATGAACCTGTGCAGATATGTGATTTTAAATGCAACAAAGCATTGTTGGCTGACTCAGGCAGCAGCAACACATTTCTAAAGGATGGTTTCCATTAGAAACTAGTCTTGTTTAAGAAGCAAAGTAAACACGCTTATACTGTACTGCATGCATATATATAAACTATTTGGATTCCAATTTGCATCTATTTGCATACTATTTGGACCATTCCATTAAGAAAGTGCTTATGATGAAAAAATATACTGTTTTATCATTTTAAATATGGAGTGAATATTAAGAGATTATATCTTTACTCCAGTATCTAATCATAATTTGTATGACACATAATAAAATATCTTCTTAAATAAATAATAAATATATTCATAGTATTTACAGCATACTTTCAAATGATCTCAACTGGCTGTCTCAATTAGTGTGTTTTACTTAAGTTTCTCATTTGTTTCTCTTAGTTACCTGTTTTCTTTGTTTCATTTTCCTTGTTGGTTTTCATTAATTAGCACACCGTATTTGAGTTTATTATCCTTGTGTGTTTAAGGGGCTGTTTACATGACACCATTTTCATAAAAAAAAAAAAAAAAAATCATTTTCACTAGAACGGTGTTTTGGGGGCCTGAAAGTGCAAACTTTTGAAAACATGTTTCAAAGTGCAAGTTTTTGAAAACGATACAGTTATCATCTCCATGTAAACAACTAAAAACGCGAAAACGGTGACGTTGTGCACATGCGTATTACGTGTTCAGTTATAGCCGCGTTTGTTTCTTTACAAAGTGACATCAACAACTACTGGCCTAACATGGATAATACACCGTTTTGAGTCGCTTTTGCGGATATGTGAGAATGGGGATCTTTTTTACAACGTTGTCGATATGTGAAAAAAACACAAAGGAAAAACTATTCTGTTTTTTGTACATCATTGTCATGTAAACGTACCCTAAGTCCCTTAGTTCATTGTCCGGTGTTGTTTGCGCAGTTTCGTTGTGTTAGCACCTATGTGAATATCTGTTTTGTTTTATATAATAGACCAAGCTGCTATTTTTGAACTACTTTTCATATCTTCGTCTTAATTGGACTAAAAACTGTACAATGGCAATATGTTGGGTTGATAAACTAACCCAGGGAAATTGTGCATTTCAACCCAGCTGTGTTGCACATTGATTTTACCCAAATGTCAGCTCATATTGACTACAGTGCTAAGCTAAGTCACCCACATAAACTTTTTTTTAAACAGCATAATCTGTAAAATGTAACATTTATAAACAGATTTAACGAAAACTTACAATAAACAAGTCTCATCCTCTAATGTGACTGTCAAGCCACAGTTCAAGAGTAAAAATAGACCAAATAACTAGCCATATTTTGTCTAAAATGTTTCTCAATATTAACTTAGTGTTTATTGAACTGTTGTAGGAATGCACTTTTACCTACAGAACTCGGCATGTGGTTTTGACTGTCCTTTTTCTTGTTGTCTTTTTCTGGTATCTGTTTTTTTTTTTTTTTTTTTTTTGATTATGCTTGTTCAACTTTTTGTAAGGGGTGTTTGTGCCTTTAAAAGCACTATATAAATAAACAATTATTATAATTAACTAATTAATCTTCAAAAATGACCCGTTTTGTTTCATCAGGGTTGTATTTTCAACCATTTTATGGCAGAACAATATAACTTTGTATAAAGTAAAGTCATCTTGACAGCTTTAATCTCAGCCAGAGAGAAACTATTTGTCCCGCATTAAGTCATTTCAGTTGCTTTACACAGCATGTTACTGTAAGACTGATGCTTTAAGGAAATGCTGTGGTTAAAATCATCCAATGCTGCAGACCACTTTTCCCAATGTAAAATCCACAAACATCTCAATTGTAAACAGCCATTACAGCTAAACTTTATTAAATAAACACCAATATTCTAACATAGATTATATCCTCTCACAAGTCAAAGTACTCACAGAGAGCCTTTTGTTTTAGAGAGATTGGCCAATTACTGAAATATGCTACTCCATTTGAAAGGTAAAAGCGCCCGAAGTGGAATAGCTCAGCTGGCTTTAAATATTCCCTGTTATCTGAAGACAAAAGGCACTCTTCAAAACAACTGAAACAGCCTTTCAGTTGACCAATCAGCTGTCAGGGCTTTCAACATGGCACAGACTTCCATTGAGATAAGTACGCAACCTGTGACCTTTAAAACTAAAACATATTATATGTCTATTCCACCCCCAAAATGGGAGATTGAGTGTTTAACTCCCTTCAAAGGAAACCCAGTTATTCATAAAAGGTGTGCAGGGGCAAAAAGACACACACGAACTTACAAATCCAGAGGGGGAATATGATACACCTTATCTCCAATATGGAGGACGGAACAGAGATAAGGTCAGTTACTGAAGTAAACCCCGAAATAGTTTCCTTTCTTTCTTCCCTTTTTTCCTTTCCTATTTTCCTGTTTTGTTTTACAAAAATAACTTATACAAATGTAACGACCACGTTCATTAAACCCATCAGCGTGGCCTCTTTCAAAACGGTCACCTGTCAAGAGAGACGTAACTTTATTAAAAATTAAATTGTCTTAATCGGAAGGCTAATCATGATCCCATTGTCCCAGTTTGACGGCCTATCATTACATCATCCCCCGTAGAGTGTATAATCAGCGTTCTTTATTCTCTTCATGGACTTACAAGAGGCAGGTTCTCTGAAATCCTCGGAAGACGTCAAAGCACACCATGTCATATTCCGGTAATGAGGATCTGCCTGGGAGAAACAGAAATAAGGGAAGAAAGATGGAACAAACCGTCCGTGTCCAACAGGCCGATAATGACTGCATACTGCGAGCGCCGTTAAATATAATGTGTGCTTGTTCTGATGAAGCTTAATGGACCTGATTGAGATAATTAAACAAGCTACACGTTACTCTTCCTTCACACCATGAACATCACTGTGGGCTTTACACAAAACAGGATAACCACATATATTTCGCTCTATTCATCATCTCTATACAATGCTCACTGAAGTTGTATGGATTAGTTTAAGGTACCTTTATGTCCTTTTTGGAGTGTTAAACTTTTGAACACAGCTTACTTTTATTGTATGGACAAAAACAGCTACATTCTTCAAATATCATCTTTTGTGTTCCGCAGGTAGAACAAAAATCATACGAGTACACTGTAAAGAGAGAGAAAAAAAAAATGCTGCCTTAATTTTTTAAGTACAATCATTTCATTAAATTACATTAAACTGACTTTAGAAAAATGAGTTGAATCTTGTATAACTTGTAAAAAAAAGTTTAAAATTGCTTAACTTATTTTGATGAGTTAAAGCAATGTAAAAACATATTGTCACGGTCACCAGCTCTGTCACATCAACCGCACTTCACTTACCAGCATCCCTCATGTTTCCCACCTGCACACCATCAGCCATCACCTAATTACATCAGCACCTGCACCTCATCATCAGCACTCCCTTATAAGGAGACACTTCTCCTGCGCTTCCTTGTCTGGTCTTGTCTATGACTTACGCCAAAGACTACTCACCTGAGTTTCCCCTCATCCAAAGCCTACTTACCTGAAGTCCCGTTCTTCCCGTCTTCACAGATCTACGTTACCCTGGTTCTTCCCGTCTTCTTCTACCTGCAACAAGAGACATCATTACTGTCACCTAAGTCATCATCAGTTCAACGACCATTATTCATCGCGTCTGCATACCTTCACTGCATTGCTCTTCCCTCTGCACAACTTAATAAACGTATATTGTTCACTAACCTTGTCTGTCCTCTTCTGATTGTGACACACGTTGTCATAACTTATTGATCATATATATATATATATATATATATATATATATATATATATTTTTTTTTTTTTACAGTGTACAAATTTTGAATGATGTGCACATATAGAACTATATTCTCATATATTTGGCTAATGATTAGTCTTCTAGTTGGCCAATGTACACTGAAAAATAATGGTGTTAAAACAATTTTCACTCAGAAATTGCTAGTAAATATTTACATTCACAAATAAAGGCACAGAATCTGCAAGTAACAAATTGAATTTACAACTTAGACAAATCATTTTTTACTGTGAAATATAATTCTTGAAATTACAGTCTTGCAGTAATGATAAATTGACATTGGTCCATAATCTTATTGAATGAAGAACTTGCTCCAGAGATCTGAAACAATCATGAAACAAAGTGCCAGACTCCATGAAATAACATTCCAGATTCTATGAGAAAGGGATTTTTGTCCACTGTGGAAATAAGAGTAATCAGACACATTTAGCGCTCAAACAGAGATTTGTTAAAACAATGCGATGGAGAACTATCTGAACATTAGAAATTAATTTGGTATTTTATACAAATAAATGATATGTCTCATTGCAGAATCAAAATTATAGGTGGGTGCTAGAGAGATACAGCAATTACTGGTGTTTCAGAGAAGTCTGCTTTAAAAAGCCATTTTATTTAGAAGTCATGATACTGTTTGACATCTAATTTGAGAGTGTAGAAGCCGCCTGGAATTATTGGCATCTAAAATAAATGTAATAGGCGGACGACAGACTGAACAACTGACCGACCGGCAGTATGTAGTCAGCCGAATGCCCAGTCACCCACTTCACATGCCATTCAAAAAAAAAGAAACACAGAGTGGGGAAAAAAAAAAAATTACATTCTGATTAATTCAACAGCTGGCCATCTCCCCAAGTGTCAGGGAGGGAGGGAGAAGAGTCTCAATGAAACAATGTATTTATAGCATATCTGGCGCTTGCTAAATGTGAAAACAATGGATGGAACGCACATCTAACGTTATATGGGTATATTCAACGCTATCTCACGACCAATTCGTACGAATTCGTACGAGTGATAAAAAAGTGGCTAATTCGTACGACCTCACTCGTACGAATTTGTACGATTTGTCTAAACCCACGTGATGGGTAGGTTTAGGGGCGGGGTCAGGGGTAGGTCATTCGTATGAATTCATACGAATTGGGCAATTCGTAAAATATGTACGATTTAGCAAAAATCTTACGAATTCGTACGAGTGAGGTCGTATGAATTCATACGAATTAGCCACCTCGTACAATTCGTACGAATTGCCGTGAGATCAGGCTGGTATATTTCATAGTTCAATTTTAGAATCCACTGAATTAAGTCAGGCATATTCTGATGTGTGTTTGTGATATGATCAGTTAACTACACAGCTTTTAACTCTTTCCCCAACAGTGTTTTTTTGAAAAAAGTTTCCAGCCAACGCCAGCATCATTTTCACAAAAGTTTCATGGCCCCTAGAATATTTTGTTTTATGAATATATGAATATGCAGACCCTCTTCTTAAAAAATAAGTAAATAAAAAATCTAGCTTAATGCATTCCTTTTTATCAACACTTGAATGTGGGTAAGTTTCATAAAAAATTTTATGCAAAAAGCTGAGAAAAACTCGTTTTTGTCAAAGACTACATCTGGATTCAGGATTCAGAATGTCAATCAAAACATTCAAAACATAGATGGAGTAGATCGAGTCCATCAACACCCCCACAGCTTCACAGTCATATAGCTTGTCCTGGGTCGACATTTCATTCAGTAACATTAAGCAGTTTTGATGTATATGCTTTAATGTTGATGATTGCGTTACTTTACATTTGCATCTGCTTACATATTTGTTTCTGCTTCTACTTCACCTGTGTTTTGATCAGGAGATTCAGTACTCTTACAGAAGATACGAAATTGCGCCCCCTACCTCATAACAGTGAAAACATGGAAAGCTGAATTTCCGTCAATGGTGGGGAAAGAGTATGTACACCTTGCTATTTAAGCTAAGGTAACTATTGTTGAAATATGGTTTATGCAATACCATTCAAAAGTTTAGGGTCAGTACAATGTTTTTTAATAAGATACTTTTATTTAGCAAAGTGACAGTAAAGACATAATGTTTTTTTTATTTATTTTTTTTTATTTCAAACAATTGCTGTTCTTTTGAACTTTCCATTCAACAAAGTATCTTAAAAAAAAAAAAAAAAAGTAACGGGTTCCCCAAAAATATTAAGCTGCACAACTGTTTTCAACATTGATAATAATAAGAAATGTTTCTTGAGCATCAAATCATAATATTAGAGTGATTCCTGAAGGATCGAGTGACACTGAAGACTAAAGTAATGATGCTGAAAATACAGCTTTGCATCACAGGAATAAAGTACATGTTAAAATAGATTATAATAAAAAAATGATATTTTAAATTGTAATAACATTTCAGAATATTGCTGTTTTTACTGTATTAATAATTGCAGCCTTGGACTTCTTTCAAAAATATTAAAAATCTTACCATCCCCAAACCTTTGAACGATGATTGCATTATTATTAATATTATCCTTTATTTAACCAGGATAATCACATTGAGATATTGCTATGTCTTCTTCCAGAGAGACCTGGTCAAGACGGCAGCACATAAAGTTTCACACAAAAATAATAAAAAAATGACAATACCACAATTTACACATTCAAAATTAAATAAATCAAGTCAAATCAAGAGAGACAATTGCAAGTGTCCTTTAAGACATTGTGCAAGAGACATTTAAAAGTGCTTAAGGTTGGAAGTGCATCTAGATTAAGTACATTTTGCAATTCCAAGTCCAAGGAGCATAAAAAAAAAAAAAAAAGCTATCACCCATCACCTTGCATAAATCCTTCTTTGAGATTTCACTTCTAAGAGAGAGAAACTAGGGCATGAAGAGTATAAATGGTATATTGAGGAGTTTCTATAATCTTGGTGTGTTTACACAGAATTAACTCTGGAAGTTTTAGGTGGTGGAAAACTCAGTCTGCTCCAGAGTTAATAAACACGCAAGGGGTTCGGTGGAGCCATTTGTGAACGGCTCTTTTGTTAGAAGAATCACAAAAAGGAACTCCGGACCCATTCCATTGCAATAAAGTTTGCCAGCATCCATTTGCATCAGCAGGAGGCCGTGAGAGCTGCTACACTGGGACGCGGATCTTAAGACAGACAGCAAGCGCAGATGATATAGCTTGTCTTATGTAATAGTTGTTAAAGCCACAGGTAGATCAGAACTAGGGTGGTTCGTGATTAAGTGATCATATTAAACCGTCATGAGTCATCTGCGCTCCACAGAAAGAGACCTGAGGGACATCACAATTCTTTCTTAGGTATTACTATAGGGCCGAAACATGCAACTACTACAGGAATGTAAGACTTTTTTTCTGTCGACAAGATTGTGTACTTGCAATGTGTAGGCCTTTAGATTATGTTTCTAAGCCTAACTCAACACATATCCAGAATTGTTGTAAGAGTACACG
Organism: Squalius cephalus; assembly: GCF_949319135.1. Taxonomy (NCBI): domain Eukaryota; kingdom Metazoa; phylum Chordata; class Actinopteri; order Cypriniformes; family Leuciscidae; genus Squalius; species Squalius cephalus. Next base: position 16,437,267 of record NC_137133.1, read on the forward strand.
GGTCTTATGTAGAAGTCTGTCTGGCAAAATGCAGAGTATCTGCAGGGCTCTCTTGTAGAGGAAGATAAAGGGTGGGAAAGTAGATCAGCTTACACACCTGAACCAGATCAGGTGACCTGAAGAAACAAATTCCAACAGCCAAAGACACTAACAGAAAAAAAAAGGGACTTTCCTAATCGAGTTTCTTCTTTGCATACTATATACGCAAGATGAGAAAAGATACTGGAGAACAATGCATAGAATTGAAGCAGTTTGACCAGCAGACATGCTGGCAACTTCAAATAAGTTTTTTGGAAAGTATTCATAAAAGCTGATAAAGTATTTGTTAATATGTTGAAATTGTGACGAATCATAAAGCACATATTCAATGAAATGTAATTAAATTAAATTAATTTTATTACTAAATGTATGTAAAATACCTTTTTTTTCAATTTCATGGGAACAATCAACACTAACATGTTATATTTTCCTCTTCCTCTCTAGTTTAACCTTGGAAATACTTTTCCAGATTTTTATTTTAATCAAAGATTAAGAACATATAATATAAAAATAAAGGGACACTTATATACTAGCCTATTATTATTTACATTCATCAATTTACATTGAGATTTTTTTGCACAAATGCTATATTAATTCTTAACCTGGGAAAACAAAATGAGTTTTATACTACTACTAAGTGGTAAGAAGTGGTATACCAGTAAAAAAGTATTTTAAGCACTTGATTTTTTTTCTCATGTGTAAAAGATTATGAAGTCAGACCATTCCATGTTACGTCGTTTTCAAGAAAATACGTGGTTTCTTGAATATGTGAAACGTTTTTCATGACATAAAAAGTCAAGGCACATTCTTGTCACCATATTTTGTGAATGGTTCCTCTATTTCCTCTTTAAATTTCCACAGTTTTTATTACATTAACAAATATCAGATTCTCTAAATAGATAGGAGCCATGGAAAGGTCAATGGCGTTATTAATTCACTCTATCGCCCATCTGTGCCCATAGAGACAAAGCTGCAGTGTTACTATACCAGTTTTAGACACACAATCCACTCTCCCCGGGGCTGGGAGCATCTATAAATATTTCAGTGACTCAAATGGATGCCATTTAGATCCGATGCAGCCTTGGCATCCACAGGTGGAGAGCAGACCTGCTGGCCTCTCCATACAGGCAATGTGGCTTATTTATGAAGACGGAAGGATCGAATCAATACCCCAACAGGGAGAGTTTTAAATCAAATAAAGATGATTTGTGGTTTACTCTAGTATGAAGAGATTTTAGTGTGACTAGATTTAATTGTACTCTGAGAGGAATGCTCGATGAAACTGAAGCTGACAATGAACTTTGTGCCTTGTTTAGGGTGTTAAGCTCAAAGTTCTTTTTTCGGTTTTCGATGACAATGAAAGTGTAAGGGTTTAATGCAGTGAGAAGTGATAAAAATGCAGACAAAACTATTTCACTAATATTCTAATAAGATATTTATACCATTAATACCATTAACAATAATTAAAAAATAACATTTCATATAATGTTCTAGTTAGGGGTATGTGATATTGATAAAAATGAAAAAAAAAACAATATGTTTTACTTTCTAACAATATTTTTATGCTGGAATGTTGTGGCTCAATCCCAAAGCTTTTGACATTCTTCATATTCTGTGTGGTAGTTAGTTTGCAGCAGTGAAAAAATAAATAAAAATAATAACAAACAATTTTAAAAAAATCATAAAGGGGCATTTTTTTGCCCCCACACTGAAAAATAAAACAATAAGTAACATTTACTTAATTTTTCTTTGGCAAGTTTTTGCACAAATATTTTTAAAGTAAATTTCACATATGGAATTAAGCAAACTCTACTTAACTAAGTCAAGTGAAAGTAACAAAGAAAATAAGTAATTTTAACTTGGCTAGTACAAGGTTGAGCAATATTTATTTAGTTGAAGTTTCCTTTGCAATACATTTCACTCAAACAATATGACATCAAATTAAACCACACTTTTAAAGTATATGCTCCACTTAGAAACATCTAAGTAATTAATACAATATATATTGAGTGAGACACCATATCTACTTATCAGAAGTTACGTGTCATGTGAACTCAGAGAACTCAATATTTGTTAGACAATACACAATAACGGTAACATTTGATGGATCGTTTTTGTGTTTGCATGTGTCATTTTGAGTAGAAAACTCCAAATGGCACAAAATGACAAGTTACTAATCCTAACAACAAAGGCAATGAAAAAAACAGTGTAAATACAGCTGGAAAACAGTGAAAAATCAACCTAATTAATTATTCAAGGCCCAGTGCTTGATGGGAACACCAGTATCAGAAAAGTTGAGAAATTTTATTTATTTAATTTTTACATGCTTGAATTGAGTACTAATATATAATTTATTATTATTCTTTTCTATTATTATTATTATTATTCTTGCCTGAACTAAGTTTTTCATGTAAATAATTTTTTTTTTTTTTTTTTCTGTAGTTTTTTCTCGGTGCATATCTTAAATTTTGCATATCTAACTGCATTTTAATAGACAAAATCACGCAGTGAAAGCTTGCACTCTCTAGATGCGTTTGGTTTTTGCAAAGTGAGGGACATAATCGATAAACACTGACTGTGTTTATGTGAATACTCGCCAAGACCGGCATTCTGACATCATTTTGAATGTATTTGACTGTTTAGGTACAATAAGCAGCGAAAACGAACTAGGTGGCTTTATGTGCGCGCACTTTGGGTGACAGCACAAAATCTGTGGGAATGATTTAGTTAGTCATTTAGTTTTTGATTTTGATTTAGTCATTTAGTTATCTCTAAATGTAATTTTTAATATGTTTTTGCAATATTTGGCAGGACATATGCTGATATGCATATCTACTAAATGCTTCTAAATAATCTCTGACAAATAATGTAAAAAAATAAATAAAACTATGTTATTACACTAAACTAGATTGTTAAGTTTTATTCCACATTAATTTTCCTGTAAACAATTATATTTTTATGAAAAATACTGGTTACGCCAATTGACAAAAACCAGTTACACCACCTGACCATGTTGCTTCTAGAGTCAAAGGCCATTGTTTGTTGAATAAATTATGACTGAAAAACAAGCATGACAGTAAACAAGTTCAGCAGAAGTGGTTTTATTGTTGTCAATGCTGAAAAGAGCTAATGAGGTTCATTCTCGTGTTATGCAGCACGTTTGAGTACAGTATATGAATGTATGTAGTTAGCTAGTTGTTTATTTGTTTATGGGGTTTTAACTTTGCCAATTACGTGCTTTAGAAAAAGAAAAAAACAGGGCAAAAGATGCCTGATTTTGATTCTTTAAAAGACAACAAATATGTTAACATCCTAAAATAAAAAATAAAAAACTGTAAAATATTTCCTTTAACTATCGACAGGATTTACGCTTGTAATTTCTCTCCCTCTCTTAATTCAACGCTGTGGGTGGCGAGAGGCTTTTTAAAGTCTGAATCCGTTGCAGCAGGATTTTATTAATACAGTAGCTGTGCTGACTCTGCCTTATTAGCATGATGATCTCTCACTTCCACACGCTGAGTAGATCTCTCAAAAGAAGGCATGCTGAGGGAAGGACGTGTGTGTGCGAACACAAGTCAGTGTGTCCATGTTGTCGTTGTATCACTACGACTTATTTCAAACCCTGTCTGGGTGCTTTATGGTTGGGTGAATGAATGCAGGCTCCTGTTTAATCTGATGAACGTAATTCCTGTTACACGAGGAAATTTTACAGCAAGGAAAAGACAGAACAAGAGTGAATGGTTCGGGTGTGGACAGAAGAGGAATAAGAAGAGTTGTTTTCCTTTTCAGCAGTGTGCCCTGAACAAGTTTATGTTGTACCCAGGCCATATGTCCTCCGTAGGAAATGGGTTTTATTAATTCTGTTACGTCCATGTCAGACGGGTGACTTATGGTCCACGTGCACAAATGTGAGGCTGTATTGTCGGCCACGTTCAGAGAAGAAAAATGAATAAAAAAAGAACCTGGAAGGAAACACAAGCTCCCATAGTTTCTTTCAACACGCAAGCATGCTGCTTTCCCTCGTTTTGTAGGAAGCGGCCATTTTATTGACCCTCTGTGGTCCAGGTGTTGTCTTTTAATTGGCCGTTCTGAAAGCAATAAAGCATTTCAGTTACATCGTCTCGTAAAGTGCTTTCACGCCACTTCCAAATGATGTAATTACCCAGCCATTCAACGCACAGGCTTGTGCTAACTGGAACATGTAAGACGGGGCCATGGGCTCACAGCAAAAGAGTCGCTGAGGTTTCTCCAAATATGTTTTTCATTTAGGAATTAAAACAGCAGAAAGAGAAGCAGTAGTTTGCTCAAGAAACGGCAGCTTTAATTTTACCATTTCCACCACAGCTCAGCTTGTGTTTTCAGAGTAGAGTGATGAAAAAAAAAGGTGTTTGGATATTTCCTTTCATGTGTAAAGTAAGCCCAATTATTCAGAGGTGTTTGCCAACAGCAGCGCACCACTGTTTATACACATTTATGTGGCTTAATTTTTGTATTCGTTGTATTTTTTAATACTATCACTTTAAGTGCTCCTATATTATTTAAAGGTTCCTTATTTTGTTTTGGAGGTCTTCTACAATAGGTTTATGTGCATCCAAGGTCAAAGAACACTTTTCTTTTATCATACAGTGTCTGAAACGGTGCAATAAATAATTCAGTCTCTAAACACCTCCTTTCCTAGAGCCTGCTCTGCTCTGATTGGTCAGATAACCCAGTCTGTTGAGATTTGGTCTACTCTGCTCTGATTGGTCAGATGGCCCAGTCTGTTGTAATTGGTCTACTCTGCGCTGATTGGTCAGATAGCCCAGTCTGTTGCAATTGGTCTACTCTGCTTTGATTGTTCAGGAAGCTCAGTCTGTTGTGATGTATGGATACAAAATTGTGTCTCAAAAACATGTCTCTCCCATGTATCTCTCAAAATGCCTTTTAATTACTCTTCTGCAAAATGTGATTGGCCAGCCTTTATTCACGCTCAATGTGATAAATAGAAATGATAGTGATTAATAGAAAGAAAGCCATAATGACCCACACCGAGCTGTCTAGAAACACTGAAATTTCTCAAAAAAACTAAACTTGGAACATAAACAGTGCACAAACATTCAGAGTGGATAGTTTGCTCAAACTTTTGTTAAATTGTGTTACATTTTTAAATGTTGCTTTGCAAAAGCAAACCGAACCAATGAGAACATTTTAGTCTAGATTTGCAACATTATCAGAAAACAATGTCTTTTTATTTATGCATCAGAAAATACAATGTATTTAGAGGTCATATAGGTAGATTTGAAAATAAACCCTTAAACTCTATAAATCAGGATTGATCTGCATGATTAAGCTGATGCCGGATAAATGCTGTATAATTAAAAGCAGTTTATTTTCTTCTAAGACGGACCTCCCAGCCTGTTTACTGCCTCCTGCCATGGCAACAATTGATGTCTATTCCAACTTTGCGAGCGTCCAATCAGTGTGGTCAGATATCTTGGATGAGGAAAAAACAATCAGCCAAGTAGGCTGCATTGAATTTATTCAACAGATGATGTGGGCGCTGAAAGAGGTATTGCTGTCTCAGAAATAATAATGGGTTAAACAGTTCAGAGCTTTGTTTTCCCCAAAACAAACTATGGATTACATCGGTGCAAATTCAAAATAAAATTGACATGTGAGGATGCTACAGGAAATGTAACAAAACAAAGCAAGTTGTTCACCACGATGGGGTTCCCATGGGAACCGGCCCATGTGTGTGAGTGCGTGTGAGCCATCATACAACTCTCGTTCAGCTCAGCCGGTGACTCATTCCACATTCCTGGCCAGGGGAAAAAAGAACTCCCTCAGATGAGAGCGTTAACCGTGTGAGAGATTAGCCTATTGCACTTGTGAAACTGCCGTGAGGGAGGGGGGTGGATATCGAGATTCCTGATATCTTGGCCTCAAGTGCTCACTCAGATATTTCCTGTCACTAAAAGAGGCCACTCTTCCTGCTAGACAGGTGAAGGCATGAGAAAAATGGGCAAGAACAAACCATAGGACTACTTCAACAAACCCACTTCTTCACACACAACAAGATTTGATTGGACCTAGTTAAAATAAAGAGGTCATGCTTTTGTGTGTGTGTGTGTGTGTGTGTGTGTAATGTTACTGTTTGAGCATGAAAAAAAGGTCTGCAAAGTTACAAAGCACAAATTACAAAGAAAATGACTTTTTCTTTCTTTGGAATATCTCTGAAACGCCTCGATTGTATTCTTGAGTTTTCTTCAGGGAACGAACATGTCACAATCCTCCTCATTTAAATAATTCCCACTCAAGGCATGCAAGAAAAAAAAAAAAAAAGAGGGGCGAGGTCTGGTTGAGTTGCGTTAGTAGTGTGTTGAAACACATGAGAATGGTAAGGGGCATGACATTTCCGAAACACGCTCAAAAAGGTTGACTAATCACAACACACTGGTCCAGCCGACCAATCAGAGCACATTGTGCTTTTCTTCATAGAAAGGAACTAAGCAGAGTTACTGACAGACTGGGAAGAGAGGAGCCTCAACAATGTAAAATATGTGAAAAATAATGTGTTTTTTATATTATAGCATGAAAACCTATTTTAGCAGACAATGAAATTCAAAAAGGGCATAATAGGTACCATTTAATGTTTTATGATTATTGACTTTTTTTTTTTTTTTTTTTAAACACTCAGAGGTGGCACATCTCTGCTATTAAAATTACAAAAAATACAAAAAGGAAAGATTATTGGAGATATCGGTTTCTTTAGGATTCTGTCATGATTGATGGATCAGGATTTGACACAAATCTCTGCATCATGAGTGCCTCTGCTCTAATAAGATCCAAGTGACAGAAGACTGGTGTGGGTTGGTAGGTTTGTAATTCAATAAGCCGGAGCACATACCCTGAAGTTGCAAAAAGCACAACCACAGTGACAAATATATGGTCAAATATATCGTCATTGGTTATATAAAGGAACTTTAGAACGCTCTCGATAGTTTTGCAAGTGAACGCAAAACGCAAAGTTTCTCTGCAGAATGCAAAACGTTTTCCAGTGAATATATTTTTTCCACCCATCTCATTTTTTGTTTTCATCACCATATCCCATCAGGGGCTCTTTGCAAATGTGAGCAATAAAATATGTTTATATTTACATATTTGGCAGACACTTTTATCCAAAGCGACTCATGTTGCATTCAATGTATATTTAATCAGTTCATGCATTTCTTGGGAGTCAAACTCATGACCTTTTGGTGTTGCCAGTGTCATGCTCTACTGTTTAAACTACATAATTGCTGAATTATGCCACAAATTTTAGACTTTAGAATTGTTGCCTTATACATGTGAAGGCATGTATTTATTAACAAGTTACATGCCCAACAAATTCAACCGGTTTGACTCATCATACAAAAAGAACCTACCTATTTCTTCAGTATAAGTGGTAGACATTACTTTCTAGTTACTAGCTTATAATGTTAGCTTAATTCGTAGCTTGTTCTGTGACATCACATGATTTCATCTCTCGCAGTTCAACCCATAAAAGCACAATCAACTCAAGAACAATAAAGATATCGTCCACATCGACTATTCTCTTAATGGTCGTGCGTCAAGCAGATACAGGAAGATCTCCAGACGTGTGAAAAGCTTCTGTTCTCTAAAGAGCAGACTCGGTTATGACCCTTCATTCCACTGGATCATAAAGCATCATGAACGAAAGCATGCTGTGCTCAGTTAGCAGCTTATTGGATTCCAGCTCGCAAACATAAATCAAATATCACCAAAGCTCATAAGGGTTGAAAGGCCTTAGGGACCATGAGTTATATTTTGCTCTTTACTCAGCAACACACAGCTGGATATAGGGATCAGATGACGCTGTTGTTTTTATATAGAGCATGTTGCACTACAACACAATTGTATATGATCCAATCCCAGTATTTGATATATTCCTCGAAGGACTATCGCCCGAGGGAATTGTGAGTGTTCCCTCGCTGGTTCATTCTCCCTGAGCTCTGACATCCTGCGGCATGCCTGACCCCCTCACCCTCATAACTCCCGCTTTGTTCAGCGGGACGCGACCCCATGACCCGCTCCTTCTCCTCGAGTTGTATCTCAGGCTCACTTTCAGAATCTGCCTGCCCTCCGAATTCCAGTACGAGGCTGAAACATGAGCCCGGACCCAGTGAGCTCATCGACAGGCGTGGGCTTACAAAATAACAGCGAAAAAAGAAAAAAGAGAGAGTGCAAGAGATGGAATGTAGAAACAAAAGACAGGTTAGACAGCGCTAGACTCGGCTCCTGAGGGGTTAAGTTACACGCAGCCAAAACATAAGGAAACACAAAGGTGCGTTGTGCTCACGAGTCTCATTCTCGGGACAGACGCCGCACTTCTCAGCGGGAGCTTCTTCTTTTGAGTTCAGGAGTTTCGTTCTCTCCTGCTGGAGTTGGTATCGAAAACATACGTAATTCCAGAAGGCTCCCGCTGCCCTTCTGACCTGCTGTGACCGCGAGGCTCCGGTAGAAGTAAGTGGCTTTCGCTTAAAGAACATCTGAGCTTGGATTGAAAGAAACACACACTTTTGGTGGTTTATGCACAGGAGACTTTCGTAACGGAATTATCAAAACTAATTGTGGCAATTACAAAATATGTTACGTGGATGAAAAGGTAGCTTGGAAACGATTGTGACAGGACTGT
>NC_137133.1:16446179-16536179 GCF_949319135.1 Squalius cephalus
CACGCCGGTATGGAGCCGAAGCTGGTCATAGGGTCATTTTAACACATTAATTTAGGACTGAGCGTAGGACCTGTCTGGTTCTTGTGGTCTCTGCTGAGGATCTGTGCCAATGGCTATTATTATTTATTCATTTTAAAGTGCCACACAACTCCTAAGTCACAAAACTTAATTTACATCATTACCGTTGTTCTTTTTAGATGATTCAAGAAGAAAAAAAAGTAACACATCCATGTGAATAACACAATAGTGAAGAAATATATGCCTGCATGGTAAAAGTCGGCAAGAGAGATGAGAATGAGAGAAAATAGACAGAACTTCAGCTTCAGAGCATCTCAAATAGTACGTAGCAGCTGGATTTTTTTTTTTTTTTTTTGCTGAAAGTGACGAGTTCCATGTATTCTGCATAATGAATTGTGAAGAATCAGGGGTAGATGTATTTTTTAGAGATCTAGAAAAGCTATTTGTTTTGTGTATATATATATATATATATATATATATATATATATATATATATATATATATATATATATATATAAAATGTCTGTTAGATCTGATGTGTATATTATGACATTCTGGATAAGTTCCATCTGAAGTTCCTCATCTGTGGCCCTCACCTGTGCACTCTGGACTCTGGGTTTCAGTTTAACCGGCCGAATTACAATACCCCACTCAGGCCAGGTCCACGGGCAAGCTGATCCCCTCGCCTCCCCTATGCCCTATGGAGCAGTGGGGTAGAGGGAACTGGCAAACTGCCCCGAATGGAGGGTGGGGATACGGGCCACTGCTGTTCTTGGCAAGCTCTGCTCATGCTGACCAGCGGGAGTGCTGGTGAAAGCAGACCGAATTCTTCCCCGACACAATGCACAGCCTCTCCTATGGGTCCGCGAGTTCTGAGGAACCTCTGTGACGAGATTCAGGGTGAAGACGGGACAGCCATCCCACCTTTCACTCTCTAATTAGGCACTTCTTTTGTTTCAGTTTTTTCGTAGTACTTTCTTCCTCAGTTTTTTCCCCTTCAACAACTGCTTTACAGCAGGCTTTTTGAGGTGTAACAACACACCACACGTTTCTCATGGAAAAGAGTAGGCAGCTGTCGGAATAACAACCTCATCAAAGGATACACCGTGTCAAAGGAGGGCTATTCATATATTTTCGTTGTTAGTCAAATCCAAGTGCAATAAGCAAAGGCAACGGAAGACCTAGCGTATTGAAGGAAATATTGTTGTGATCAAGGCTGAGGGAAAAGACAACCCAAGAGTTTGTTCTCAGATGGGCATATGGAGGATATTAAGGATTTTTTCTGGTGTAGATTGACACTGAAACCCTTGTGAAACACGAGTCAAGAAGACAGCAGCTTAAGCCCAGAGTCTGTCTTCCCACACATTGTTTCTGATACACTTTATTTGTCTGTCACCTAATAAAACACATGCGCACTGTGCTGCACGACCACATGTTGGCCAGAATTGGCTTCTACGTATCTCACGGACTATGTTTGGAGGTATGGTTTTGTGTTTATGAAGTCGACCGATAGAACCAGAACCCACTTCTTTGGTGCCGGTGGAGATGTAGGAGAAGAAACCGCAAAGAGATTGGATTACACTCCGGACTGTTGTGTCAATGTCGTGTGCTCCTGGTCTTGGGTTGAAGTTGTATTAGATTTAGTCCAGATTTCCACTTGTGGTGCAGACATCCCTTTTTTTCTGGCTTTATCCAGTTATGTCTGGGTTCAGCTCAGCATGACAAGGGCTGTGGGGCTCTAATGCACATCACTGATGCCACCTGCAGTTTGAACAGAACCAAGTGACTGGCCTGCTGTCAGAACCTACTTCCCGGCACTGGGACACTAATCGAAAACAAATTCGGGTTTAAGCTCAGGCAGTTAAAACGGCTTTGCAGAAATGTTCACACTGTGCTGACAGTCAAAAGGGCTGGTTTGATCATGCTTTGCTGTTAGACTCACATATGTTGTTAAAGGGAATGGTAAATTGGTTTAGTCGGTGGTCTTCAAACTTGTCAGGCCAAGTACCATGGCTGATAAAATCGGAATGACTACCACACAAATGTTGTTCTTTTTCTGCATAAAAAAATCTGACATCTCTGAGTACAAGGACAATCTGTTAGAACTTTATTAATATCCATTTTCATAACATGAAACTCCAGTTTTGGGGGTAAAATATTAAAAGTAATGTGAGGTTATAAGATTACGTTTTTCAAGTAATGAGTAATGTAATGCATTACCTTCAAATTAATAATAAATAATAAAAATATCCAAGACCAGCACATGCGAGACATAGTAACGCAAAAGTTATGTAACATAACTTTCCATAACAAAAGTAACTAAGTAACACAATTAGTTACTTTTTACGGAGCAATATTGCAACACATTTCTTTTAAAAGTAAGTTTGCCCAGCATAACAGCATCTAAACTGTAATTTTATATATATACACATTGAATTACAGTGTTATTACATTTCGATTGCACCTTTAAAAAACTAACAAAAATATCAAAATATATTTTGGAATTTACGTTAGTTTACTCAACCCTAAAATGACTAGAAGCGCGTGCAACTTCTCTGTCAGACCGGATACATTATCAATATTGTACTGAAAAGCAGGCCACTTTTTTTTTTAAGCGTGTGGCTGTTCGCCTATATTGAACGGCAAAATGCCACTCGCGGATTTTCATTTTTATTTTTCTAAAGTTCCAGAATCATGTTGTGTACCACCTGCAGGGTGAATTGCCCCACAGTTTGAGACCTCTGAGCTGCATTAAGCTTATTTGGTTGTTGATGTGCCAAGATCACTATTCTCCATGGTGTAGTCTCTCTTTTTCTCCGTGGTTTGTTTGCTTGAGAGCGAGGCTTGCTGTGAAGAAGCGTTGTGGCAGCATTTGTTCAGCTGGGCCACGGTAGGATCATATAGCTTTGGCTGTGATCCTCTTTGAGATGGCAGGAGCTCCTTTCTGGGTGCGGGCTTCAATTTCAGATCCTCAGCACATTGCCTTGCAATTGTTTCCTATTACAATCTATTGTGGCAAAATGTAAGATTCCATGAGCAGAGAGTCAGTTTGTGTTGGCCCTGCACAGTGTCGTTTGGTTTCAGATGGCGTGGCAACAGTTCGATCCTGTATTCTGTCTCATAGTCAATCCTAAAAAGCTGTTACCACTTTTTTTTTTTTTTTTTTTTTAACCCAAACATATCAAGATGACAACGGCATAGAGCCAGTTCATTGTCTCTCGGGTATATAGACTTACCAACACTATACTACAACAACCAGCTTCAAAGAGCAGCACTGTTGCAGATGACCTAGGATGACATTGTTCTGTCAAACTGATTGTCCTGCATGTGGAAATGCTTGGATAAGAGAGTTACATGGAGTTTTCTGTAATGTGTTCCTGCTGTTTCAGCATTCAGAATGTGCCTTGTTTAAGCAAAATCTGATTTAGAGTGTATTCTAAATGATAAATACATTTGTTTAATCGCTCAAAGCATTTTTTTTTTTAATTGACATCTTTGCCCCAAACATAATTACACTTGCATTCAAACAACATTGAGAAGCTTGAAGCTTTTGGTTTTGATATAAAAAAAAAAATAATAAAAAAAAGTGCTTCTAGTTTTTCTACAAGCAAAAGTCACAGATCTAGCCTTTTTGTGTGTTTTTGTGTGTGTTTGTGTGTGTGTGTGTGTGTGTGTGTGTGTGTGTGTGTGTGTGTGTGTGTGTGCGTGTGTGTGTGTGTGTGTGTGTGTGTTTCCATTCCTCCCTGTGAGTGGTGGACTTCAATTATTGTGATTGGCTAGAAGGGTCATTGTGACAAGATGGATTCTGACTGTTTTTGATCCGGACCTCTGGGCCAATTGTCGATACACACAGACGCCATGACAAAGTATGACTGCGAGGGTCAAGCATTCTCCATCTACACACATGTAATGCTAAGTCAGTAAAACTAAAGAGAATCCTGCAGCTGAACAAAAAAATCCAAATCACGGCTCATGAACAAGTCCTTTACAATAGTGATGAAATCATATGTTTTAGTTTTGAGCTCTGCTAAATACTGTGAGAGTGAAAAGTACTCACAAAAACACTCTTTTCATATTCCATATGCCGTGATGTCAAAAAGTCTTTGATGTTGTTGAAACTTTAGAGAGAAAATTGGCTAAGAGAAACAGAAAAAGACAAACGTGCAAAGCTCCCAGCCTACACAAGTCTGTAAACGAAACGAGCGATCTGCCATATGCGGATTTGACGTCTAGATCAATATAACTGGACGTGTGTCGTTAAAACTTCACTACAATCACACTGGCATTCCATATCTTATCAAAAACAAGATGTGAATCTATGCTTGTCAAAAGTCTGTGTTGAAATTATTTCTAGTAACATAGCAACCACGACAGACAAAGACTGAGTTTCGCTGCAAATTAAGCCACACATTTGCATTTTGGACTCAGAAAAGCAAGGTGCTTGACATTTTCCTTGAAATGAAGCAAACATTGCCACAGTGCATGTTCTGTATCCCATTATGAATATACAAATATACAAAACATATGATACAGCAGATGTTTATATACATACTCTTATCATAATAGTGAAAAATTATTATATGAATATTTTTAATTTAAAAAAAAATCATGTATGCAATATGCATTTATTATGAACGTATCATTGTTATGAACACACACATATATATTTATATATTAAAATTTTATTTAAACAAATATTCATATATGCATTTATTATGAACGTATCAGTGTTATAGTTAACTAAAAAGCCAAAATTAAACTGAAATTAACACAAAAATAGAAATGACTGAAATAAAAGAACTTAAAAAGTTGCAGTAAAATTACTAAAACTAAAATTAAAGATATATATATATATATAATAATACAATTGACAACAGCACAACAAAATTGCTAAAACAAACTAAAATTTAAATGAAACTGAAAATAGTCAAATAAAAGCCAATTCGAAATTGTAACAAATACCAATATAGATATTTATACTTTTCTTTTTCTCCGGCAAGACACTTACTATGCACAAGCTTCAAGCATATTATGTGTGTCCAGTTGTGTATCCACTCACCGAGAAGTCCACAGCAAATAAGAAAGGGTGTGGATGGTTCAAGACTTAAGAAATGTCAAAACATCTACCGTTTACTGCACAGTGGAAACTGTAAAAAATGACCTGAGGCTGAGGAACACCTACACTCACAAACACACACACGCTGCACACACACACACACACACACAGAGGGCTTGTGTATATTGAGCTTCTTGGCTGAAAAGTAACCGAAAGCTAAAGGAAATAAAAAGATGCCTTTACAGGCTTGTGGGGGAGGACGTGAAATAGTAAAGGAAAACTTTTCAAGGGACGGGCCAAAATATGAGCCGCTCTGAGGGAATATCTCGGCGCTAATTTTTGTAGGGAACACCGGTAGAAGCACTAATGTTTTTATACATGTAGTGAACTATCCTTTTATATCCTTGTCTCTGTGTTGCCGCCTTAATTCATAAAATACACGGAAAATAGAAAATCGACAACAAAAGAACACCATGTCTTGCTTTAAAAGATCCAAGAAAAAGAAAAGAAAAGAAATAAATACTCTAGCCTTAAGTGTGCTCTTAGATTAAACAGAAGAGCCGCTTTTTCTATGCCTTCTCTCTGTAAATATATAGTTCTGGTAAAATGTGATTACTCATAACAAACATATTTCAGTTTCCTGTTAATAACTGTTCCAAGAAAACCGCATCTTGTATTCTATTACTACAACTAATATGTTCATCTTTCACCAAAAACCCGCCGCAGAAGATACCACATTTTGCCCTCTGGGATAGAATTAGTGAAATCTCGCTCTGCCATTCCAGCACCATGAAGTATATCATGTGATTTACGATTCCCCGTCACACGTTTTTCAAATTAAAGGATCTCTGCCTATTCAAAAGAAATATGCCACACAACCCTGAAAATTGTGGATGTTACCGCTGCCAAGTCTCCCACATATGTATAAGCGTGCTCTAATTCATTTCAGGTTTATCCAACCATTTGCATTGAGCGAGGGCCTTAGCAACACAACGGCAACAAAATGCTTCAAATGTTTAAGCGGGTTTTAAGGGCTTTGGAAGATGGCAAGTGGGTGTTTGAGTGTCTGACAGACAATTGGAATAATCAAATGCATCTCAGGTTTACAGAGGCTGAAGTCAAGAATTGATCTTGTAATTCAGTTAACGAGCTAACAGACGCATACGTTTTTTTTTTTCAGAACAATTGAAGAAATATAATCTGAAGGTCGGTGCAACATTAGCAAGAATTAGGCCTCTCTTTTTTAAATCTGTGCTACAGTACAGCATTTCAGTAGCTGAACGTTTGTTTGGAGCAGAGTGATAATGAGGGAGGGTGACCAGATGTCCTCGTTTTCTGTGGACACTCCTAGTTTTTAATGTGCTAAATATAGCATTTTTGTCTAAAAAGACATGTAGTATCATCGCACACAGCATGCAATCTCAATTAGGATTTACTTTGAGTTGAAAAGAAAAGAAAAGAAAAGAAAAGAAAAGAAAAGAAAAGAAAAGAAAAGAAAAGAAAAGAAAAGAAAAGAAAAGAAAATAAAAGAAAATTACATGTCAACTTTTACTCTGAGGTTCTTAATTCAATTTGGTTCATTGAATTAAATTTGTAATCTGTCTGTCAAGCAGTTATGCACACTGACAAAATGCAAAGACGGAACATGCTATACAGAACGTAGTTTTTGCTCACCAGTTTTGGTTTATCT
Source organism: Squalius cephalus (assembly GCF_949319135.1). Lineage (NCBI taxonomy): Eukaryota > Metazoa > Chordata > Actinopteri > Cypriniformes > Leuciscidae > Squalius > Squalius cephalus. The sequence goes on from NC_137133.1 coordinate 16,452,944, forward strand.
TTATTGTACTGCACTAGATCCATTCAGTAATAATTAAGAAGGACATTGATTGATTAATTATATGTTCATTCAGCAAGGATGCATTAAATTAAAGTGACAGTAAAAATGTTTATTTTAATACATTTCAAATAAGCATGGTTCTTTTAAACTTTCTATTCAGCAAAGAATCCTGAAATAAAGTATCATTGTTTCCACAAAAAATAAACAGCAAAACTATTTTCAATATGTATAATATTAGGAAGATTAATGTTACTTGAGCAGCAAATCATCATATTAGAATATCTGATCATGTGACAATGAAGACTGGAGTAATGGGGCTGAAAATGCAGCTTTGCCAACACAAGAATAAATAAAATGTAAAAATGCATTAAAATAGAAAACAGTTATTTTAAACTGGGATAATAACTCACAATATTACTGATTTCTTTAAAAACGCATTTTTACCAAAAAACCTAACCCAAACGTTTGTGCTTTTTGTGTATATATGATTTTTTTTCATAATTAAAAACATAAATCACATTTTAGTATGTGGTACAGTGATACATTCAGCTGAATTTGAGCTTATATATATATATATATATATATATATATATATATATATATATATATATATATATATATATATATATATATATATATATATATATATATACGGTATATGTATATGTACATAATTATATATATATATATATATATATATATATATATATATATATATATATATATATATATATATTATGTACAGTATATGTGTGTATATATATATATATATATATATATATATATATATATAATGTAAATAATTACAATGTCGTAACAAACATACAATATCAAATTAACAAATCATATTAACAAATGTTAAAAATTTCTCATTGTCCACCCCATATTAAAATGTATCAAGTCAAAATAAATTATGTAGTGATTAATATGATATCCAGTCGCAGTGCTACATTTACAACAGTCAGAATACACAAAATGAGCCGTTTTAAAAGGGACGGCTCCTTTAAAGCTTGTCAGTAAACAGACACTGTTATGATTGGCTAACATCATTGCATAGAAAACAGTATCAATGCCCACTCACTATTTTATGTGAGTGTTTTGAAAACATCCATATAAAACCGTCATTTAAAAACAAAACGTAATTAAATAATTTACTTACAGTTTGTGATTCAGCTCCTGTCAGATCCAATACTATTAGCTGATATTTCAACAAAAGGTTTTTTGCAAACTTTCCATTACAATGTGCCTTATTTACAAAACAAAATGCTCTGAACAAACATATAATCCTCAGATGCGATCCAGGACAACACTGGGATCATTCTAAAGTCTGTACAGTGACGCAAACTAGCTGTTTAAACTGGAAGTGTCAAAGCAAACTTTCGTTTACTCTTCCATTTGTTCTGTTGTCAGCAGACTCAAGCTTGTGGAGTACGTCAGAAACTGAATGCACATCTGTATACTGTATCCAGTGTAGACAGCATCAGATTATAATGAGTTCTATTTGCTTTTGATATGACAACGCTCACATCCAGTGTAGGCAAATGTCAGCCTTTAAGTGACTGAATGCCAGTGGGCGGGACCTGTGGTGGGTGGGGGCAAATATGATGTCATGATCCCTCTAATTTACTGATCATATCAGTGGAAGTTTAAAACGTAGCCTAATATTGACCACTGACAAAAAAAAAAAAAAAAAAAAATCTATGGCATATGACACAGCGCTGCCCACAAGACTATTGCTCCTATAACAGCTTATTTTTTATCAGTTCTTTTGTCTTTGGGTCGTTATATTCCTCACAGATTTCTGCTTGTTTTAAATCAGATACAGATAAAGTAGCACCATTTATAGGAATGCATTAGTGAGAGAGCGATTGCGTGTGAATTAAGTCTACCTGACAGCCTCTCTCTATTAATAGTGAAGCTGTGGGTTTTGGTTTCTTAGAAAAGTTTGCTAGAACTTTTCAGTTTCTAAGCTATTTTATTGATAAATCACAGAACATTGTTGACAGTACATTTCTGTCCTATTGAATGTTTCTGTGTGAACGCGATCTGGACGTGATGTGCAAGCTGTGTGCGCGTTACAATTCAGCAGCGCATTAGTTCAGAGCGGCCATTAACTTACATGTACAATAAGCTGTTTAAAACCTGCATTCATATAATCAAACATTTCTTGTGGAGTGCTCTTGGAGTGTGCATTTACAGTATTTGTCATTTTAACTGTTGGAAACAGAGAGTAAAAGTTGACTTTAAAGATTTATTATCCTGTTTCGCCCTCTATAGGCCATGATCAGCAACTAGTCGACGTCAAGCTTAATGTCCCCCAGTAGTCAATAGTTGTATCACTTTATCACTTATCACATCAAACTCATCTTTGATCACCAAAAGTACATATTTAAAAGTAAAAAAAAAAAAAAAAAAAACATATTCATGCCTTAAAATAGTTTGAATGTAACTCTACACCCTTGCTTCATTTAGTATACGCAGATCTATGAATATGCTAATTAGCCCCGCCTCCACTCACACCAGCTCACAGATTCACTCGGCCAACTTACTGAGGTAAACGCTGCACAATGGTATCACTCTTTATAACGTTGTACACATAATGGCAATTAATATGATTAGCCTTTTGCTTGACTATGTTATCGAACAGCTAATAATGTGTTGCTAATGTTACACAAACCATGTTCCCGTTCGCATCTCTGAGTCAGGCAGCTGCCTTCTAACAATCATCTGAAACGCTTTGAACTCAGAAAGTCAGAAGAGAAAGGTGTATAGTCATCATAACATTGTAATATACATCATACATCAGCTATATTGTTAAATCTACCCGATTTTTCATATCAACAGAAAAAATATACCGGGATAACCAGGCATTTTTCGAGACTCCCATGCTAGTTCACAGTTAAGGTCCTTCTAAGCTAATTCTTGTTCATAATTTCCGCACGTTAAAAAATAAATATGAAGTCACGTTGTGTCAATCACATTTACACACTGCCTCCGAAACTTTCATAAAAAAATTTGGATCGGGCTCGAGTAAGCATTTTGAGAGGTGTTTTGACAATTCATAGCCACCACCGAATGACGAAAACGCATACGGAAATTTCAGACTCAGTGTGCAAGGATCTTTAATGATATGCTAAAGCCCGCTGGCACGTTGACCTGATTGGTTACAAGGTAGTTTGTAACATCAGAAACACAAGCGATTTCAAACAGCATTTTTGAGACTGACTTTGGTTTACTGCAGTTCTCAAGAGAAAATACTCAGCAATGGTGTTGACTTATGAATTTGCACATGGTTAGTCTTAAAGCACATTAAAAACACCACGTACAGTAGACATATAAACAACATTAAAAACTTGATTTTTCACCACAGGGGACTGTCGACTAGTCGACTAGTCTGTGCAACCCTTAGTTGTTATTTCAAAAATCTGGTCATCTTATAATGAGTAACAGATAGGCTGGTAATGTGCGCCTCTCGCTGACATTGTGCTATTAAAGCAATTATCACCCGACTGCTGAACCAAGTTCTGCTTGGCCCATCAGTCTGCATCCCAGTCAAGGCAGGTCACCTCTGCTAAGGTCAGAGAGTGTTGCCCAGTGAGTAATGGTGCAATTGGTCTTTCTGCTGCATGAGTGGAAATGCTGAGCTATGCTGTGCACCAAAAAAAATGGCTGTATTGACAAGACCAAAAGGACATAATTGCTGGGAAGTGGAGGAGTGTGTGTCTGTGTGTGTTTGAGGTGGGGGAAGAGTTACCTGAATCTGCCCTGTTTGTAATTAAATGCTGTCAAACGGCTTTTATTTTCACCAGGGATTAGCATAAGAGATTAGCCTGTTAAGAAGAGAGAGAGATTGTTTTCTCTCGCCCGTAGCCATGACTAGCCGGCAGCCAAGATAAACCCAGCTGAGGAGAGTGACGGCTTTCTCCCGTCGCCCTGGCGATCGGGGCAGAGCTCGGATCGACTGGACGTTCTCGTATTCCACGCCGGAGGAATAATAACAATGACTTTTGGCCCTGTCACATGTCAAATGCCCTGATTAGTGGCGAGAAGAGCTGCGTTGGTGTCAGCAGTGCTGTTATGCCTGCAGGGCTGTAAGTGTGAGAGTTTGTGTGTCTGTGTACAGAACGAATAAAGGGCCCCATTGATAAGAACAAGTTCTTCTTGTTAACCTATCAGTTCAACTGGCCTGAAGCCAGCGAAGGCAGTCTCGAGGCATGTTCTCACATCGAGAGCGGTTACTGAAACATTACTGCTCGCGTCTCGGTGGCCTAATATTACGCGTCAGAGTCCGACACGTCCACAATCCAGGTTTGGTCCAAGGTGAAAGCTAAAAGACATGATTCAATTCACTATGATTGCAAACTTATAACAAATAAACAAATAAATAAATAAATAAACATGCACAAAATAGTTTCCCCGTTCAGAAATAAGTGTTCGGAGTTCAGTTTGCCCATGAGAAAAAGACAATATTAATAAAAATGAGTGCAAACTATTCTCATTTCACTGAGAACAAACAAACAAATAAACTGAGACTAAAAATAATAAACTTCTTCCCCCCCTTTTGTTGAAGTTGGAAGTTCAATTTCCCCTTGAGAAATACAATTACTGTCCTTGTGTAAACGTGATACTCTCAAAATGAAATGAAATGATGTTATGGTCTCAGCAAAATGAGTCCATACATTTTTTGGCATTCAACAAAAAACAGAAAACAGTGTTTTAGCCGGTCATTTACACCACAACGGTGTTTTGGGGGCCTGAAGATGCAAACTTTTGAAAATGGGTTTAAAAGTGCAAGTTTTTGAAAATGATACCGTTATCGTCTCTGTGTAAAGTACAAAAACACAAATTTGTGAAGACGGTGATTTTTTTTATTTTTTATTATTTAAATAAATTTCAAATAAACACGTTCTTTTGAGTCAGCAAAGAATCCTGAAATAATGTATCATTGTTTCCACAAAAAAAAAGCAAAACTGCAACAAGCAACAAAATGGTGATAACATTAAAACATGTTACAGCAACTCAGCATATTAGAATAATTTCTCAAGGATCATGTGACACTGAAGACTGGAGTAATGGTTCTGAAAATTCAGCTTTGCATCACAAAAAAATAAAAATAAAATAAAAACATACTGTATATTAAAATAGAAAACAGTTATTTTAAACTGTTTTTAATGTATTTTCTTCTCAAATAAATGCATAATAGACTTTCAAAGGCATTTTAAAAATCATAATTTCAATACCATTACCGTCTCTATGTAAACTACAAAAACACGAATTTGTGAAAACGGTGACGTCAAGCATGCATATTTTGTGTGCAGTCTGTGTGTAGTGTTTCTTTCCAAAATGACATCGCCAACTACTGGCCTGACATGGCAAAACAGCGTTTTTAGTTGTTTTCGTGGATACGTATGAATGAAAATCGTTTTAACAACATTGTCGTTTGTATGCGAAACTTTTCAAACACGCAAAGGAAAAAGTTTACCTAAGAGTGCAAACCATTATAGATAGGACAGAGAGACAGACAGACAGACAGATAGACAGATAACTGGAGTTTAGTTTGCCTGTGAGAAATACATTGATCGCTCTTGTGGAAATTTTATACTCTCAGAAACAAATGCATAACCCTGAGACATAAAAGCTGAACTGGTTGATTGAATGGTTTAAATAAGCAAGGAGATTTTTGCAATTCCTTACACAGTTTTGCTATTTGTTGTCAGATTTTCCCCTGGCAACACAACAACATTTTCTCTCTCTTTTTTTTTTATGACTGTACATCTATTGAACAAAATATTGGCTGCACCTGAACAACAGCAAAATCTGTCACCAAAAACCAAAAGAACATACAAAAATAAAACCTGAGACGACCTGCACAAGGCCTGCAACCAAGCTCTGTGTGTGTGCGTGTTCACTGAGTATCTGTTTTTAGAATGGTTGAAACAAAGAGTGGCAGGGAATTTTGACAGCAAATCTCTTCAATTTAAACCATCTAATTAATCAAACGATCTCTCTCCACTACGACCTCCCGGTGGAGAATGTTTCTGGCAGATTTGAAAAACCATGATCCAGAATTTGAACGTGTGTCACATCAGACAATTCCCTTTATTAAATTCAACTCTTGCCGTGCTTCATATGTTTTAGCAGACAACTCATTTATTTATAAAGAAAATGCTAAAGAGGATCAAGTAACATGAAAGCTGATGGATGATAAGTCTGAATGTTTTAAGAATGCATTTAGCATTCAAACAGTGTAGATATAGCTTTCATGCTGTATCTTTCAGCATTATTAAACATTCTGAAGTCATTCACATATTTTACCTTATACTATGTGTTATGTGCTAAATATCAGAGAAGAAAATCTGGTGATGACTGATTGAAGTCTAAGGTCATTGTTTATAGTATTTTTTTTTTTTTTTTTCAATTAACCTCCATTATCAATGGCAAGTAAAAATACACACGGAATGGTGTAATGCATTATGGTATTCCCATAACATGTAGAGGAAATCTGATGTGACAAACCGATGCATTTAACATTTCAGAAGTTCAAGAAAGCTACATGATAACAGCGTCCCATTGGGCAAACCGCAAGATGGAAAATATCAAGACCAATACATCTATGCATGCTAGAAACAAAGAAATCAGGATCTTGGCCAATGGCATAAATGTTTCAGATCTTAAAGCAGATATGGAAACCCAACCCCATTGTGAAGATTGGTAGCATTCCACATTGTAAGCCAATGCCTTTTGTAATTACATAAACTTAGAAAGGAATAAAATATCGAGTTATAGAGTGTTGTTCTGTAAAGGCAATGACACGCATGTCATTCTAGTCTTAGAACTGGAGTCGTGACCTCAGCTACCCGCTGAAGTAATCATCACAGAATAACTTAATTCATGCACTATGTCAGTTTGGTAAGAGACCGTCAAATGGGAGAATAAATAAAAATGCAAATCACTTGTATGGTTTAGCCGTGCCAGGAAATTTCTCACAAAGGTCTGATTGCCAAAATGATACATAGCGTTCAAATGTGAAACATCAAGGCGGAGAGCTGTCAAGCTCTGTTATATCATAATTCAGTGATGTATAATTATGGTGCAGTAGGAAAAATCTTAAATAGAAGAGGAAACTGGTTTCATCTGAACAATCAGGTTAAATTAAGATTATTTTGCTCCACTGTGTGAATAATGAATATTTCATCAGGCTCATATTTATTTCTGCCAAATAATTTGATTTAATTTGAACCTGATTCAACCCGATAACATTCAAATCACGTCATTGCAAAGAGCGGCCCATGAAAAGTATTTAGGCACACTTTAAAAAAAAAATACATATATATATATATATATATATATATATATACAGTATATATGAATTGAATGTCTCACATTAAATAAACTACCAAACCAAGTGGAATTATATATATATATATATATATATATATGTAGTTTATATATATATATCTAAAATTTTAATTCAGTAAAATCCATTGAATGTGTTGCTGAATTGTACAAATACTTAAATACTTTTAGGGGACACTGCATATCTAGTTATGTGTGTTTTTTGTGCATGTGTTAAGTTCTAATGCATTAATCCAGTCTTCCAGCAGAGCTATGATAAAGTCTTCCTCTGTGTTCAGCCTGACCCTCAGGTTTCACTCAGGTGTTGCTACCTGGCTCGCTCCAGCTTCTCTGAATAATGAACGCAGGCTTGTGATCTCTTCATCTTGAGTCGCGGTGACATGAGGACATGAACGCTGCAGTCCAGCTCTCTGGAACAGTGCAATTTATCTGAGGTGCCACCGTCTGAAGAGCGAGGGGGGGAAAAATGAGTAAAATGGAGGATGTGAGGCATGAATTATACAAAGGGAACCAGGCACACACTGACCTTGGCTCCCTTTAATTTTTCCTTGTTCATTTCCTTTCTTATTTTGAGGGATAGCTATAGCTAAAGCACAACGTCCCTCTGTGCAGTCGTAAGAAAGAAGGTTGTTTCGGTTTCTCTCGAGTGCAGCCCGATTGGTTGAAAGTCATTTGCAGTGTCATGCCTCAGTTGTTCTGAGCGAGGTGGTGGGATCGGACTGGCACTACTAAAAAAAAAAAGACTGAGAAAGAGTAAAAGATGAAAAAAAAAAAAAAAAAAAAAAATTTTGTCAGAGGACCAACATGCTTCCTGAGGTGCCGTGCCACAGGAGGGGCCGATCGATCCCGTAAATCAATAAACTTTACATCATCACTCGCTGCGGCCCCCTCGGTGCAGTGAGGATCATAACATAACACACTTCCCAGTCACACAGAGTGTGTTTTAACACCAGTATTACCATATCCCAGCATTCCTAGTGAGTCTCCGTGGGAGATATCCGAGACTCCTCTTTAAAAATATCGGCTCTGTGCGTGGAACAGAAGAGAAGCAAACTGATTTCTGCTAAACCGCAGGGAGCAGATGGAGGTACAGATTGGGATGAAGGTTTTTTTTTGCTTCTTTTTTGCCTGAGTAAAGCCATATGAGGGAAAAATGTTATTTGAGAATCTTTCTTACATTTAGCAGATGAGGGATGCAATGGCGGTGGATCGTAAACAAACAATCCCATGGCACCTCCAAAAAAAAAAAAACAGAACTTCTTAATCTCGACCGAATCACATTTGTCTTGAGGCAAGGGAAGTATTTGGGCAATTTGTAAAATGTAAACAACAAAACTGCAAGTCGGAGAGCCGACAAAAAAGTGCGGTCTGACTGCATCAAGCTGTATAAACAATCTCACGTTCACACCCTTGTTGAGACACTTTCATTCACTGTAAACAATGGCAGCGCAAACACGAAGCAATTACCGTAAAAGTGGAACATAATCCTGCGACTCTATTAGATTCAGCACATAAATCACTAACTTGTGTGATGGGAGTGTCTGAAGCAATAAACCCAAATCAGACATGGCTTTCAAGTGTGAAATTGATTTTTTTAAAGATGTAATCTGAGATTAACAGAATTATTACCCTGCCAAAGTGAATTTTAGTGTGGATGATTATCAGAAAGGCCAAGTGGCAAGTTAGTCATCTAAACTCGTTCTTAAGGGCTTTAAAACAATTGTTTCATTGTTACAGCATCATATGAAAGCTAATACCACACTACGAAAAAAAAAAAAAAAATCAGCTAAACCGTTTGCCTTAGACTCAAATATAATGGAAAATAATGAGCTGGAGCTGAAAGTGAGAGGTTTTCTAAAGGGGTTATTAAAGAATGTGTTTTTTGAGTTTAAAAACACAAGACTTTGGTCAATGTGGGGGAAAAAAACCCTGCAAGATCTAAAAACTAATTTTTAGAACGCTGTGTCATGTGTGAGACACTGCAAAAGATGTAAGACGTGAGTGCAACGGTCTGTCTGCAATCTGAGACCGTCCCTCCATAGACAACTACGCAACTGACACTTTTTGGGTGAATTATCCCTTTAAATAGAAAAACAATGGAAAAGCAGCAAATTGGAAAGCAAAACGCATTCTGTGCAACAGCCCCTAATTTGATTGCCGAGTGCTATATTATTCGCAGTGGCATGGGCGAAATATCGCTTTTATCCTAAAATTCAATAAACAAGTAGATATTGAGTAACTTACAATTGAGACAAAATATTGCGTCTTTACTCTGCCAAAGAGTTCCAAATGAAGCCATGGCATAATAATCCATTAGTCTCCAGTAAAACACACAATAATTTTTAATTTTTTAATTTTTCTAAGCGAGTGTTTATGAATGGATTGGTTAAATGATTTGACTATTCAACTGTCACTGGTTTCATTCCTGTATTCATAGGCACCGAGTCCATGGGTGCTTGGGTTCTCGAGTTTATGGAGTGGCTTATGGAGTGTGCATAAACAAATCGGCACATATGCCTAGAGGGGAACACGTTTTTGAATTGAGTGAATGATTCAATGACTTACTCATAAAGACAGTTGCTCTTGCTGTTGTTGTTGTTTTATTTATGTCAGTACAATTTCAGGAAAGTGGATTTTGCCCAAAAAAAACAAAAAAAAAACTTTCCTATCAAGAATGAATCAGTGGTGTTGAATGAATTGATTCAGTAAATGACTCAATGATTCACTAGTAAAGTCACTTATCGCCACCTACTGGCGCCAATGAAGTAACCCACAGAAAGAGTCATACAGCAGATACAAAACTGGAGTTGGACTGTATCAGCACTCTTACCAATCAGCTCAGCCAATCAAATGTCCAGATTGGTACTAACTGTTGTATAATATTTATTCAACTGAATAATTACAACCAGATGAACTTAAGTCAAAGTCTCAGTCTAGGCTCATTTTTCCTGGTGATTTCTAAATATTCTCTTAGTCAGAAAAAGATGTTTGCTTATTTTTTTTTTTTTTTTTCTTCTTCTTCTTTTGGATTGATGTATCCCATAAAAAAAATAAAAAAAAAAGATTCTTAAAGAAAAGAAAAAAATCTGTCAGTCTTTGGATTGACAGAAGCTCAGGCTGACGTGTGGCAGACACTGACTCCTCTCTGACTCTGCCTGTCAGTCTAACTGAAACAGATTATGTCATAATGGCTTATGCTCTTGCCAAATGACTGCTGGCACATAGTCTGTGAACTTCAGAGATTTGTTCATGATGTCCTGCAGTGTATAAATACATTTTCCATCTGCACACCAAACTAAACACCGGCTTACGTACAAGCATCACCACGTTTTGACACATTGCAAGTTACTGTTGTCTTTTTAGGGATCTAAAGGGAATAAGCTGACAAAGCCTCGAGTGTGAATAAACTCTCTCTCTCTCTCTCTCTCTCTCTCTCTCTCTCTCTCTCTCTCTCTCTCTCTCTCTCTCTCTCTCTCTCTCTCTCTCTCTCTCTCTCTCTCTCATGGTAGGCTGAGCACAGGAGAGCAGTTTTGACAACAAAATTTACCATTAGTGTGTGTGTGTGTGTGTGTGTGTGAGAGAGCCTGTGCTTCATTTACAACAAAACCGATCCACCCATTGACTTATATGCAGCCTTATTTTCTCAATGCTCATTAGCTGCTCACACGACATGAATTTGTATTTATTAAACCTCAAAATACATATCCAGTCGTCATTTCTTAAGACTCAAGCAGATACATTTATGTGTGAAGAATTGCCCATGGGATATTGGATATTGGCCTGGGCCAATTACAAATAATCGCTCATACAAACAAATAACCTGAAGCGACTGGCCACCTGAGACCTCATATAAGTAAGGTCACGGTACAGAAAAGAGGTCAGGAACACAAGTGCTAACCATAGATAAGATCAACTCTGTCTGTCACTAAAATCATAAAACGGCATTTTTGGCCATTGTGGATCATGAGAAAGCATATTCTCATATGCACTTTTCAAACTCTCATCAGTTCTTTCATTTCATTTTTTTTGTTTTTGTTTGTTCAACAGTGTATTTACTGTCCTCTGTCGCCATGTCTTTTTATATAACGATATAGGATAATCATAAGGACTGCATAAAGCATAAGGCTTGGGACTGCTGTAAATTGTGAAATGTTCTGTAGTTGAAGAAACACCCAAATGCGCTGTTTGTATATTAGTACTACAATATTTAATAAAACTATAATGTAAAACGTACAATACAGTGTAATCATATCCACAATGGAGCAAATTCGGACATCTGATTCTAGATCAGCACTTCCTCTGAGAACAATAAAACCTTCAGCCGTGTGAATACAGGTCCAGTGCAGGTGACCCAGGATGAGGGTTGAGCTGTATCAGCACCACCAGGGGAAACTCGCCCCCCTCAGACTTAAGACTTCCTCCTGCCTGAGCTCGACGGAGGGAAATTCGCAGCAGATGTGACTTCAAACGCCAGCGCTCCCGGCAGGATTAGGGCGCTGGATAAGACCCATCCTCTGGCTGCCTCTCTGACCTCTGTCTCACTGTCTTTCTCCGCCAAGTCGGCAGGAAAAAACAAGGCCTGGCTTGTTGCAAGACCCTGTTTTTACAGCTTGCCGAAGCGGTCTCGCTCGGCTGAGTGAAACATTCATACTTTGACTGTCCTCTTGTGAAAGACGCTGGGGGCTCATTACACACTTGCTTTTTTGACCATCTTGGAAAAGTGTTTGTAAGTGCAAAGGAAATAAGAAAGAATCAACCCTTAAATAAAAATAAATAAATAAATAAAATCCTAGTCCTTATGCTTATACATGTCTTTATGCTAAGCTGCTCACAAATCTCAAGGATGGCAAAATTTCAAGCACAGGGCAAATACTAAAACCATCACGGATTATGTTTCACAAAAGTCATTTTTTTTTTATTTTCTTATTAACTAATTATATTAGTCACTAGACAGGCCATAAAGGCAACTGGAAAATAATTACAACACTGTAAAAATCAGTTGACTGAACACTTTTTACAGTTAGCACATACACATACAAATCTACTAGGGGTGTAACAATACCCTCATGTCACGATTCGATACTGAATACTTCAAGACATATGATAAAATGTTAACAAAAAATGTACTGTTGATTAAAATACTAAATTTGTTATTACATTGTGGGTGTAAACTAATAGGCTTGGTGCTGATAACCCAATGCATAGGACAATGGTGACACCAGCGTAAAAATATTCATGATTCTGAAGCTGAAGATACAGAATTATTTTAGACGAATATGCTTGCACTGACTAGATATATTTAAAATAATGCAGGCCAGTTTTTACTGGTAACATAAGACATTTGACATTATCAGGACCCACAAATATTCCCCCACTGCATTATTATGCATTATATTCAACATTATATATAGTAGTTTAATGTAGTACTGACACTAAAACTCAATATATAGTGTCACTCTCCACGACATATTTTTGCATTTTTGTATTGCGATATATTGTGATACGATATATTGTTACGCCCCTGAAATCTACTAAATCACATATACTGTAAAGTGCAATGCATGTTGGTCAGGACAGTGTGTGGGCACCGTTCTCTCTCTGTAGTGATCCGATTGTGGATTGGGTCCAGAGGGGTCAGTGAGCGAGGGCTTTGATCCAGATTTTAAGCTTTGCCTCCCAGACACCCACTGAGTGCTCAACCAGCAGAATAAATGTGTCCTGAAACCTATTTACAGTCAAATCTATCAGCAGTGGAACATTTCCATCAGATGATGTGATATGAGTTAAAACTAATTATGCAAGTTTGTAGAATAATTTATTTGGAAATAGGGATGGTATCAGCCACACCACAGGGTGTTAGTGTTTAATCTAAGCAACTGTATGCAGATTATTGTTTTACAGCAAGTACATATTTCACATTTAGAAACCTGTAAATTGGCAAATTTGGGGCAAAACTGCTGAGATTTTGAAAGTGATTGGTGGGGATTTTGATTCAGAGAGTCGATTCTTTTAAATCAAAAAAGTTTAATTCAAATTCATGTACTTACCCTGTCTGCATGTTTTGACACGTGACTTATGATGTTGTTTTTGGCCACAAGTCTGGGGAAGTTAGTCTTTGAATCATTTACTCAACCAATTCACAATAAAAAACGAGTCTTATTATCCTTAAAATGTATGTGTACAGATCTGCTACAACACTCCAAAAAGAGCATTTAAAGGGATAGTTCACTTTGAAATTAAATGTTGGTATGTTTTAGCTTACCTCAAGGGCATCCAAGATGTAGGTGTCTTTTTTTCAGCAGTAGTTTCAATTTTGATATTTTTAGGTCAAACCGTTCTTGTCTCTCAGTCATATTATGCAGGTCTGTTGGCTAGATGTCGCCTTATAGATATATACACTAGATGTCGCCTTGGCTACGGCAGTTCTTAACGAATGCCGTAGCCAAGGCGACATTTAGTGTATATATCTACGCACCAGTCTGCGCACACGTCACACAGCAGGATGCGCGCGCGCCCTCAGATCACTTGGACGTGGCTGTGTTACAAGAGGTAAAAACGATATAAATACTGTTCATTTTCTCACACAAACCGCTCGTTTCGTGTCTTAGGCCATCAATGTGTACTTACGATGGGGAATTGTTTAATTTGGACGATGGGGAATTGTTTTAATTTCGACTCATGCTCTTTGAGACAGTAACCACAGACCTGCATAATATGACTGAGAGACAAGAACGGTTTGACCTAAAAATATCAAAATTGAAACTACTGCGGAAAAAAAGACATCTTGGATGCCCTTGAGGTAAGCTAAAACATACCAAAATTTAATTTCAAAGTGAACTATCCCTTTAAGCATCTTGCACATGGTAAAAAAAAGCTGATCTATTTTTTCCTCCATTTTATTCACAACTTGCTCACTAAAGAATTGATTTATTCTAAAACAATGATTTGTTCACAAACGTAACATCACTACTGCATGCAGGTTGCTTGAGACAAAATAAGTTAAAAACATGAATGATAAGTTCAATGTTACAATTTCAGATTTCAAGGAAACATCCGATTTGAACAGAGCATTTGTAAACCTTTGTTCTTTTGCTTATTCTTTTTAAAATTACTATTATTATTGTTATTAAACAAACCTATGTGCTTTCAGCCACAAAGTGTTAATGTTTGGTCTCAACTATTAAATATTTAACTATTAAACGTCTTGGATATGGACATACTGCGTATAGTATGTTGTAGGTGGTCTTAAGAAAAAGGATCCGTGCACTTTTCACGGTGTGATGAGGAATATAAATCACACATGAGTTTTGGTAGCAGCCCTTTGAACACTTCAGACTAGTAAAACTCCTGTGCGCAGTAGATCTGCATTTGTTTGTTTGAGTAGCTGGCTGCTGAAGGGCCATGTGGTTCATTAAAAGCAATACGAAAATAAAAGAAATTCCTTCACTTGCATAAAAGGAGCTGTAAATTGTGTCCTGCCACTGCTGTATAGTGAAACTGAAAGGCATGAGCAAATACTTTAGAAAACCTTCTACTTTGTAAGTATTGCTAACTATTCTGGTAATGTAGCACTGCGTCTCATTCTGCTCTTAAGCACAATTCTGGTATAAGCAAAGACACAATCCACTAAACAATTGATTCAATTAGCCTACATGTGACATGATTGTGTCCTGATTGGTACATGAATTTCTTTCTTCTGCTGAACACAAAAGAAGATATTTTGAAGAATGTTGCTATAACAAAACAGTTGATGTATCCCACTGACTTCCATAGTATGTTTTCCTACTATGGAAGTCAATGGGGTCCATCAACTGTCTGGTTACCGTTCAGCAAAAGAAAGAAATCCAGGTTTGAAACAACATGAGGGTGAGTAAATGTTGACAGAATTTTCAATTTGAAGTGAACTATTCCTTTAAGAGATTTAAGGCCCGTCCACACCAAGAACAATAACGATAACTATATTGTCATCCACGCCAATGCTAATCGTTTTGTTTATTATAAGTGCACACTGCAGTCATGTTGTCTGCTTCTTTAAATGCTTAAGCTCTTTGAAGTCACGTGGATTCTGATTGGCTGTCAATGTTTTTATTGTTTGTCAGCTGGTTCGATGTTTTGATTCCAACAGTATGGTTTTCCCAGGTCTTTATCATTAATTGGTGTGTTGTGGATGTCCCTGTTCCCAAATAATTAGACAAATTATTAAAACTTTATAGTTACATTTATCTACTTCAAAGAGGGAAAATGCCGAGAAGGCCAAGTATGGTAACCCATACTTGGAATTTGTCCTCTGCATTTAACTGCATTAAAGTTAGTAAATGCACATTAGGAGCAGTGAATAGTTAACACACACATACACTATAAGCCATGGCTACACACCCCCGGAACAGATGCGGCACCCGGGGAGCGATTGGGGGTTAGGTGCCTTGCTCAAGGGCAACTCAGTTGGTTATTGAGGGTGGAAGCGAGCACTGTTCATTCCCTCCTACATTTTCCTGCCGGTACTGAGACTCCAACCCACAACCTTCGGGTTACAAGTCTGACTCTCTAACCATTAGGCCACGACTGGCCTCAATATTTAAAAAAAAAAAAAAAAAAAAAAAAAATTATTTTGTTTTCTAAGGAACACAAAAGACGACATTTTGAAGAATGTTCACGGTATGTTTTACAAGAAAATACTATTTCAGATTTTCTACTTCAAAATTACTTTTAATTTATAGTTTTGATATTTGTAAAAAAAAAAAAATTGTGTTTGGACATAAAAAGAAGATCTTCTTTCGTGTTCTACACAAGAAAGAAATACACATTTGTAGGACATGAAAACTGTCATCATTTACAAACCCTCATTTTTGTTTGGACCCTTTAAGAATAGATGACAAAATTTGTGATACATGAATATAGTGCTCACTGGTTTATATGGGATTTTTTAGGCAGCGGCTGTTGACACTATGGGCAAATAGTGATAGATAATATTTACACTATGTAAAAATATATAGACACTTGTAATAATGCAGCATCTTCCATAATTTTGTCAGATGTTAGTGGGCGGAGTTAGTGTAAATAACCTCTACCAACAAGGCGGGCTATTTGCACTTAGTGTAAATAGACACTCAGGAATTTTGAGAGGCTGATATCCTTGTTACTTACTATAAAACTAGGGAGCCGATTGAGACACTCCAAGACAGTGTTTTTAAGTAAATGTGATTCCATATAAAATATGGCAGCCTGTCATTTTACTTATGCATATTTTTTTGGGGTTCAGTATATAATTCATTGTCTGTATGGCAGGCAGGATTTATGTTGAAATGAAATTTTGTGGACCGGGAAGGACGATGCAGTCAATCACTGACATTTAGAAGATAAAAATAAATATAAAAGACATCTGGAAAGTCACTAAAAGGGCTCTTCGCAACATGATACAATGGAACTCGGATACTAGGATCAATTTATTTTCAATACGGTGGGAGACACTCTCATTTCTCAATGTTCAACGATTATAATTCTCTGCCCTTCCTTGTCATTTCATCTAACGATCGCAAATTGATTGCCAAATCATTCGGGTCCTAATAAGTGTGTGGAGTTTTCCCTCCCACTGGATATAGGCCTACGTCAAGCTGTCCCCTCACTGTTAGTCGGCCACTATTTAAATATCATGTCGCGTTTACAGTAATGTGGCCCTAATTAAAATGTATAGTCTGACAGAGTGCAGTCTCGGCACATTCTGTGCGTCTTGCACACCCGTGAGCGAATAGGTAATGAATGCTACGCTTGGAGAGAGGGAGAGAGAAGCTGTGTCCGAAAAACGTGGCTGAAAAACGCTTTCACTGTCAGTACGGTAGTAGGAGGAAAGCAAGACATAAGTGTGTATATGTGCTTAAATCTCTAAGCTTACTTGAATTTGTTGTACATTATTAGACATGACGTTATTGGAAGACTGTCTGAAAGCAGTTATCTTAGAAGGTGCTTTCATACAAAGACGCTGCTTGTCATTTCAATGACTAACCAGGCAGCAAGACAGCTGTCTTTGGTTTTCAAACAGAGAAAGAAAGAGAGATTCCCTTAAGTTTGCCTCAGCCACCAAAAAACAATAGTATACATATGGATATAATATGTATTACTTAGTCTGAAAGAGACTGCAAAAAAGAGCTGAATTCTTAGAATAAATAATTTTATAGATTTATTTTTAATTTGGTTTTATTTTACTATAGCCTATATTTTATTTTATTAATTAATTTGTATTAATTAAACAGCTCATACTTTATCACTAGAGAATACATTAAATAAACATGAAAATTGTATGTAATCATTTTGGACATGAACAGGCTATATAACGTTTTTGGCATAGATATGTCTTTAAAATTGTATATAATCTGTACAGAACCCTATAGAACTTTTGGTTACACTTTATTTTAACGTGTCATTGTTACAGTGTAATTATACATTTAAGTACTAGTAATATTAAGCAACTACATGTACTATAGGGTTAGGGTTTGGTTTGAGGGTCAGATGCATGTAATTATGCATAATTTACTGTTATTACTACGGTAAGTATATGTAACAAGGACAATGTAAAATAAAGTGTTGTCAAACTTTTTTCTAAGAGTGGGAAAGTAACAGTAAGGTAAAACTAATTAATCTGCTGGGTGTGTTTGTGGACTACATCAGTTTTGAGTTCATTCAAAAGATCTGACTCAAATTATTCATTGCATCTTTTATGAGTGCTCTGCACTATAGGAGGTCAACATTTTCACTGAAAAACGGCTTAAATCTTATGACTTCAGAAGAAACAAGAATAAACCACTTTTATAATACTTCTGAATGATTGATGATGGTTTTGAACATAGAGACTGGACATATTCATTGTATTTGCATGAAAAAAAAAAAAAAAAAAAAAAACTTTTGTGCTCCACCAACACGTGCAACACGTTACTATTTTACGTTGTGGCAAATTGGTGGCTAATTCGTACTCTTTATGGTTTAGGGGGTGGGGTTAAGGTGAATGTTCATGCTTTCATATTTTTTTATATTTTATATATATATATATATATATATAATTGTTTTCTAAAAGTCGTACATTTTCGTACAAATCACATTACGAATTCTTAAGAAATTGTCACCTCATAAAATAAGCTAGTTACATTTTCTCACGAGCAAAAAGAGTAATGCAAGATATAGGAACGACATAAGGGGGAATAAATAAGGAGATACATGAAAAAAAAAAAAAAAAAGTCATGTAGAATAATTTCATTTAGACTAACATTGACGTTAAATGGTCAAATGTAAACATATCAACAAAGCAAGCTCGTATCCTTAAACAGAGTTGAGGAACTTAAAATGTGTGTCATTCCACCCCAGCCTGTAATCTCTTTACTCAGGACAGTGTGGGAGGATCGACCGAACGAGAGAGAGAGAGAGAGAGAGAGAGAGAGAGAGAGAGAGAGAGAGAGAGAGAGAGAGAGAGAGAGAGAGGACGGAGGTGTGCAGAGAGCAGATCATTACCAGCGCAGTTTTGCTCTGTAAACATCTCTCGGAGATAAATCGACGAACTCTTGTGTTTGGCTTTCTCGAAGTATATGATGATATGATACGCGGTGACGTGGATGGATTTTTTGGATTTTTCGGCGAGTTTTCCGACCCCTGGAGAAAGTGGATTTTTTAAATGTGAATTTGATGTAAATTAAAGGTTTAAACGTGGGCTCAGCCGTGGAAAGGGGAACAGAGGGAATCACTTAGGCAAAAAGTAGTGAGCGCGCGCAATAAGCTCTCCACACGGGAGTCATGCTGTCCGGAGGAGCCGCGGGCGGAGAGGAGCTCGGAACCGATTCGGTAGAACAGCATGTTGTAGGAATGGCGCTGGATCTTTACGTCCCAGCGATTTCACCGAGCGCATGAACAAGGATAGGGGGACAAGTGTTCTATGTGCTTGAAATATACGGATAAAATCATGCTTTATAAGGTAGGCTGATTTTAATGGAAACAATTGAATTTATTGTGGTGGATCCGGTCCATTTACCCGTCTAAATCCAGGAATAGGTTATAGTAGACATCCACATTTTAAGTTAAAACTGTTGGTTTTGGACATGAATGACTACTTGTAAGTTACATTGCCGTTAGTAGTTTCCAGGCATTTCGTCCGAAACTATTCTGCTTAACCATGGCTTTTACTTTTCCGCAAACTGCTGCGTTCATGGGTTGGCATCATTTCAACATCTCAGATAATATATTTAGGGTAAATAGTGGATAACTAAAGCGGTTTTTCTGGTCAAACATCAATGCGCATCATAGCACCGTTTCTTTACTTGCGCTCGGCGCTCAGAACCATCTGATTATTCATTCACATCAACAGTTCACCTGATCTGCCTCGAAATGTTTCCTGCGATACAAACTTTTAGTGTTGTTTTGTATTTGTTCTTTTTTTGTTTCCTTCCTTTTTGAGGACATGCTGTTTTCTCAATATACAGTTAGCCTACATTTAGCTGTTGTCAGAAATTCGCCCTAAAAATGTGACGTTTCAGCAATTATGGATGGTATTTAGGTGTGTGCATAGTTTGCAGTTCTTTACGTATATTTTCTAAACTGTATATTTTCTTAACTGATAGTATAGCAACCAATTTAACAACTAAAAGTCTAATTTGTTCAATTTGAGCACCGTATTAATAAAGGTGGTAAAATGGAAGACAACACGATGAACCTACGTTTAGAAAAAAAAAAAAAAAAGGCCTTTCCATGAACAATAGTCAATAAACACAATATAGACTGAGCATGTGTAGCACACAAACGCATAACACCATCGGGTAACCCATGACATGAATAATTCAGTGAACTGTAACATAAAATGAGTAACATAAATTATTATAATAGTAAGAATAAATACAAATACTAAATTTTTAAATACAATATAATTAAATGTGATGCATCATTTCTGGGTATCTTTTTTACTGTTTTACTTGGTGAATCATACTTTAATATTTATACTTTGATTCATACTTAGAAAAATATTTGAATAATATTTTACTGCACAAGTATATTGTTTTTTGTTTTTTTTACTTCAAAAATCATACTTTTCATAGTATTTTACAGTGCAACTATAGGTATTATCTGTTAAAATAAATATAATTTTACTGTGTATAGCAAGGGAACTTGCAGGTAACCAGTTAGCAGGTTTTTACGGTCAAACATTTTTAAAATTATGAACTTTTTTTTTTTTTTACAGTGTAGGTTATAGTTTGCTGTAAACGTCTTTATACTCACAATATCAAATACAAAGTCAAACATATAATTTTGGTTTTGTTTTCTGGTAATGTATCTTATTTAAATCACATCTGTCACAGCTTGCTTCTTAGTAAAGATAAGTGATCTCTTGCCAGGCATCGATTGTCTTAACTCTGTTAACAAAGCAGATGGTCAGGTCACAAAAGGAGCAGTCCAATGCAAAGATGTTTGCTGAAGGCTCAAGATACCAAGAAGTATGTTATTTTACAGTAACAATGAAAACATCAAAAAGGACTAACCGAAAAGTTTTAAGTTACATATGTGTATAAATACTGTTTTTGATATTGTCAAGTACAAAATAGTATACTGCTGTCATATTTCATGAAATGTAAATGCCAGCCAAAAAGCCTGCTTTCTATGTTATGAGAAAAATATATATCTACCCCAGGTTATACAAAAAAAAAAAAAAAAAAAAAAACACCTTTCCCCAATGTTGATTAAAGGGCAGCAGCTGCCTTGGGCAATTATAAATAATTTTATTATGATGAAAAACAGTGCACAATCAGCTTACTTTTATTTTGAATGTTTTATTTAAATCACTCAGAAATGAGAACAATACAGTTTGAATGGTAGATTCAGTGTGAGTAGTGATTCTGAGATCTTGAGCTAACATAAAACCTCTTTGCTGAGAAAAAAAAAAACCTGTACTGATCATTTATTGCAGGTAGAGAGGCTAAATTATACCCCGATCCCATTTAATTTGACAGGCAGCATTTGTCACTCTGAGCTGTGTAGGACACACCCTCTCCCTCTACTCATATTTTCCACCTTTGAGCTATGCTAAAGCAGGACGTGCATATTCTATGATGCACAATGAAGACGCCATATAGTAAACAGAGAATATTGCATAAGCAGTAGCCATGTACTTGGAAATACCTTTAATAAACACAAAAGTTATGTGCAACCACATAATCCTTGCTTCATGTTTTGTTATTTTCCATTTTACTGTTTAATACCATTGTCTTGAGATTTAATCACTTACAAGGCATTAATTGTAAGTTTTCTAAATGAGTATAATTTTAGTGCATTTTATTGAGTCAGTGAACAACATGAATGGATAAGGTTATTGGCCTACTATGATTTTGTTGTTAACTTTTTGTATTCTAATTTCTCCTTCTTTTGAAATAGGTCTCTGGACACAAATGTCACATCTTCCGGAAACAGCCGGGGCTGGGGCCCATCAGCACTTGACAGCAGGCTGGGAGGTGGACGGTGTGGCACAGTGCTTCAGCACTCTCTCAGTCACACCCTGCATGGGCCCTACATTGAGTTAGAGCAGTTCTGCAATGATCTGATTCCTCAGCATGGATGGCTTAAGTGAGAGAACCCATGCACTCTAATGAGACCATCTCCAGACAAGGACTAGAAATTATCAAGGGATTACTCCCCAAATTCCTGGTTATCTGCAAACTGCACATTAGAGTAATCTTTTAAAGGACTTCATTTTGCTGGATTTGTTACATTTCCTTTTTACTCCCTCCAACCACTGATTTTGTCTTGCCATTTCCGTTCCCTCCCTTTCTTTTTCATTATGGAGTTTCAAGCTGGATTTTGGAATAACGATTGGACTTCATTTCTTCGCTTTTGGTTGACAGTGTTGTTGAGCTTGCATGTGCAGTTCAGCCCTGTCTCCTCCTGTCCCGAGGAGTGCCGCTGCGATATAACATTTGTTTACTGTAATGAGAGAAGCCTGACGTCTGTGCCTCTGGGGGTGCAAGAGGGATATAAGACCCTCTTCCTCCACAACAATCAGATCAACAATGCCGGCTTTCCGTTGGAGCTACACAATGTTGCCTCTGTAGATACCGTTTACCTATATGGAAATCAGCTGGATGAATTTCCCCTCAACCTTCCCAAGAACGTTCGAGTGCTGCACCTTCAGGAAAACAACATCCAGACTATATCAAGGGCAGCACTTGCCCAGCTTCCCATGCTGGAGGAACTCCACCTGGATGACAACTCCATCTCAACTGTAGGGGTAGAGGAGGGGGCTTTCAGAGAGGCTGTCAGCCTCAAGCTTCTTTTCCTCACCAAAAACCACCTAAGCAGCATTCCTATCGGATTACCAGCAGATCTCAAGGAGCTGCGTTTGGATGAGAATCGCATTGCAGACATTGACGAGGATGCCTTCCAGAATGTCACTACACTGCAGCGACTGTTGCTGGATGGGAACTTGCTTGAGGATGAGGCCATTGCTCCGGGAACCTTCCAGGATCTTGTCAACCTCAAAGAACTGTCCCTAGCACGCAACTCCCTCACCACTCCACCACCGTTGCTTCCTAGTGCATCCCTGACCAAGCTCAACCTGCAGGAAAACCAGATGGACATCATTAAAGTGACATCCTTCGCTGGGCTTAGTAAACTGGAGAAGTTAGATATCTCTAACAACCAGCTACAATTTCTTCCATCGGGTGTCTTTGACGGCTTGAGAAACCTGAGGCACCTTAATGCAAGAAGCAACCACTGGCGTTGTGATTGCAGCATTAAGTGGGTCATTGCATGGCTCAGGTCTCTGCCGTCTGCGATAAATGTCCGCGGGTTTGCGTGTCAGAGTCCAGAAAGGGTGCGTGGTATGGTAATTCGAGAGCTCACCTTAGATGCCATTGACTGCCCTGCAGGCACTGTGTTGCATCCCTGGCCAACCCATTCATATCCATCTACATTGCCAGCCCGCAGAACCACCACCATCACTACGACCACCTCTAGAACCACCCACTTCACCACCATTTCACCCACTGCTTTTTACCCTGCCTCAGCCAACCCCACTCCCCCAGTTCCACATTTCCCTCCTGGTCCCCTACCTCCTTATGAAGACCCCTTAAAAATCTCCTTTCATGTTGTTAATTCTACCTGCATTGATGTGAGCTGGGAGTCTTACTTCACTGTGACTGCTTACAAGGTGACTTGGGTCAAAATGGGGCAGAGTTTGATGAGCGACATCCATCGAGAAAGAACAGTCCCAGGATACCAACGAAGACTTAGCCTGTCAAATTTGGAGCCCAGGTCTATCTACCGCATCTGCGTGTACGTTCTGGATACTCTTAACACTTACAGACCAGGTGAGGATACTATCTGTTCTGAGGCTAAGACCAAATCCACATCCACGAACTCTGAATCCGAGCAGGCTGCCCAACAAGACAACACCTCCACACTCCTATTAGCTGGAGTGATTGGTGGGGCAGTGTTGGTGGTCTTAGTGACACTTCTAAGCGTGTTTTGCTGGCACATGCACAAGAAAAGCAGGTCATCGTCGTCCAAATGGAAATACAATCGCGGCAGGAGAAAAGATGACTACTGCGAGGCCGGCACCAAAAAGGATAACTCCATCCTGGAAATGACTGAAACAAGCTTTCAGATAGTGTCGCTAAACAATGAGCAGCTTTTAAAAGGGGACTTCAGAATTCAGCCCATCTACACACCTAATGGAGGAATTGGCCTCCGAGACTGTCACCTTAGTAACAATAGCATAGCTTATTGCAAGAGCAGTAACGTTCCCAGTGTGGACTTCTGCCACACATGATGCTTTTCAATGGATGCTACAACCATTTGTTCAAAGAAAATGTAGTTCAATATACTGTACAATATACGCATACATATACATATATATATATTTCCAGGTGCAGTCAACATGGTAATTTATACTGTGGACAACTATGTGGAATTCTGCTATATTTTCTATTCTTAGTAAATATGAAATGGTTTTGTAATTTGTGAGGCTCAAAGTGGTTTCACTCAAAGACGCTGCATATATGTTGACGCCGTAGACGTTGGCTACCTGCTGCAAGTGCAGTCCACAGGTTTTGCCTCTCAACCACTTTAAGATCTTGAAAACATTGCTAACCACACAACCAAAATATGCCCTTTGTGCTGAAATACAGCTACCCTTCACACAACAGTAGTTAAGATAACAGTGGTCAGGAAATCAAAACACAGCTGATTAAGCTGCAGTAGAAAAAAAGGAGCTGAGTTTTTATTTCCTTTTTTTGGGGGGGAATTGAAGTGCACTTTCAAAATGCAGCAGAGAGCATGGGCAGTCATTCAGGAAATGAGCTTTTGTGGAAATCACATTTGAAGGGAAAAGGACCACTCTTCAACACCCTGCAGTTCTCAGAAGGAGAGGCTGACATCAGTGATCACGGTAGAGAGATGGGCCTAAGGGTTCCTGTGCAAGCATTTTCCAGGGCATGTTTATGTTTAATTTTACCCACCAGGGGGCAGCTTGTTTCAGTCCATTCAGAGAATATTATCTCAAATAGACCACGAACACTCTAGCATGTCATATTTCTGACTTTTATGTGGATAGCTATTGTGCTGGAGTCTTATTTTCAAGTAATTAGCAGCCCAAACATAAAATTAGGTAATATAATAGCTAAGCCCCTTAGGTAAACTATGAATATCCTGAGGGAGCTCTGTAATCTGCTTCATGTTTTCTTAAATTATAAATTGTAAAACATAAGAAACAATGAAAAACTTCAACCAAGTCTGTATTTCCCTTTTATATACTTAAAATGCCCTTCCTGAACATGTTCTGTGATTTACAAATTAGGCTAGGGCAATACACAGAGCTCCACCTCTCTATCTATTTCTGTTCTCTCACATGAAAGTGATCAGGGACATTCTACAGCGACATCCCCATCATTGTCTAACTTTTTCCTTTACTGACCAAAACCCTTTTTAATCATGCATCACATCAGGTGGGATGATGAATGAATGTTTAAACAAAAGCCTTCTTTTCATGGAGAAGAACTGGCACATGCCAGATTCTGTCTTTGAAAGAGTTTCTGATCCCTGCATGAGTGCAATTAGGACTATTTTTTAATGGCGCACCAGTTTTCCAGGACAGAGAGCCGAGTTTGGAATGCAGGCTTACTGTGGAGAAGTATTTATCATGCGCTGTTACTCATAGACTTTACTTGCTTTGACAAGATTTTATTTTGTGGGCCGAGTTCAAACCCCCACTGCATAATCCCTGGTCTAAGAAAGAGAGGGGGGAAAGAAAAAATCAGAGGTTATTTTCGCTTGGCAGGAGGATTCTGGATTGGGGAGGGGGCTTGTAGTTGGGGTGGGGGTCCTAATTGTTGGAGTTAACCATTCATTGCCCTCTAACTTGCCATTAAGTGTAACACTAGATCGTGGGATACTTGTTTACATCCAAATTGCTTTTGGAATTACTCGAAATCTAACAGATGTTTGATTTCTGTGACTAACAGTTGGTGCTTGCACTGGTTAACTACCAACAACACACAAGGTTTGCCTCAGTGCGTGTCACAAACAAAATGCTCTCTAAAAGGGGGGGAAAAAAAAGGGCTACTGCACTTCTGTGGTCTTGAAATTGTTTCTCATTAGCATCCCAGCAGGCTGCTCCGACCACCCCGTCCCTACTTTCCTTGAAATTTGGAACATCCTAGGGCTCCATTTCTCATATGAAGGCTTTTAACTGATGTGTACACCATTAACAATTCATTTCAAATCATGTGGCCACCCGTAACTCTTTTTAACAGACTTCCTCCACACAAGTCCGGTGCGGTTGTCAGGCTCTGGTTCCCTGAGAGGAGGCGGTTGCAGTGGCACAGACCCAAATGAATCGCTGCAAAGTTAACCCGTTAGTGAGATAAATCATTCTCAAGCCTCTCACCGACTTATTTTCACAGAGAAAAAAGTAAAGGCAGAGCTATGCAGAGGAACTTATTTGTGCCACTATCCAGTACATCATTCCCTCTACTGAAGACCTCAGGCCTAGCGTGGAGGGTTTTTGCTGGGTCGTTACCAAAACCAGAAATGTGTCATACTAAACACGAAACAGTTTTATCTATTGCCTTACTGTAACCCAGCAGTATGTCTTAATGTGGTTAATGTGAGGGATTTTACATCATTTATGCAGAGATCCGTGGATTACAGTGAGAGCTACACATTTTGAAGGCAAGGACTGAATGGAAAGCACACATTTTGAAGGGCAATTGCAAACTACATCCTGACAGACATCAATAGATGACATTGCTAACAAGCCAAGGTCTATCCTCCAGACAAGAATGGTGTGTTATGATTCAGAGTGAATCATTGCCTCACTCGTGTGGAGAACATTGTTCTTTATTTTCTATGGATGAGCTGAAAATCACAGTAGTGTCCCTGTAGTCAAATGGATGTATTACACAAAAAGGACTGTGAGCAATGCCTTGCGTCCGCAATTCTAACCAACATTCAATCCGTCTCTTGAAAAAGCACATTGATTTGGTTTGGAATAATTACTCTAAATGACTGTGAGGTCAGTCTGAGCAAAGCACTACCACACATGTGGCTGTATACATCTTTAATCTTTTTGTGTCCCTTTCATTATTTTTTGACAGAATATATTTTTTATTATGTTTTGAAAGTTTTCTCGCCTGTGCAGTTTGGTAGATATACACTATTAAAACTTATTTAATACAGACTTCAGCACATTGGTGGATATAGTGGTTTTACATTAGGATAAAGCTAAATCTAGCTGATATTTGAATGAATTGATTACCAAGTGGCAGTTCATTCGAACAGCCAAGACTAGCTGAACAACAACCACAAAATGTCATGTGCTACAACATTTTTTTCTTCATAATGAGGATGGGGAGTGGTTCTACGATTTTTGAAACAGTCTCGTTTTAAAGATATGGTGATTTGTTTGGTCTTTAAGCTGGGTTTTGCAAGTAGAATCCATTGGGAACCAAAGTTACTTTTGATTGCTATACGTGCATTTAATTTCTTTTGTTTGTTTCCACTACTAAACTGTTGTTGTTGTCCCATGTATGTGCCTTGAATTGAACTTACAATGTAAAGTCCTTGAAACCTTTAAATGTTTTGCACAAGTTGTAAATAGAGAACCCAAGCTTTTTTTGGAAAATAAAGGAGCCATCAGAATTGACCACTGATTTTGTCCATTATAGCCAAATTTCACTTTTTTCATTTTTGTTTCATGATGCCTGATCCATTAATTAACACATTGCACCCATAGATGTCCAGCACTATTGGCTAGTGAACTCAAGTAGGTTAAATTTCTCAAAGGATGAGGTACCTGAGCAAATTACATTTATGTTACGTTTGCACATACTGAAACATGCGTTAAACACTGTAAAAAATTTCTAACCCTCCCAAATCAAAAATTTCAAGTGACCGATAACATCAAAATTTTTCAATTGGCCCAAGTTAAATTCTGTAAATTTCAATTGGCCCAAGTGAAAATCTGTAAATTTAATTTTATAATTTACAGAATTTCACTTGGGCCAATTGAAAAATTTAGATGTTATCGGTCACTTGAAATTTTTGATTTGGGAGGGTTAGAAATTTTTTACAGTGAAGTACTGACAGCCAACAAACAAAAAAAGCATTTTACAAGACAAATCTGATTCAAAGAATATTAAATTCAAGAAATTCAAGAAAAATAGGTTGATTTGTTGTTTTAAATGTGCCATCACATTTAATTTTATTTTGTTTGCACCATAAAATGTTAATAAACATAAGCATTCTATTCCTAGTTCAGAGGCCATATTGCATAAAAGGACAAAAGGAGCAATTGACTGTTTGATGCGTGAGGTTGACAAGTTAGCAGCAATGCAAACTTTAGACATTTTTTAGAAAAACCCTCTCTAGAATGCATCCTTATTACTCTGAAGCCAGAGACTGGTTGCCCACTGAAGTTTTTACGTAAATGCCCCTTTGGAATTATATCTGATCAAGGTTTGGGGAAGCCAAAACCAGCCTATTTATAAACAGTAGAGCTTCATTAAGACTGATTAGTCGACTAGTTGTTGAGACAACACATACTGTGCAATACTGTATGAGGTTTTGCACATCTTTTGAAATAACTCTCCAAAACTCAACTACTTTGATAAATCTTGCATCTCATGTGTCCCCCTAAAATACGCACTTGAGTATTTTTGTCTTGTTTCCAGTATAATTATCTAAACATTTTTTAAATCAAGATACATTTATTTGGGAAGCTACGGATCCCCACCTGTGACATATGGGAAAAAATATTGTGGCCGCAAATTAACAATTCGTTCCTACGACTTACAAATACATCAGCATGTTTTACTAATTTGTTCCCTTATTTTCAGTAAACTGTGCAAACAATATAATTTGGTTCCTTGTTTTACTAAATTGTGATGACGTTATATAGTATACATTATAATTTGTTCCCTTGTTTTTGTTAAATCAAAACAAGGGAACAAATTAGTTCAATGTGGCCATGATTTACTAAAACAAGGGAATTAAGTTATTCTTAATTTGTGGCTATTTAACTAACATTTAACTAAACATTTATGTAAAACAAGTGAACGAATAAGTAAATCATTGTTATGATTTACTAAAATGAGAGAACAAATTCTTAATTTGTGGCCACGATATCCTTAAGAAGCAAAACTTTTAGATATTAAAGATATTAAGTCTTGTATACTAAAAAAAAAAAAAAAAAAAAATTAAGCTAGTTCATGCTTAAAACAAGAAAATATATCTGCCAGTGAGGTAAAGAAAAACAAATAATCTTGTTTTTACTTTGCAATTTTTTTTTTGCGTTTTTTTTCTTACCCCATCGGGAGATAATGTTTTTTGTTTTTAAGCATAAACACACTTAATTATTTTTCAGAAAACAAGACTTCATTTATTGTAATTTTTCTTCCCAAGTAAATGCATCTTGATTTAAGATTGTTTTGATATTTGCAGTGCACAAATCTGCTCTTACACCTGGTTTATTTACAATGAAACGCTCAGCGTCAAGGTTCTGGTTAATCCATTGTCTCGAGAGCCAGAGATTAGCTGTGCTTCTCTTTTCCACTATTGTGAGAACTTTTCACAGCCTTTAGTCGTAAAGGTGCGGATTGTCATCCTGAATACCAGGGCATAATAAAATATACATATTACTCTTTTGATGATTTGTACCAAGTGGCCTTGGTACAACACTTCCCTTAAAAGATGTTCCTACTGGAAGGGGGGGGGGGGGGGGGGGGGGGAGTCTCACACCTACACTTAGTTTCATTTTAAAACTATTTAAAAACATTTCCTTAGAGTCCAATAGGAGCAAAGTCAGCAGACAACTGTCTGATTCCACCGGTTACAAAAGATACTTCTCAGTTCCATATTTTCCTTGAAGCAAAAAAAAAAAAAAAAAAAAGGGGGAAAGTGATGTTTCGGCAAAACTATAGTCATCTATTTTGCTTTTCATACCAAGAGAATTCAGAAATGGGTTAATATGTTATTTGAAAGGAAAGGAATTGTGAGGTGGTGGTGTATTTTCTCTGAATTAAAGCTAGTACCCCTGAGCCACTCCTTATTCGGAGCTGAAGGCTAAAATGAGTCTTCCTGATCTCTGGGCTAATCTGCCAGGTTAGTGGTCCTTTGTCTGGTTGACTTTATTGATCAGGTTCGCAATTAGTACACAGAGCAAAAGCCACTATTGATCGTGCGTGATTATCCTGTTGAAGCCTTCCTAGGATGGTTTAGATGCAATTTTATTGGTACATGAAGAATGAGACCATGATTTTAAATATGTCTCATGATTCTGCTCAATCAATCAACATAAGCTTATTTGCAGGCCGGAAATAAGTGGAATCAAACCCAGCTGAGCAACCTCAAATCCCAAAGAAGTTTTGTTCGAACTGTTTGGAGTTTGAAGTTTCTTGACAAATATCTGGGTTGTGTTGCACATGAAAATGCAAAAACAGTTTTATTTCTAGGCATGCATGTTCTGTTGTTTTTTTAACTTCTAAATACGCTGCAGTGTTTGTGTCTGTTTTTACATTTTTGTGACAGTGTATTCTGGTAGCACAACAAGCTGATGCTGATACACAGTTTTATTCCGTACAACCCGATAAACAATCTTTGAGCAAGTTTCTCTCTTGCATAAACATATTTTCTTTTCATCCAACAAAATGGATAATATTTTTTTTTTCTTCTTCTTCTATGAACTGAGACATCTGTCATTTCCACAATGGTATGACAAGCCATTTTTAGCAGGACTGTCTAAAAAATGCTCGCCCAGAATTTCACAATGACAACGTTTTTAACCAATTGTCGAGCTTAGATATATTGTTATTCTGTGTCTCACCTCAGAGCTGTGAAAACTAGTTAAATATGCCTTAACAGAATCAGAGACCAAAAAAAAAAAACATGAAATACTCAAGGTAAAATAAAAAGTGGGGTGCCAAAAACATTTATGAATTATGGTTTATGTAAACAAATGTCATTTATTGTAGCTTTAGTGTACTAAATAGTGGCTTCAGAGAAAAGAAATGTGAGGCATTTAGAAATACTTCACAACATTTCTTTCCTATGACCAAACTAGTAGTCAACCAGTATTTGATTTGTCACACTGTGTTATATGCTGCTATGACAAACCAAAGAAACTGACAACAGTTGTATTTTCATTTTCTATTAAATGGCTAGTTTACCCAAAAATGAAAATTATGTCATTAATTACTCACCCTTATGTTGTTACAAACCCGTAATACTTTTGTTCATCTTCGGCACACAAATGAAGATCTTTTTAATGAAATCTGAGAGGTTTCTGTCCCTCCATTGACATCCTATGCAACTACCACTTCCAAGTCCCAGAAAGGTAGTAAAGACATTAAAGCAATCCATATAACACCAGTGGTTTTAATTTTATGAAGTGACGCAAGTGCTTTGTTTACGGAAAAAAAGTAGGCATACAACTTTATTTTCCAATGCACATGCAAGGCAGATGAAACAGCGCTGACAAACAGGAGAAACACTGTGCGCAGAAGGCTTTTCCGTCTACAAATTCCCATCATTTACCATGGATTTACTGTAACGTTAGCCTAGTAATATTAACTGTCTGCACCATGAAATGTGGGATATACATATTGAATTGTATTATATTATTAATGTAGACGATGTATTAAAGGACTGATGGAATATAATTACAGTATTTAATAATGCATTTAGGCTACTGTTTTTCATACAAATACCATAGAAACCATAAAGTTACATTTTGCCATGATAGTGAGGTTATCATGATCTAAATGCATGATACTGGATGACCAATGGTTAAGTTTAATAAAACTCAAACAGTCAGAATATTACATTTTACCAAATAAAAATTAGCACATGCAGAAACTAAGAAATTAATTGTCCAATAAAGATATTTATTTTGTTAAGGAAAAATGATAAATGTTTGAATGTTCTACCTCAGATTTGTGAAATGTTCACCAGTTTGGCAAGTGTTTGTCCTGATATGTTCTGACAATAAAGAGTAGTTTAAAACCACAATTAACGCTCTGGTTTCTACAACTTTCACTTAGGAGCAAAAATCTGCCTTTAAACTTGAAAGAAATAAAGATCTGACTTTTATCGTGATAATTATCGATATCAACTGATATAAAAAAAATGATTGTGATATTTTTTTTTGGCCATATCGCCCAGCCCTACTTTCAAGCCTCAGAAAGGTACTGTAGTTGCATAAGCTATCAATGGAGGGACTGAAAGCTCTCCATTTAATTAAAAATATCTTAATTTGTGTTCGGAAGTTCAATGACAGTCTTATAGGTTTGGAATGGCATGAGGGTGAGTAATTAATGACAGAATTTTCATTTCATTGGGTAATCTACCTCTTTAAGAAATATTTCTAAATTTATGAAAAATGACAATATATCACACTCCAATGATAGCATTTGAATTTAAATAAAAAAAGATGAATCTTGCTACTTATTCAAAGCAGTTTTATTTCCTTTGTTTTGTTGCTGATAGTAAATTAAGCAAGAAAGGTTAATCCCCTCTCATTGTCCTAATGGTACATGCATAAGGACTTTAATCAAGAATCATCATGGACAATTAACGCAGCACGGATCATTTCAAATGATTTAATTTCACCCTGTAGAATATTCCGTTTCACCTCTAATGAGCTGCTCACTAGATTTGCTAGTCGACTTTCTTTGCCATACTGATTAAACAGGAAATAACTAACACTCTCAACATGGTGTGGGTCTACGGGTGCTGCACTTAAAATATCTAATGCTGGTTAAACTAGGAAAGGTGATACATGTCTGTTATCTACATAACTGCAAGGGGAGGCGGAGGGCATTTGTAACTTTTCCATAATGATTTCTTGTCATCTTTTAGATGCAAAACCATGTTCCGGAAGTAACTGTTTATACATACACAGGTCAAATTTTGGAATAATTAAGTGTTGTTGTTTTTTCAATGTTTTATTAATGTTTAAATCTCACTAAAGCTGCATTAGTTTGATACAAACAGTAATATTGTAAAATATAAATGGTAAAGTGATGTAATGGTAAAGCTGAATTTTCAGCATCATTACTCCAGTCTTCAGTGTCACACGATCCTTCAAGAATCTTTCCAATATGATGATTTGCTGCTCAATTATTAATAATAATTGAGCTAATAATTGAGGTATTTTTTTTTAACAATTCTTATTATTGTCAATGTTGAAAACTGTTAATTTTGCAGCTTCAATTTTTTGTGGAAACTGTGATACTTTATTTTCAAGATTATTTGATGAATAGAAAATTCAAAAGAATAACATTTATTTGAAATAGAAATCTTTTGTAACATTATAAATGTCTTTACTCTCACTTTTGATAAATTTAATGTGCCATTGCTGAATGAAAGTATTGATTATTCTTTTAAAAAAAAAAAAATTTAAACAGTATATTTTAAAATATAGTAATATATATATATTTTTTTTATTATTGTAATAATTTTTCACAATATTACTGTTTAATATATATATATTTAATCAAATAAATAGCCTTCCTGAGCATAAGATACTCCTTACAAAAGCATTAAAGGGGTCCTGTTATGTCCTTTTAACAAGTCTTGATTTTGTTTTTGGGATGTACTACAATATGTTTTTATGCTTGATTGTTCAAAAAACAATTTTTATTTTTTTTATTTTTTTTACATATTTTTCATTATTACAGCTCCTCTCCCCCCAGTCTGGTTGAACGCATCGTTTTTGATGAAGCCTTCCGAAATATGAAATGTGCTGTGATTAGTTAGCTGGCCCAGTGTGTTGATATTGACATAACCATGAGCTCTACTCAGATGTAAATACACTGCTCAAAAAAATTAAAGGAACACTTTGAAAACGCATCAGATCTCAATGGGGAAAAATATCATGCTGGATATCTATACTAATATGGACTGGGTATGTGTTATGAACGAAAGGATGCCACATCGTTTGATGGAAATGAAAATGATCAACCTACAGAGGATTGAATTCAAAGACACCCCGGAAATCTAAGTGAAAAAATTATGCAGCAGGCTTGTCAATTTTGCTGAAATTTCATTGCAGCAACTCAAAATGGTACTCAGTAGTTTGTATGGCCCCCACGTGCTTTTATGCATGCCGGACAACGTCGGGGCATGCTCCTAATGAGACGACGGATGGTGTCCTGGGGTATTTCCTCCCAGATCTGGACCAGCGCATCACTGAGCTCCTGGACAGTCTGAGGTGCAACCAGGTGATGTCAGATGGACCGAAACACAATGTCCCAGAGGTGTTCTATTGGATGTAGGTCAGGTGAGCATGGTGGCCCTTCAATGGTATCATTCCTTCATCCTCCAGGAACTGCCTGCATGCTCTCGCCACATGAGGCCGGGTATTGTTGTGCACCAGGAGGAACCCAGGACCCACTGCACCAGCATAGGGTCTGACAATGGATCCAAGGATTTCATCCCGATACCAAATGGCAGTCAGGGTGCCATTGTCTAGCCTGCAGAGGTCTGTGCGTCCCTCCATGGATATGCCTCCTCAGACCATCACTGACCCACCACCAAACCGGTCATGCTGAACGATGTTACAGGCAGCATAACATTCTCCACGGCTTCTCCAGACCCTTTCCTGTCTGTCACGTGCTCAGGGTGAACCTGCTCTCATTTGTGAAAACCACAGGGCACCAGTGGCGGACCTGCCAATTCTGGTGTTCAACGGGAAATGCCAATCGAGCTCCCTGGTGCTGGGCAGTGAGCACAGGGACCACTAGAGGACGTCGGGCCCTCAGGCCACCCTCATGAAGTCTGTTTCTGATTGTTTGGTCAGAGACATTCACACCAGTGGCCTGCTGGAGGTCATTTTGTAGGGCTCTGGCAGTGCTCATCATGTTCCTCCTCGCACAAAGGAGCAGATACCGGTCCTGCTGATGGGTTAAGGACCTTCTACGGCCCTGTCCAGCTCTCCTAGAGTAGCTGTCTTTCATCCTGGAATCTCCTCCATGCTCTTGAGACTGTGCTGGGAGACACAGCAAACCTCCTGGCAATGGCACGTATTGATGAGCCATCCCGAAGGAGCTGGACTGCCTGCGCAACCTTTGTAGGGTCCAGGTATCGCCTCATGCTACCAGTAGTGACACTGACCCTAGCCAAATGCAAAACTGGTGAAAAACAGTCCAAAAAGATGAGTAGGGAAAAAATGTCAGTGGCCTCCACCTGTAAAACCATTCCTGTTTTGGGGGTTGTCTCACTGTTGCCCATCTAGTGCACCTACTGTTAATTTCATTAACACTAAAGCAGCTGAAACTGATTACCAACCCCCTCTGTTACTTAACTGACCAGATCAATATCCCAGGAGTTTAACTGACTTGATGCTATTCTCTGATTAAAAAGTGTTCCCTTTATTTTTTTGAGCAGTGTATTAACGATGGTGTTAATTTCAAACTATTTCGAGTACGATTCAGACCCTGACAATTCAGACCCCTCTGTTACTTAACTGACCAGATAAATATCCCAGGAGTTTAACTGACTTGATGCTATTCTCTGATTAAAAAGTGTTCCCTTTATTTTTTTGAGCAGTGTATTAACGATGGTGTTAATTTCAAACTATTTCGAGTACGATTCAGACCCTGACAATGTTAACGAACAAGAGAATTGGGCAGAACAGATTTCAAGCACAGACTATGGAAGCACAGATTTTACAGGACATTTCAGAGTGGTATGTTTTTTTTTTGCTGTTGAAATTTTTATCATCAACCATTTAATCGTATTTGTCTGAAATCTATGGTAATACAAACAGTAATCCATCACAAAATCATAGATAACTTTTTCCTAAGGGGCGGTGAACAGTCTTCCAAAAGCGAGAGCTTACAAAAGCTAAAGTAAACACTACATTAAAGGGATAGTTAACTTTGAAATTAAATTTTGGTATGTTTTAGCTTACCTGAAGGGCATCCAAGATGTAGGTGTCTTTTTTTCCGCAGTAGTTTCAATTATGATATTTTTAGGTCAAACCGTTCTTGTCTGACAGTCATATCATGCAGGTCTATGGTCACGGTCTCAAAGAGCATGCACAGAGTCCAAATTAAAACAATTCCCCATCGTCTAAATTAAACAATTCCCCATCGTAAGTACACATTGATGGCCTAAGACACGAAACGAGCGGTTTGTGTGAGAAAACGAACAGTATTTATATCATTTTTACCTCTTACAACACAACCACGTCCAAGTGATCTGAGGGCGCGAGCGCATCCTGCTGTGTGTCGTGTGCGCAGACTGGTGCATAGATATATACACTAGAGGTTGCCTTGGCTACGGCAGTTCATTGGAACGAATGTATTTAATGCGAAATCTAGTGTATATGTATCTATGCACCAGTCTGCGTACACGTCACACAGCAGGAAGCGCCCGCGCCCTCAGATCACTTGGACGTGGTTGTGTTGTAAGAGGTAAAAACGATATAAATACTGTTCGTTTTCTCACACAAACCGCTCGTTTCGTGTCTTAGGCCATCAATGTGTACTTACGATGGGGAATTGTTTAATTTGGACGATGGGGAATTGTTTTAATTTGGACTCTGTGCATGCTCTTTGAGACCATGACCATAGACCTGCATGATATGACTGTCAGACAAGAACGGTTTGACCTAAAAATATCAAAATTGAAACTACTGCGGAAAAAAAGACACCTACATCTTGGATGCCCTTCTGGTAAGCTAAAACATACCAAAATTTAATTTCAAAGTGAACTATCCCTTTAATAGTCAGGTCAAGTCAAGTCAAGTCACCTTCATTTATATAGCGCTTTTAACAATATGGATGCAGCTTTACAGAGATAATAGGAAATTACCATAACAGATTGTTTAGGCTTTACAACAGCTCTAGGATAAAGTTATTGCCCAGCTAAAGTTAGTTTTGATTGATTCCGTTGTGAAGATCATTAGTTATAAACTTAGGGGCCGCTAACACAACACTGTTCTAACAGGAAACGTTCTAACACGGTTCTTAATGCGTTCCGGCCGCCCATCTGCACAAAACAGTGCCTGGTGTCTCGAGAACGCACTGCCTGAAATAAACCTCAAAAAACGCAAACCTGCGAAAATGCAGACGTCGCGCACATGCGCATTACGTGTTCAGTCCAAAAGTACACGCGTTTGAATATATATGTGCACAGGCGTGTATTCCTCTTTACAAATCAACCCTCAATAAACTACTTGTCTGGCCTTAAAAATGTATAATACAGAAATGTTTTGTTGTGTCTGCGTAGCCACGCAAACCGGAATTATCCCGACAACATTTCAGGACTGTGTTGTCATCGTGTCCAGGCGCAGGTCCTTCATCAGATCTGGATATGGCCTGGATCCGGCGGACTGCGGTAAACCTTGGATAAACAGAGAGACTAATATTAGCGTAGACACCATCCTTCTTATGATGTAACAAGTACATCAGGATTTATGGGAAGTGTTCCCCGTTCCGGCTGACCTAAACTATGCAGCCTAACATTGAATTATAGAATCTATAATGTGTTATGTGTATGCTAGGCCAAAGAGATGTGTCTTTAATCTAGCTTTGAACTGACAGAGTGTGTCTACTTCCCAGACAATGTTAGGAAGATTGTTCCAAAGTTTTGGTGCTCAATAGGAAAAGGATCTACCGCCAGCAGTTGATTTTGATATTCTAGGTATTATCAACTGGCCGGAATTTTGAGATCGTAATAGATGTGAAGGACTATAATGCAATAAAAGCTCGCTCAAGTACTGGGGAGCTAAACCATTTAGTGCTTTGTAAGTGATCAGCAATAATTAAAAATGTATACGATGTTTAATAAGGAGCCAATGCAGTGTTGACAGAACCGGGCTAATATGGTCATACTTCCTGGTTCTGGTAAGAACTCGAGCTGCTGCATTTTGGACCAGCTGTAGTTTGTTTATTAAGCGTACAGTGCAACCACCCATAAGAGCTTTACAATAATCTAGCCTTGATGTCATGAATGCATGAACTAATTGCATTTTTCATTGAGAGCATATGACGTAATTTCTATATTTTTAAGATGAAAAAATGCGGTTTTACAGAGACTAGACATGTGACTTTCAAATGAAAGATTGGTATCAAAGAGCACACCCAGGTTCCTAACCGATGACGAAGACTTGACAGAGCAGCCATCAAGTGTTAGACAGTATTTTAGGTTATTACGTGAGGAAGTTTTT
Source organism: Squalius cephalus (assembly GCF_949319135.1). Lineage (NCBI taxonomy): Eukaryota > Metazoa > Chordata > Actinopteri > Cypriniformes > Leuciscidae > Squalius > Squalius cephalus. The sequence goes on from NC_137133.1 coordinate 16,490,988, forward strand.
TGTCCAATAATTAGAATTTCTGTTTTTTTTTTTTTCACAATTAAGTAGTAGGAAGTTGCTAGTCATACAGTTTTTTATTTTTAATTTTTATATCAGCTATGCATTCTGTTAATTTTGTGAATTGGTAAGTTTCGTCAAGGTGTGCAGAAATATAGAGCTGTGTATCATCAGCATAACAGTGAAAACTAATGCCATGCTTCCTAATGATATCTCCCAAGGGTAGCATGTAGAGTGAACAGCAACGGTCATAGTACTGAGCCTTGTGGTATACTGTAATGTTAGTTAGAAGGCTAGCAGAGGCAAAGCTTTGCCATTCGTTTATGTCATAGCTATCATAGCAACTACATAAAGCTTATAATTGGAACTGTTAATAGAAAACAACACTACAAATGATAAGACATACTTACAATTTGTGATCCATAAACAGATTGTCCCAACAAAACGGGAATGGCTAAGTCTTTCAACAGAAGCTTTTGTGCGTATAGCCTTCATTTTACTCTCTTCTGGAAGCTGTTCTCCGCAAAATGTCAGAAGTTGAGGTTATAATCTTCAGGAACAGTGTTGAAAATAAATTGTAACCTCTCTAAGGTTTGTCAGCCTTAGGACAAAATGGGGTGTAAAAAACAGCAACAACCACTCTTCCTCTTCTCTAAAGGAGCCCAACATGGAGTTTCCCGGGGGGCAGGGTTTATGTAAATTTTAAGGATTGTGATGTTACCAACCCAGGAAAAAGCTCATTGTAGTCCCTACCAGCCATTTGTTGTAGTCCTTAAAAAGCAATTTCGGTAAAAGAAAATATCTCCCTTGCTTTGAACTTTAAGGGTCGCAACTTTGCAGATGTTGTTTATGCTCAAACAGCAACATTACAGCAAGTAAAAAAAAAGTGAAATCATAATCAAGGACCCCTTTAAAACATACACACACACACACACACACACACACACACACACACACACACACACACACAAAAAAAAAATTAATTCCAAACTTTTGAGCCTGTATGTATTGTATTATAGAAATGGGGATTTTTTTTTTTTTTTTCAGCTAATATATCAAGAACAGTCTTTTGGTAATTTGATTAAAGGGCACCTATTATGCCCCTTTTTAGAAGATGTAATATTGGTCTTGGGTGTCCCCAGAATGTATTTGTAAAGTTTCAGCACAAAATACCCCACAGTTAATTTATTATAACCATTTGAAAATGTCATTTTTGGGGCCTGTTTTAAAAAGAGCTGTTTTGGCGTCTACCACTTTAAATGTAAATGAGCTGCATATCCCCGCCCTGCTGGACCTAGATGATGAAGAGACTCCGGCACAGAATAAACACGAATGAAAATGGACTAAACGTCTCGGAATGGTTATTTGATACATTTATGTACTTACAAAGTTTTAGTCGCGTCCCCTTTGCCATTATGGATGTGCAACACACACACACACACACTACTGTGATAACGTTTGCTAAGTACAAACGATTTATTTATTTATTTCTTAAGGGGAGGGAGATAGACGTTTATATAGCATACTGTCAATGGAGATAGAGCAGACCTTAATTTATTTACATTTGTAAATGCTGCAAAAAAATGCCTACGTGACATAAAACTGCCTGACGTTGTTTGTTGAGACATCCTATGACAACGACAATAAATAGCTTTAGACGCATTTGTTGTTGAACTGGCTGACATCGATTGAAATGACTATTTGCTCAAAAATCATAAAATACACTTACTTCTTCTGGAGGTGACGTTGGATCGCGAACAGTAGGCAACGATCCACACTTGAGGATTAACTTTGACCCTCGTTCACTAAACAGTCAGTCAGAAAATGATTCTTGTATTTAGGAAGTTTAAGTGGTGCCTTTTCTTCATAAATAAAATCCATCTGCTGTGTTTTCAGTGGCTCTGATGTCAGTGAAGACTACTATGTCCATTCTTACATCCCACAACAGAACACCTACACTTCTTAGGAGACATTACCGGCTGTTGTTGAAAACAATGGAGGATGCAGATCACCGAGGGCGGGGTCTATGCCAAAACCAGATGTCAATCAAATCACGTCGGTGGGGCTTAGCTCATTTCTACGTCACAATGAGGAAAATCTAGAACAGGGTGTTCTGAGACAGTGCTTATGATTTATTGAGATAGTAAAAAAACTACTGGGTGGATTTTTATCATTCTAGGGTGGTTTTGCTCACACATTGCCAACACACATTTATGTTAAAACACCATGTAAAAGTGAATTTTGCATAATAGGTGCCCTTTAAATAAGTGTCCAGTACTCCATCTTGTTTGTGATCAAACTTTGTTATAATTGTAATAATTGCCCTTAGTCTCATCTATATGGCACAGTTTTAAGAAAATGCAAAGCTATTCTGTCATTCAGGCAATAATGTGTGAGGAATTATGTTTAAGTTAAGTTAATAGAGAACAATTTATCTTCAGAACAATTACACATTTATAGTTTTGTTGTCTCACTTCAATTTGCTCTAATGAAAAAGTCATTGCCAGTTTAATGTGATGTGACAAAACATTTAAATCATTAACACACCAGCTGTCAGGGCCCATTGGCACACGGCAATACAAATGTAACTTTTTTTCCTCAACAACAATACAGTCTGGAAACTGCAGACCTCCATATGTGTGCGTTGCAAAAGGGTTTGGGGTGCTGCTGCTCAGGTGGAACATGCCAGATGTAACCTTCAACAAATCACTCAATGTGAGCAATACCCATGATACACCAGAACTCTGATGAAAAGAGGAGGTTAAAGTTCCTTGCGCTCTAGCCGAAGAAACTGCAGCTACATTCAAAGGCAAGCTGGTGCCTGCTTCAGTATCCTCATGTAACCATGAAGAAAAAGAAAAAAAAATTCACAGGAAAGTGCTCTTATATTTACTCTGACAAACAATTTCCATTCAGAAAGAGCTAAAGATGAAACACTTGTTAAAGCAGAGCTTGGTCATTTTCTCTTTGCTTTTCACAGAACTCTGTTTGGCTTTCTCAAATGGACCTTGGAAAATCACAACAGTTTGCAAGTCCTAAGAAAAAACATTTTGCATTTATGAGATGATTTGTTACCGAAACAATTTACATGGAAATGTGAATATTGTTTTACTAGATTAGACCACAAAGAATACAAGTAGTTTTAAAAGCAGACTGAGAAAAAAAAAATACTTTAAAATAATTTTAAAAGATTTAAAAGAAAAGAAACACAGAAACAGAGATCTAGGATGTGAACTGCTGAGGATGTGTTCAGAAACATCAGCATAAGCAAGCAAGACAAGAACCAGCTTTGGCTGAAAACATGGTCCCATGAGAAATGCATGATGGTAAGTTACAGCAGTCAGGGTCAGGAAGAAACATTTGTTTTAATGCTCAAGTGGAGAGTCTGTACAGTCAGCCAACACATAGTTCAGTTCCACACAGTATGAGCACTTGAATGGTGGACATAGTGGCACCAAGATATCATATTTTATACTGTATATATTTAGCATTACCTGTCACATCATGAGGTTTGGCCGACTTTATAATGTACCAGCAGATGAAGAAAGAGACATAATTGTAAGAGATTTGTTCTTGTTTAAAAGCAAAAAGAAATGGTCTGTGGATTCATTCACAAATGTTTGGCAGGGACTTTAACTATGCCTACTGATATTTGAATGACATTGGGATTTCTAAAAAAATGTAACTCAGATGGAAACAGTTAGGTAATGACATTGTATTTAGCAGTGATTTTCTATGTAAGCTCGCCAATACTGTGCAGAAGGGCTAGACAGAACATTTCAAACTAAAGTAGGATTACAAATTTGAATCAAATTGAATCTATTTTCCATCCTAATATGCAGAGTGCAGCTGGAAACACTGTAACAAGATGGCATTGCTTACTGGATTTAATGTCTTTATATTTGTTCAGTTGGAGACTTTCCTTCTTTTTCTCCCTCTCATTATTATTGTTTTGACTTTTCTGCTAATAGTAGCAGTAATAATAGTCATGTCGTTTACTATGACGACTAGTATAAGCAGTTGATGGACCCCATTGACTTCCATAGTATGTTTTCCTACTATGGAAGTCAATGGGGTACATCAACTGTCTGGTTAGTGACATTCTTCAAAATATCTTCCTTTGTGTTCAGCAGTTTGGAACAACTTGAGGGTGAGTAAATGACAGAATTTTCAATTTTAAGTGAACTATTCCTTTACATGATTATGTTTGAATGATTATTGTTCCTGTTATCTCCTGCACGTTCCAGTTTTAATTTATAATTAAACACTTTATCTGTGATATTCTTTCATCGTGCACTCATTATAGCCATGTGACACTATTAGTGGTACTACTTTTAATACTATTACTACTAGAAGTAAGGTGTATTATTATGATTGCAAATAGGCATTGTACTACTACTAGTAGTAATAATAAAAGCAGTAGGACTAGTTGTCATATGTTTACTACAATGACTACTAGCAGCAGTCTTTTAAGTATAATAATAGTTGTGTAGTAGTAGTAGTAGTAGTAGTAGTAGTAATAGTCATTATAGAAGTAGTAGTCGTAGGAAGTAGTAGGCATACTTGTAACAGTACACAGTACTGTACCATACCATACTATTATGACTACTACTATACCATTGGCATAGTAGTAGTCATAATAGTACTAATGATGCTAGTATAAAGTAGTCATTTTAAGTGGTCATTTACAGTTTTCTTGCAGTAAATAAATTGATAAACAAAAACTTGCCTCTGTTCCTAGGTGAATCGCAAGCCAGGTTACATATGTTCATAGTTTCCACAAGTCAAGCCCAAAATTACATGTTAATGACTTGGAATGTGAAAAACACAGCAGAGGCTCAAACGGCCTATCAAGCATATGCTGTGGCCACCACTAGAGCTCTTGATAGAAGCATCTGACAGCACTTGAGCCTGGCGAACAGATCAGACTCACCCAGCGAGACATGGAGGGGCTCCAGTGGTGACTCATTTTACCGCCACATCCCCTGAGATCACACAAGCAAAATAAACACAAAGGGTCTGTCTGAAACCTTGCCATCTACATAACCTACAAACTGAAATGAAAACTCATAAGTGACTGAACTGAGATGCCCTTCATAGACAGCAACTTCTTTTAAAAATGAATAGTACCCCTCTTAACATGCTCGAGAGGCTCACCTCAAGCCTGGCTTACAATGCGCAATTTTCTTTCAATATAAAATCTAAATTTATGTTGTATATCATATATGGAAAAGCTAATATCAACAATTTTAGCAGGATACAGTGAAAATGTTTCACAATCCCCAAAATCATAACAAAAATAATATAGTATGCAGTGCACCTGGCCTGATCTAGAATGAAACACAAAAGCAAATCAATTTGCAGATGAAAGGTCTATTCAAACCATGAGTAAAACCAAAAAGCATTCAAATCAATGATGTGCTTTAATGCAAAACCCATTTTACAACACAGATGTCATTAGTTTTAATGCAAAATAAAACTCAACTGAAGCAACAGACTGCACTCTTCTTAAAGTAACCTTAATAGCAAGCGTCTAAAACTCACTAGACATTAAAATATGAAGAATTCAGAACATTTTAATACGTGAATCAGTTCCACTTTGTCCCAAACCCATATAACATCTTCCGCAGAGCTCAATATAATCTAATGAACATCCAGTTGATTAAATCAATCAAATGGTGGTGCATTGTGACTTGCTTTAAAATGAAGCACCTAATAGTATCAGCAAAAAAAATAAAAAAATAAACTATTTACATTTAAGTTCCAAAACTGACTGTATTTCCCTGAATACTCTGCAAGATGGGCATTTTGACATATTTGTTTCATGTATTTGACCATTTAAGAGCAATAAGCCATGAAAAAGAAGTCAATTTGGTACTCGCAATAGAGGCGGCTTTATGAAAGCGCCATTTAGATCAGTGATGCACGTGCTTTTGGTGTGAGCGCAAAACTTGCGGGAATGAGTAAAATGATCGCAATACAAGCACTATTCAACCAGAGTGAATGAGACAAGTGAGTGAGAGAGAGTGAGAACACGCAGCTGGTAGGTGAATCGACACTAGGGGTGTAACGATACACTCAGCTCACAATTCGATACGTATCACAATACTGGGTTCACGATACGATATGTATCACGACATTTTGAACAAAATAAAAAAATTAAACTGAAAATCAAATAACAGATTTATTTAACATTAAACGGTGTTCAATAACTGTCTTGTTATACACACAACTTATTTGCAATCGTATCTTGGACAACTCTTCTGATTATTCTTTTCACTCCTCTATCAGAAATCTTGCGAGGAGCACTGGTCGAGGCAAATTTATGGTGAAATTATTGTCTTTCCACTTCCGTATTATGGCCCCAAAAGTGCTCACTGGACCATTCAGAAGCTTAGAATGGCACATATAACCAATGCCATCATTATGTTATGCAACAATTAGGTTGCGAAGGTCTTGAGACAGCTCTTTGCTTTTACCCATCATGAGATGTGTCTTGTGTGACAGCTTGGCAATGAGACCTTTTTGTAGGCCATCATTTGGGACTGAACCAGCTGTTATTAATTTCCAACTGACAGGGGGCTGGATTGCTTTTTAATTACTGTAAGTTTTCAGCAGTTGTCTTGGCTTTCCATGCCTTTTTGCGCCTCCCTTTCTTCATGTGTTCAATACTTTTTCCCTGTGTCATTTCACATTATTACACATAACTTAATTTCTGAACTTATTTTTGTTTGTTTCTTTGTATGTATGGCTTACTTGGGTTGTTACCAACATCTGGTGAAAATTTCATGTCAATAGCTGTGGAAATATATTTACTGAGAAAAATTATGACGTGTTCAATACTTATTTCCCCCGCTGTAAATTACTTGTTATTTTATTCGAGCTTTCTATCTATTTGCTAAAAAATAAAGTGAAATAGGCATTCATTAGTAGTAGGCTAAATAGCAGCATGTTGAAATGATGTGCCAAAATGTGTTTTCTATTAGGCTACAATGAAAATATTGTACAGTAGCCTATCAGATAAGGTCAGGTTTGCCGAAGTGCATTTTTGATTTAGGCTATTTATTTATTTTTATCCCTGTGCGCCGATCGGAGACGGAGTTCACTGCTGATATTCTGAGGTAAGAGCTTTCTAGTCTCGCGGCTGTCATCAGCAGCGCCTTGCATCGCCCAATCAGCGGACGGCGGGCGGGTGCGGTTTTGAAATTGGTCAAAAACCTTGGTGCGGATCATAGACTGTAAAAAAATATGGACGTAGTGTCCGTGACGTCACCCGTAGGTTTCTGAAGACCGTTTTTGAATCCTAAAGTGGGCGTGGTCGACCGTCGCCATCTTGGTAGCGCGTCACTCCCGAATTTATTTATTTTTACAGTCAGACAATGAACTGAGGTAACGTGACGGCTAACAGACAGCAGACAAACGGCTAATGATGACTAATGACCACAGCAGTGGGAATCCACCTGTCACTCAAAAGTGGACACCCTTAATTATGCAGAAATTTAAGGCTTAATATAATTTAAACGGATGAGTTATAAAAAAAATCACCCCCCTCACAGTTGTCATGAAGGGAAACATTAGCTGTATAGACCAAAGCCACTTTTTGCACCAGGCTGTAAACGTGTTTTTTTTCTGCTGTAAAGTTGGGCATTTCAACATGGGGGAGATGCAGATTTGACTCACTTTTGCAGCCAGCCTCAAGCGGCCAGTCGATGAACTGCCGTTTAATTCACTTCCGTGTTGGTTTCAAGTGAGAGACAGGGAGGTTGCTGCTTGGTACGGATGATGAGTTTTGTGATGCGGCTGCGGATTAAATAATAGCCCATCCGCGCATCTCTACCACTTACCATAAAAAAAATTAAATTCAACGAATCATTTTTCTTCCTCTGTGAATCTGCTTGAGAGGTTTTGCAGGATGGCCGTCTTCATGTTAGCAATAGTTGTGGAGTCTTTCTCGTCCAGTGTCATGCTCTGTTCGATCATGGCTTTCAAGGGCACAATGAGTGACAGCGTGGGGCTCTTTTCATCAGACAGGACAGTGGTGGCTTTTTTTAACGGTTTAAGAAGGTTTACGATTTCTTCGGCGTCACTGATGTCAGCGCTATCCATAGTATCGAGTTGACGTACATTTTTGCGCACCTCTGTGCTCAAGAGGGCTGCCGTTATAGTGTTCCAGCATCTCCATTGAGCTGTTCCATCGTGTAACAACATCCATGATAAGCTTTTGTGATGCGATCTCAAGCATCTTTTGCTTTGCCGCGAGCACAGCTGTTGCTGTGGTACTGCGGTAAAAGAAAGCCATGACTTTCCTCACGCGACCAAGCAAGCGACTGACGCGGGGAACATGCAATCCTGCTTGCGAAGCAAGAATTAATGTGTGCGCAAAACACTTAATATGAGGTGACAATCCTGCTTCTCACTGCCACAATCATATTGCGTGCGTTGTCTGTAACGACAGCAATGCTATGAGCAGATCTTTCAAGCTCCCACTCTTGTATGGACGCTTTTAAAACATCGGCTATGTTTGTACCAGTGTGCGACTTGAAAAGCGGGCGAGTCTGAAGCACAAAACTTTTCATTTCCCACTCTGTGGTAATAACATGCGCTGTGACTGCGATGTAACTCTGAACAGCCCTCGAAGTCCAGCCGTCAGTTATCGCCACACTCTCAGCCTTTTTCAAACCATCTGTCACATTTGCTTTAACTTCGTTGTACAGGGCTGGAATTACCTCCTGACTGAAGTGCGGGCGTGACGGAATATGGTACCTGGGGTCCAGGACCTTCACCAATTCGCAAAATCCAACATTGTCGACAATAGAGAATGGCCTCATGTCTTTTGCGATAAAAACTCTGATGCACCTGGTTATTTCTTGAGCTTTTGCACTTGACTGAGACCACGTTGAAGCAAAACTATGTTGTATAGATGATTGGCATTCTTTCACTCTCTTTTTACAGTATAAGTTCAACTAGTAGTAATGGTATTTAAAGTCCACTGAAGAAGACGACAATCAGGGTTCAAAATTAAAGTGAATATTGATTAAATAAAACAAACTCTTTGTTAGTAACTCTCTTACAGGCAAACAGTGACGAAACAGCGTGCTAGGCACAAACAATACCGGACAATGAAATTAATGAACTGAAGGACTTAAATACACAGGGTGAATGAACTCAATGACAAACAGGTGCCAACTAATTAATCAATAACTATGGTAACAAATGAAGAGTGGGAAAATGGAACAAAGGGAACAAGTAACTGAAGAGAAACAAACTAAAAGTCCATGAAAATGAAACTAAACACCAACAGAAAGTGACAGTAGTGGTAGTAGAAGTAGCAATAGTAAAAAAGAAAACAGCAGTAGTACAGGTATGGATTACTACAATGGCTACTTGTAATGGTACTACTACTACTACTACTACTACTACGTATATTAGAATTATAGTAGTAGTAGTTGATGTAGTAGTATGGTTTACTACTATGTCTACTAGTTGTTGTAAAAAGTAGTACTAGTACTACTACTAGTAATAGTAGTATGGTGTAGTACTATTCTGGTATAGGTTCTACTAGTAGTTGTTGTTGTAGTAGTAGTATAATTATGATTTACTACAACAACTAGTAATGATACTACTACTACTACTACTACTACTACTACTACTACTCTGCATATTGGAAATATAGTAATAGTAGTAGTTGTAGTAGTAGGGTTTACTAGTACTGTATGACTACTAGTTGTACTAGCAGTGCTACTACTACTGTAGTCATAGTAGTATAATGTAGTACTAGAGCTTTACACTAACTTTTTTTTTTAACTTAAGTTATTTTTAATGTTTAATTAACTATGCACACACATACATATACAAGCATTTATTCACTACATGCTCATCAAACATCAGACAAAAGTTTCTCCTGGCATGAATCACATAGAGGCAGTCAGTTGTTTACGAAGACTTTTGATTCAGCATTTCCTCCTAATAAGAACTTGATACTGGCAGCATAATTTTCCACATTCCACCAACACGCTGAGCAGAGGTGGCCAAACCACACGTAGCAACGGACAAGCCGTCTTCGCATGAGACAGAAGTTTGTGCCAGAAGCAGTTTGTGCTGCATCCTTATGACCTTGGTGTGATTGCACCAGAAGCACTTTAATTTAATCGGTTCTTCCCCGCAGGAGCTTCACATTGTGTGAAGACGTAGTTGCACACTCTCCTCTATGCTGAAAGGACAAAGTCATCAATAGTGCTCTGCTCCGGAGAATAAATCCACATCTCCACACAAAGGTTTAAGAGACGGTGGAACACACTTCAGCGCCAGTTCCTCTCTCAAACTGGGTCGCTATTCATCTTCCAATCAATCACAATTAATTTGACTCTATATTTATCGTCAACAGGAAGACTCTTTAGTCCAGAGAAACTACGAGATGTTCTGATTTGAACTAGATAATACTTATTACAGTATATACATATACACACACTGATGAGCCAGAACATTATGACCAGTCACAGCAGGTGAAGAGAATATTATTGATCATCTCCTAATAAGGCCACATATTAAGGTCTGGGTGGATTAGATGGTAAGCAAACAATAAGTTTGTTGGATGCAGTTGAAATGAGCAGGAATAAAGATCTGAACAACTCTGACAAGGGTCAAATTGTGGTAAGGTGACGGTGTCAGAGTGTCCCTGAAACAGCAAGGCGTGTGGGTTGATCCCAGTCAGCAGTGGTGAGAATTTTATCAACAGAGGTCCAAGGCGGGACAAACCACAAACCGGCAACAGGGTGGTGGGTGCCCTAGGCTCACCGATGCACGAGGGGGCAATCTCGTCTGGTCTGAGCCAACAGAAGGTCTACTTTGGTACAAGTCACACACAATGTAATGATGGTTATGGGAGGAATGTATCACAACACACAGTGAATATGGGGGTGCGAAACTGGAGACCAATCATAGTGCCTTTGATGACCCGTCCACCGGCGTAAGTGCCTACAATAGGCACATGGTCACCAGAAATGGACCTTGGAGAAGGGGAAGGGGTATTTTCAGAGGTCTTTTCTTTTACATCATGTGGACTTGCTGTGAATGTGTTCGCCGTTTAACTGGGGAAATTATGGCACCAGGATGCACTGTGGGATGATGGCAAGCCGGTGGAGGGAGTGTGATGCTCTGGGTAATGTTCTGCTGGGAAACACTGGGTCCGGCCATTCACGTGGACGCAATTTGAAAGATGTCCTTGACCAATAAGTTTGTCCATGCAACCTACAGGACTTGAAAGATCTGCTGTTAACATATTGGTGACAGATACCACAGGACACCTTCAGTGGTTTTGTAGAGTCCATGCATCTGTGGGTTGACACTGTTTTGGTTCACGTGGAGAACCAACATCATATTGTCTTTTATGTATTTACTTTTGTATGCTTTATCATATAGTATAAAAGCATGTAGTCTGTTTATATTTTGTTCATAAAAAAATGTTTCACTGGACTTATTCCTGTCAATTGTCCATGTTTTTAGTTTTTTAAAAGGTTTTTGGTTAATCTGAAGAATGTTTTAACAGTCCAAAAAGACTATATGCTTTTATGCTCTATAAAGAATACAAAAGGGGGAAAACAGGCTACATTTAATAAAAAGTATGAATGAATCATTGAGACATGAATTATTATTATTGTTGATTTTGGTAATATTGGCTGTAATCAACAGGAATATGTCAATTACATAAGTGGAATGGCATACATAAATGAAAACAAATATTTTTAAAAATTACAGCCCTGTCCATCACAATGACATATATTATTTGTAGCGTAACCAAGGATCAAGGATCAGAGATTTCATTTCTCAGCTATTTTAATAATCTGTTTTACAGAGCAGTGCTCATTTTGGCTGAGTATTGAATGGGTTTAATGGGATATCCATGCTTCCTGAATGCCAATGTCTTATACACTACACAGACAGACATGACTATTGGACTTGCTCATTCTTTGTGAAATGAACCAGTATAATGAACACAGAGACATTCACATCTATTCTACATAAAATGGCAGAATAGAGGTTCAATGCCTCCAATGATTCAGAATTACACGGTTGATGATGCAAAGCTGTAGGTCGCTGTAATGTATGTGACTATACTGTAGAAGTCATCACTTTAACCCTGAAAAAAACTGACTTTTTTTGCAGATTTCATATGTTTCTGCAAACAGACAAATCCATTATGTTTCAGAATTTTGCTTCCCAAGTAAAGGAATTTTGTTGCAATTATGTTTTCAAAAATAACACTTTATTTTGATAGTCCACTTTAGACATTCTAACTATAAGTAACTTTGCAACTACATGTCAACTAACTGTCATGAGACTATTAGTAGACTGTATGCTTAATATCTGCTAACACTTTATTTTGATGTTCTCCCAACAGATATTCTACTGTCATTGATATTCTATGGCAACTACAAGTCAATTTATTCTACTAACCCGAACCCTAACACCTAACGAAACCTAACAGTCTACTACAGTCTACTAATACTCTAATGAGAGTTAGTTGAAATGTAGTTTCAAAGTTACTTATAGTTAGTAGAATGTCTGAAGTGGACTATCGAAATAAAGTGGAACCAAATAGATAAATAATAATAAATAAATAAATAGTACACAGTAAGTACGCAAATTTGATATTTACTGTGGACACTTATTTGTAGAATTTAAATATTAATTTAGATATTTTATATATTATTTTATAAACATTTTGTAGTTGAGCGTAGAAAAAAAAAAACAACAACAAAAAAACAGGGTTTGTGTACAAATCTACGTATTTCAGATCTCTGGTGTGCTTGGATGACCTGCCAGTTTTAGATGCTACAAACCCAATCTGTTGTTATATCATGCTCAGTTTCAATACCATGAATGACTTTATCTTCATGTAACCAGCTATTGCAATTATGTACAAGCTCAACAATTCATTAGTTGTGTTGTTGTTGTTGTTTTCAAAGCCATTTTACGCAGCCTCAGCTGTTCAGCTGAAAGGATGACACCAAAGTGGCATTCAAGGAAGGCGGAACAAGAGACAATTCACAGCATGAACCAGGACATTGCAGATTGTGCATCCAGCAGTCTGTGTATAAAGACTCCCTTGAGGCTGAGGGAAGAAAAAACAGTGCAGCTCATTTTTGTCTCGCATGACATTGTTTCAGTGTCTTAAATGACATGATTGAAGGCTAAGTAAAACAATGTAGATGCAAATTTGTCTCTACAGGTTCTATATTATTTTGCTTATGGTTAGGGCTGCACAATTAATCGAAACAAAGCCAAAAAATGGCTAAGTGCAATTATTAAATCATGAAGACTGCGGTTTAATTAAATAAGTATATGGGCTGCATGCTTCATAGTGAAGCACACTGCATTGTATTGCATGAGAGTAGCTCATGCAACCCGATCTCACTGCAATTCGTACAAATTTATACATTCGGACAATTTTTGCTAAATCGAAAATTTTTACGAGTTGCCCAATTCGTATGAATTCGTACGAATGACCTACCCCTGACCCCGCCTCTAAACCTACCCATCACTGGGGTTTAGACAAATCATAAAAACTTTACGAGGTGGCTAATTCGTACGAGTTCATACATATGCTTACGAATTACCCACCTCGAAAAAACGTGCAAATTTGTCGGGAGGTAGCATTGGCTCAAGACCCTGTGTTTTCAGTGATCTGCATTGATTTGATTCGCAGTAATTGCTGCTCAACACAAATTAATCTCTGCAAGTGCTTTAAATAATTCTGATGGCGCAGGACAACCTGTCATTCACATGAGATCAACCAATAGACCACAACCATACTATCAATACCCCAAGCGCAAAATCAAGTCCCGTCCCACATTTGTTTTTGTTTGAGGAGCCATTTCACTTGGATATACATCACATAAGGATAAAAAGACCATCATAACTTCTGTTACATGCAGACTTTAATATTTGTATTTAGTAGTATTTTTTTAATTAGGAATAATGGCGATCATACAAAAAATATTATTATTACTATTATAGTCATATTGATGTAAAATATAATTAATAAATTGTGCATTCCTACAAACAAAAACAGCAAACCTGGTCGCAACAAACTATGGTCGCAAATTCCATTGAATTAGCGGTCATGCAGACCATCATGCAGCCCTACCTAAGGCGGAAAAAAAAAACTGACAAACATGAACGTTTCCCACAATGGTGCACGTTATCTGGCCACGAGTCAGTTCTTCTCCTCCGCTCATTTATTTTTCATCAACCCATCAACCCGTGTCTTTTCAGAACACGCTCAAACTAAATCTGGACAATCCACTTGTGCCTGAACTACATGCCTTGAACTCATTTAGGGTCAGGCACGAGGCCGTTCCGCATTCCCAGCCTCCTGCCGGCATCCAGCGCAGAGAAGATTTCAAAAAGAGCTGTCGATATCTGAACTTTCAGCTTAGTTGCTGAACTTCCTGCACAAAAGTTGTGATTTATTTGAATGGCTCATATTGATTTGAACCTTGGACATTCGGAGCAGCGCAGCAGGTGGCGGTCAGGAGCAGAGCGAGAGGAAAGAGCCCAGACGAGAACGCCCGTCGAGGGGCTAATGACAACTGATTAGATGTCTGGAGGTCTGAATGGGGGGAGCGATTGTAAATGCCCTCTAAAAGGATCTTACATTGTCTAGGTCCTGCTGTGAATATAATCTGTAGGTTGACAGAACTGTGCTTGCTTTTAGGGGATATGTGTCACATCCACATTGATGGCAGTTGGAATGAGGCTCATTTCCTTTGGTTTGTGGACTGCTGTCCCACAGTTAAAGGTTAACTGTCGCCAAAATGCGACCTAGGGTCTTTTTGTTAATCTACCTGAGTTAAACTTTTGTTTAAAAGCATAATTAGAATGGAAACGGCACTTTTAAGTTTGACCGTATTTTCGTTTTCGGTCAAATTGCCTTCACATTCTAGCCTGACGTCGTCATACTCAGATTCTAGTCAGAATATGAGTCTGATACTGCTCCATTGGGCTGTGATTATGGGGCGTGTTTCAACCGAACCAGGAAGGAAAATGCCTCTGCACTCAATTGGATAGACCTACAACCAATCAGAGCAATGAAGTAAGTGACATATGTTCTTCATTCATCTTTCCCATCGACAAATGCCTTGATCGCGGTTCTCTGTTCCTCTTTTCAAATTAATGCGCTGTCGATATCTTCTATAACAGACACGATGCCGGAATCTTGTTTCATAAACAAAGTTCGGGAGGAGCACATTCAAATAATCAATCCAATCAACTTGTCATCAAACATTTACCATGTCTACCCTATCAGCATGAGAGGAAGCATATATTTATTCACTGTCAACTCACCTAACATTCCTTGACAGTTTTCAGCATCCCTTCACTCACTCTTGGCCTGTTCTTCCACAGCCTGGAATACTGAGGGAGTACTTTGGGTTCGGGCCGAATACCGATCCCGGAGCCCTCTCCTCAGACAGCACGCCAAATATGCATTTATTCTATCTGACTTATTTGTAAGTGTGAAATCTCAATTCTCCAGCGGCAGTCATCTTTGTTGTAAACGAATTCAACCCAAGCGCTCGTTGGTGACGTGGATGATTACGTTACTGTTGATCATCTGTCCATCATCGTATAAAGCCCGCCCTGACAATTTGATTGGTCCGAACAGCTTTGGTTCGGGCATAGTTGCTCCACAACGGATCAAGTCCAGACCGAACTTCCCAACCTAAAAATGTTGTGGGCGGGGCTAAGTTCGGCTGGCATCCAGGCTATTCACATTCTATTTTTGACTGTCAAAATGCCGGCGGACACAGCTACATTGAGTTGTTCAAAATCTTTCTTTTTAGTAAACTCTGTGTACACAAACAATGTTCTCAATGCTCAAGTTCATGTATCATCCCCTGGTGATACTTCGAGCAAAGTTTAATGTTGTGTCGAGCCTTCTTAGTGTTATAAAAATAGTGATTTTTGATGCTATCATAGAAGTGCCCCAAGCACTCCCATTCAAAAGCAATTTCCCCGAAAACAAAAATACAGTCAAACTTAAAAGTGGTGTTTCCATTCTAATTATGCTTTTAAACGAAAGTTTGCCTCGGGTAGATTAACAAAAAGACCCTAGGTTGCATTTTGGCGACAGTTATCCTTTAAACAGTCCTATTGAGCTGAAGTTGCCCTAAGTTCCTTTATCAGCTGAGGTAACGGCAGAAGAACATGGCGTATTCAAAGTTCCAGGAGACTGTGAGACTCAAATTAACATTTTTATAAAGAAATTCAACATTGTACAGAGACATTCTCAAATGTCAGTGCGGTTAAAGTAAAGACTAGTAAAACTAGTCTTGATAAGGAATATATTGACATTAATATTCTATTAAGCAATGAAATAAATATATTTCAGACCCTGACACATTACTAAAGGAATCCCCCCTCCCCCCCAAAAAAGGTTTATATTTTTTAAAGAAGTCTCTTATGTTAAACCAAGGCTGCAATTTTTAAATAAAAAATACATTTAAACTATACTATTATTAATACTATTTAAATATATATTTTCAAATGTAATATA
This sequence comes from Squalius cephalus, assembly GCF_949319135.1. Classification (NCBI taxonomy): domain Eukaryota; kingdom Metazoa; phylum Chordata; class Actinopteri; order Cypriniformes; family Leuciscidae; genus Squalius; species Squalius cephalus. The sequence goes on from NC_137133.1 coordinate 16,507,540, forward strand.
CTCCTGTGATGTAAAGCTGTTTTTTAAGCATCATAAAGACTCCAGTCTTCAGTGTCACATGATCCTTCAGAAATCATTCTAATATGCTGAATTGCTGTTCAAGAAACCTTTCTTATTATTATCAATGTTGAAAACAGTTTTGCTGATTAATAAAGTATAACAAATGTATTAAAAATTAAAGTAAAGATATTATGATGTTACAAAATATTTGCATTTTAAATAAATGTAGTTCTTTTGATTTTTCTATTCAAAGAATTGTGAAACAAGTAACACTCCACAACGATATTAAGAAGCAAAAAAAAAAAAAAAAACTTTGATAACAATCATGAACTATTTTTAATAATTGATATTAGAATGATGTCTGAAGGATCATGGGACACTGAAGACTGGAGTAATGGCCTCTGAAAATTGCTGCTGAAAACCCCACGCTAAATGATGGTATGAATTTTTGGAGCTTGACAGCCCCTGGTCACTATTCACTTTTATTGGAAAAGAGCTGTGTTGAATATTTAAATATTTAACATTCTGCTAAACCTTTTTTTTTTTCTTCTTCTTCTTTAAAAATACTTTTCAGTAATGGCATAGTATTGAAAACTCAGCCTATATGGTTAAATCGTACGGCAATCTATACTTCAACAGACTGCCATAATGTTGTCTTGCACAATGAATTGACTGCACATTGAATGGTAGTTGTGAAGCCCTCAATTACTCTTAGTGTTACAGTCTGAAGTGCATTTCATCCACATATAAAGATCTCCATCCACAGCATGTGTTGCAAATGAAACAATGAGCCTGAATACAAAGATAACAATTATGAAATATTAACATTAATTCCACCAACCCACATAATTTAGCTGTGAACAATGCAAACTGATTAAAAAGACCTTTTAGAGAGTTTTTGTGAGAGGCGAGTAGAAGCTTCTGAATAAAGTTATTATTAATGAGCAGCATAATTACATCCACATAAAAACTGCTGAAAAGTATGATTTGTTCTAAAATACTGGGCATGAGTGTTTCTTAAAGTGTCACTATAGTAATCAGTGTTTCTAGTGTTTTGATTGGCCATTGTGGAAAAATTATTTGCTTTATTGAATGACCCAAATACAACATTTTGTGTAGACATTGGACCTATACTTACAAAATATTAAATTTATATATTTCACCAATTTAATGTATTCATTCTTTTTGGCTAAAACAACAGAATGCTTCATTGTTTTTTTTTTCACATACTGTAGGCCTATTAAAAAGAAAAATACATTTAAAAAAACATTTTGACTAACATTGACATAAACAGGCAAACTCTTAAATGATGGAGAACATAGTTGACTCGATGATGACTAGCATCTAATTTGGAATAAAATATGATCATTTCAGTTCATTTACAAAAGTGTACTGTGATAAACATAGCTTCTACCAAAAACAACACAGCTCTAAAAAACATATTCTGTGGCAATCAGGTACTAAACATTGCAAAGCAATAATTAAATCTAAAAAAAAAAAAAAAGAACAGTAACAATATTTACAGTAGTAATGGCAGTTTGACTGAAACTTTGATTACCATGGTGGAACGATGTTCTAAAAGAATCAGAAATCAAGCTTTCTCTCGAGCTTCGAGTCTTTTTTCGTTTGCTGTGCAAGATTTTATTATTTTACTATAAATTCAATTGAATTCAGATTAATTTGTAAACCGCTTTTCACAATACATATCGTTTCAAAGCAGCTTTTTAGAATCTGCATATGTCTACATTGCAATTTAGAATAATTTGTTATCAGAGGAGGTGACTGTTTCCAAGTAATCTCCATATGTAAAAAGTGTACAGTTCGAAGATAATACAGTTATTACAAGTTGTGATCATAATGATTACAATATATAGAAATTCTGGCAGTGGTGCATATTGACTTGGCATCATCTGAAGTCCTGGCTGGTGTTGGCTTCATCGTCATTAAGGATGACTCATAGTGATTATTAAATATGTTATTTCTTATATGTAATAACTAATACTTCAGTATGTTATAGGATCTGATTCTTTTTTGGAGAGCCCTGAAAAGCGTCAAGTGGACATTGGACATTTTTCACAACTCTATATGGGCTACAGGCTTTATCGACCTCCTTTGTCAAGACCTCTACTTTAAGAAAAACTGCTAAAACTCTAACAGTTGATACAAAACACTACCAACAATCATGACAGACGAAACCTCTTCCCTGCTCCCCCTTTCACCTTGATATCTTACAACACGGAAAAATTCCACTTCAGCAATCCCACCGAAAATCTACTGAAGTCCAGTGTGAGCCAGAAACACTAGGCAGTGCCGAGTGAAGTGTGAAGTGCTAGGCATAAACAAGAGTCCCAAAGAGTGCACTGCTATCACTGATCGATAAAATTCTCCTCCTGAAGAAAGCTGTATCTCCAAGACTGATGTTTTATATATGTGTGTTTACACGTTTGATGCTTGTTCAAGCCGTTACGGAAAGCATACAGTGTTTTTTTGGCTTTCCATCTTCAATAGATAACCCCTGAACGTGGTTTCATTTGTTTCGAGGGCAACGGTGGGTTATTTCCTGCTAGGCATCTAAGAGAATCATGCCCTTGACATTTGGCGAGGCTCAAATAATCTCAGCGCGCGGCTGGAAGGAGGAGAAATTGGGCTGCGGGGCGAGATTGCCACGGCTCTTTATTGCGAGCATGTCATTGTACCTGCTGTAATCGGGCGGATTGCCGCTTGCCTTTCAAAGCCCCCAAATATCATCTCAGTATCCTCGCGCACCCTCACATCCCCAGCGAACTGTCAGCAAAACACGTCGCAGCAAAGGTGACCTTTCTTTTAACGCTTCTGTTCCTCTGAGGAACTGTCAAGTTGGTCGGAAACAAAAATATATCAAAAGAATTTGCTGTTTGGATACCTCCCGACAAGCCCTCTGGTGTCTTGACAACAAAGAGGCAGATAAAAATATGTTTGTGTAATCTATCCAATCAGATTAGGTTTGGCCTTCCTGTGGCTGGATCACAGTGACAGCGGAAAGATTTTTTTCTTTTACAGCTGAAGTGTTCTGTAATGAATACGCCACCAAATCTGTGATAAAATACGTCATCTCCTATCTCACTTCGGATTTCTCTACCGGCGATATTTAATCCTACCATGTCAGTTTTGTTAAATGTTTGATGTGTTATATCTTGATGTACTAATTTATATCAGATATCAGTCAAAGCAGATTTTTAGCTGGAGGATATGAAGGAAAAACTAAAAATTGGTAAGAATTGTTAAGAAATAAATGACTAATTTCAATGATTCATTTCCATGGTTTCATGAGAGTGGATTTTGTACATTTTACCATTTTGAAATACTATTCTAAACTCTTTTGCACTGCAATGATTATTTGTACTATGATCACCATTATAATGTATGGTCCAGTTTCACAGACAATGATTAGATTATTCCAGGACATTTAAGTAGCTTTTATAAATGTGCCTTTAAAAAAAAAAAAAATACTCATGTTCATCTTGAGACAAAACAATGGCACTGACCCATTTTAAGATATGCCAGTGCAAGTTGCTTTCAGTTAAAACAACTCAAACATGCATTTTAGTCTGGGACTGGGCTTAAACCTTGTCTGTGAAACCGGCCATATATGTATGAATACTTACTCTGTGAACATACAGCCTAATGTATTGGTTCTGATTTCTTTTTTTTCTTTTTCTTTTTTTCTTTTTCTTTTTTTAAAACAGTTGTTTGCTATTTTGAATTACGCATTTTCACTGTTTTAGGGTGGAAGCAAATGTCCATAAACCTAAGAGAAAATATGCTGATAATAGTTTTCTACTGATTTTCTTTTCTTTTCTTTTTCCCCCCGTTTTGTTATACAGTGGATGACCATTTACATCCACAGGAAACCTAAACTGCATTGTCATAATTTTACATAGTTTTCATTAGTAATGTTCGCTTTTAAAATGATTTTAACAGTGGTTAATTGTAGTGGATGAAGGGAAAAATATGTCAGGATAGTCTAATGATATAGGCTAATAATACATATATGTTTTTGGCTCAGTTTGGCTGATCAGATCTACTACCGATCTGGTAGATGAACCAACTTTTACTGGAAAAATACAATACTGATACAATAAATCCATTTACTTGAGTAGCAATTGCACAATATATTAATTTGTAAGATATTAATGAAAGTATCTGGTTCAGAATGTTTTGACATTTCAACTGGAAAACCATACACATTTTAGATGTGGGTGGTACAGGCCCATTTTATATTATAAGCAATCCTTAGCAAATGACAACAACCTCAGAATGGTGTATTAGGGTACACATGTTTTGCATGTGTCTATTCTTTCTATTCAAAGTTATTTTCAGTTCAAAATTGTACAAAAATATGTTGTATCACAGTAAGAAAAGTTCTGAAACCACCAGCAGTTTTGACAAATCTATGTTTTATGACAACCAAGAATTAAACCACATTAAAACAGGAACAATTATAGATGCACCTACACTTCTTCCAATTATTCCTTTGGACTTGTTTAATCTTGATGTTTGATTTTTTTTTTTTCTCCCCACAACAAAAAAGGTAAAGGTTATATAGCAACTGAAAGGAAAATGTGAAATCTTAACTTACAAAACAGCATTAGCCGCGTTTCCACTGTCGGGCCAGGGCCGGGCCGTGCTAGTGCGTGCCAGGGCCAGTCGCGTTTCCACTGTCACTTCCGGGGCTGGATCGGGGCTTACTCGAGGCCAACGGCCAGGATTTCTGGCCCGTCGAATACCTTGGGCCAAAGCGGGCCAGCTCGGGCTAGAGGAGTGGTTACCAACAGAGGAGGAGTTTACCAGCGCCGGATGATTCTGTCAGCATTAAAGACTTAAAAATAAAATAATTTAACTCGCGTTCATGTTTGAATGCCTTCTGTTTGTGATGCAAAAGACTATGCGCGCTAACCGTTACCATAGTAAACATAGTAAACGCTTGAAGATATGCATATAAAAAAAAAACATAGCGAACGCTTGAAGAAATCAGACCAACATTAAAGGCTATGACAGTCATGTTTTTATTTTATCTGTCATAGCCTACGTCTCGTCTCTTTAAACCGGACTATCATAAAATAAAGTAACTTTTTTTTCGGGAGCTTCCTCTGTTTCTCTGACTGAAATATCTGTATGGGAGTCGAGAGATTGCTAAAGCTCCTCAGGTCGTGGCATAAAGTTGTAGAAATTATCATTTTTTTCTAAATGTGATGTAAATATGATAAAGAAACAGACGCGACTGAAAAAGTAAGTGTGTCCTCTTTCTTTTGTGAAATAGACCTAACGGTAATTTATTTCTGAGTGACTAATGTGCAATTTTGACATAAATTAATTCATTATTATCAATGTATCACTTTTTATTTTAAATCTGTGGTAAAACATCGATGCATGGGTTTTTAATATTCAAGTAAACAAACAAAAAAAATGCTAGCAAACGGCCGCTTTTATCGTGTTTGTTTTCAACGCTGTTTCCAGTGATTTCTGATTAGTTTTCTGATAAAACTTCCATTTGTTGGTGAAAGGATGGGTTAGTGTGACGTTGTTCCAGAGAGGCGTGTTACGGGCGTGTTTTAGTGAAGCGCTGTGGAGCTTCTGGCCCGACAGTGGAAACGCAGGCCCGGTGCTATTGGCCCGAGGCTATTAGCCCGGCACGGCCCGTTTAAAGCCCTGGCCCGGCCCTGGCCCGACAGTGGAAACGCGGCTAATGTGTAAATGTGTGATATTAGTCAGTTTGACATTCTGAAATGTTAAACAGCCAGTGGGAATTACACCACTCACTTCCCACTCTCTTCCCACCCTCAAACAAATAAAAGCTATTTAAAAAAGCTTAATTAATTTAATGGGATAGTACAATTAAAGGCAAGTTATGGCACTGAGTTTAAATGTAGTCATCAACAGCTGAAGGGAAACATTTTAGATGGCAGGTACTCCACACCCTTACATTAAATGTAATAATTTAATTGATCTCAAATGTCAGCTGAACAGTGTGTTCAGTACAACAAAATGAATCACTAAGCAAAAATACTGAACGATATTGCTCCAAGATAGATCTGTTGAGACATGAGTGCATGCGTAGACAAATTTTGAAAGAGTTTCTGTAGAAAATTTATTTTGCCATATCTAATAAATGGCTAAAAATAATTTGCTGAAAAGATTATATAACATTTTTACTTGGCAAATCAATTGCATAAAACTATTTCATATTTAGCTAAATGTACAGTATTTGTTTTCTACATACCCCCATAAATTTGTTTGGCTAAAGCCACGTAACTTTACTATATCTGTGTGTGCCTTTCAGACATACTGAATTGAGTGGAAAGGAACTGGATAATTAGAAGTAACAGCAGATGCTTGTAGGTGTATTAAAGGCTTTGTAATGTATCATCCTACATGACCAGCCTTCCTTTGTAGACGACATTACACCAGCATTTGGGGAAAAAAGAAAGAAAGAAAAAAAGGCCATTCTTTACAAACACTCCACTCAGCTCCCTGTGCAGGCTTTAGCTTCATATTTCATGGCCACATACTGTAAATCCAACATGTATTTCACAACCCCTCAAGGGTATCCAAAGTGGGGGTGTTTTTTTATTTCATATTACACCTATGCTGAGAACGCTTCACTGCCTGCCAGTATGAGGTTCAATGACAGTTTTTTGTTTTTTTTTAAATCTAACTTAAAACACAAAATAAATAAATGTATAAAAATCAAGCAAAATTAAGTAAAAATAATGTATTTTCCTTACTCCTTGAATACACGTGCGTGCAAATGTATTAATTATTATTTTTTAAAATGTTTCTTAATGTAAATAATTTGTATTCAAGGTAAAGGTTTTTTTTTTTCCTCCAATATCTCAAATTATTCATCCATAATTATTTTTATAAAAAAAAATTTTTTGGGAGTCCCACCACATAGCATTGCCTTGTTATGAAAAGGTCAAATTATATGATATTTTAACAGACTTGCTGAACTGACACATGAGGGTCTTCAGGTGTTCTCGCTATGATTTTTCCGGTTTATTTTTTAAAGTCTTTTAATGTTGGTTGGATCATATGACTTTATTTCAGCATGCAAAATTTTTCAACACTAAATAACATTTTTAATTTAGCTTTAATTAGCTTTTTTAATCTTTTTTTTTTTTTATGAGAAATGCAATGGAAACATGGAACTCAATGTAAAAATGAAAACATTCTATAAAGCAACTTCTCCCAATCGTGATGACGCAATTCTACATGATTATGATGTTATGATGCTTTTTCCAATGGCCTGCACTATGCTGGCATTCATATTAACTTTGTTATGATTGACAGTTTTTCAATCAAGTGCGATATTTAATTTGTTGAATGAAAGTGTTATAAATGTCAAAATGAATACACTGTGTTCATATCATTATTAAAACAACAGACATTCAGTATATTGCATTGCCTGAGTTAACTTTGACAGCCCTTGAAATTCAATGACTGAACATATACTAGGTTTGTGTAATGTTGGTCTAATTTAACAATGTTTAATAACCACAGATTTACAGCAATATTCAAGACTTTAAATACAAAGTTCTGTCATACAACTCTAGATGGCACAGACTGATAGGTCCTTAACTCAATCTGCTTGCAATCACATCATTCTCTATAGGGCGCAGCTGATTGGTTGCTGCTTTAACAGTAGCCAAAGAGCTCGCTGATCAACCTTCAGATACTTGGTCAGCATTTGGTGTAGCAGTGCAGCACACTTTCAGAAACCCTCAACCTTCCCCAGCTCCACCTGTATAGATCTGCTATGGGTATAATTAATGCATTGTACAACAGCGGTGTGACGTGTATGTATTGGCAGTAGCAAGTCCCATACAGCAGCAGCAACGTAGCAGATCTATTCTGCCAAGACCAAACATATCAACATTGTCATACCCATTACTATGCCAAACACACAGAGAGTTGTCATGGCAGAAATATTATATATATTCCAATATCTTATTAGAATATTAGAAATAGTAAATTCCTCAACATTGTGTGCAATTTTGTACAAAGTGAACTGCAATAAACCCTATTCTAATTAACATGTTTGTTTATTTCAGCCACATCCATTACTAATAAAGTCAAGCCTACATCCATTCAATAACTATTTAAAATGAGAGAGAGAGAGAGAGAGAGAGAGAGAGAGAGAGAGAGAGAGAGAGAGAGAGAGAGAGAGAGAGAGAGAGAGAGAGAGCTGTTAAAGAGGACAAACAACAAGCACATGTGTGTGTGTTACGTTCGGGTGACCACATACTGTATGATGCAATCTGTGGTACTATGATTGTTTATTCAAAGGTCTGTAAGGCTCTTCCCAGCCAATACTCATTTAAACCGATTTTAATTGCTCATAGATTCCCTTCTAACCTCAATTTCCCAGCACATTTATTTAACACTTCTAGTCAAGACCCTGCAATTCCCCAAAAGACCCACAGTAATTTCTCTAATCCTACACTTGAGCACACATGCATGCGGTATTGGAACAGTTTGTGTATGTTCCAGATGATGAATTCAATTCATTCATATTTCAACCCTCAATCAGCCTTAGTTTCTGTAGCGAGATTAACATTCTCACTCTCTGCCTCTCTCTTCAGAACATTGGCTATCATTTACACCTGCCACAATGGATGAATTTTTAAAACATGTAACTGGTGTAATTATAGACGTATAAATAAAATATCACATAATTTGTGTAGACTCTAATTCTTGGAGTTTGACTGATAGTGTGTCAAGATCCATTTGTCCACATGGAGAAAATTAATACTGATGTGTAAAAGGTCAATGGCTGACTAATATCCATATAAAATTATCGTCATTCTAATTTGTTTCGCCAAAACGCATGTGAGAAGGTTCATGCCACTGCAGTATGTAATTGTAACTCCAGGGTTCCTATATATATGTAAAGGGAATACTTAAATTGGCCTGTAAAGGCTTGGATATGTTCTGCTGTAAAATATTTCATTGGTTAAATAGAGCTTATGTAGACTCAAACTTTCTCTCATTAGTGATATCTGATTTTTTTGAGTGAGTCAGTCTTTTGAATCGATTATTTTTAGTGAAACAGTTGAAACTATTTGCAAAATGGTTTAAACTGTTTTTGTTTTTAAAAACCATCATCACAAACCACTGGAATGGTCATGAAAACTCATGGGAATTCAGTGACATTGAGCAAATTGTTCTTTTGAGTCTTCTCTTTTTAATGCATCAGTCAAATCGATTCACAGTACAGAATGATTGGTTAACAAATGGTCTGAAATTGAATGATTAAAAAATCATCAACAAAGACTGAAAGACTGGAAAAGTGTGGTAAAGTCATGGTAAAATCGCTTTGGTTAAACGTGTGTGCTAAATGAATACTATAAATGTTGTTAGGAAATTATTATTTTACGCCAATTTATTTTAATGAATCAAATCATTTGATTTCCAAATCAGTCAGGGCTGCGATTCACAAAAGTGATGTCAGCACAAATGGTCTACATTTTATTTGGGATTGCAATGCTTTTGGGAAACACAGCCCTGAATGATCTGTTAGTAAATCGGTCTGAAATTAAATGATTTTTAAAAATCCTCATCTACAAGTCATGAAAATGCATTGAATTCTGAGTCAAGAATTCATTAGTCATTAAGGTTGGGTTGTAAAACTCATCTCATTTAATGTAAATGTTAAAGGAAATAATTATTTTGCATCAGTTTCATTTAATGAATAAGGGAAATTGATTTGCAAATCAAATAACTTGCTAGTTAATCGTCTGAAATTAATAGATTTTTCAAAAATCCTTATCCACTTACCACAATTGACTGGAAAGCTCATGGAGAAGTCAAGGAAATGCAGTGATTTGTGTGTTATTTTGAAAAAAATATTTTTAATGAATCAGAATTTTGTGAACTCACAAACCAGTCTAAATGATTTTTAAGGAAAAAGTAATGGAAAAGAAATGGAAATTCATTTAAAGTCCATCATTATTTTAAACCATGCAGCTCCTTTGAATGATTTGGTTGATTGACTGATTCAATGATTCTAAAATTCCTTATACATTTTTAATGACTGAAAAAAGTCATGAAAATGTATTGGTCAAGGGTTAGGGTTAGGGTTAGGGTTAGGTTGGGTTGGGCATTGCAACTCAAATCATTTAATTGTAATATCTCATCAACAACAACAACAACAACAACAACAACAACAACAAAACTTCCCTTGTCAACCGTCCAGCTAAATTCAGTCTCACTAGACCAACCATTACACCTGAAAGAACAGAGACTATTTCGAAACACTGTTGTGAAAGCAACAGAAAACTGATGAGGCGAACAGGAAGGCAGACGTGGGAAAGATGTGTCTGAGAATGCTGGTAAATATCAATGGTTTTTCTCAGATACTGGTGTAAGCTAGCGCTTGTGACAGTATGACAGCCAGAAATCCTCTGGGGATGTGCTTTCAGATCCACAGCAGGAAATGCAATATGGAGATGATGGAAACTACTAGCCTCTGATGGCCAAATGGTGTTGGGAATGCAGTTATTTGCTGCTGCTGCTGCTGCTGCTGCTGTCTGTGTGTGTCAGTGTAAGTATGCATGCTAATCCTTTAGTGTAATTTTTGGGGTGACAACATCTGGTTCTCAGACGTTTGGAAGGCGCTTTGCTTCCCAGGACGGAGGGGCGGCAGACGGCCATTCCAGCTGGAGATGTCTGACACCATCCGCCATGGTGCAGTGGACCAAAGAGAGAGCAGTCTGAGACTCACACACACTCCTTCCTGGCTGTAGATGAAACAGAATACTAATATAGACTAAATCATTTCAGGTTACACCCCATCCTGTGGGTACAGATGTGTCCAGCTGAACTGTCTGATGCCAAAGGTATGTTTTTGGATAGAGCTTTATAGTTTTCAATAGGTGGGATTAGAAACAATTTGTCAGAAATGTCACTAAAAGTGTTGGCATTGGATAGACCATTGGATTTTGTAGGAAAGACTACAAAAGATAGTCATTCAAGAGCAGTGAGTGTCATTAATGTTAATCAAACAACAAAAGACAATGATAAATTCAGAGACAGCAGCAGGATACTAGGCTGCTGTCACTTTAAGACCACTTTAAGTGCACGGATCCAATATACTGTTACACATGCAGTTACACAACTGTTCACATTCACTTACGACAAAACCGACCGTGTTACGTGCATACTCGTGAAGACGAACAGATGAATAGATGTATAGCTTTCTCCATGCGTAACAGAGATGCAAGTTGCATTTCTTGAAAACGGTTTTCCAAAGTACTCCTGAACACATGTGGTTATTTTTAACACAGTAGCATGATGGTTTCTCATGCAGTGCCATCTCAGAGCTCAAAGGTCACGCACATTCAACAAAGGTATCCTGCTTTGCCCTACACAGACTGAGATTTCTCTGCATTCCCTGAGTCTTTTCACAATAGTATGTATGATAGATGGTGAAAAGCATACATTCTTTGCAATCTTGCATTAAGAAATGTTATTTTTGAATTGTTTGACAATTCTCTCATGAAATGTGGCAAGTGGTGAGCCACGACCCATCTTGCAAGCTTGCAAAGACAGAGAAGCTCATTTTACCCCAATCACAATACCCTCACCTATTACAAATTTACCTGCTTATTGTGGACAGTTTCAAAAGAGTTCAACTTGGATATTCTATAATCTTTTCACTTTTATGTTGCCTCTGTCCCAACTTTTTTGTAGTGTGTGGCAGCCATCAAAATCAAAAATTGTTATAAAATGCAATATTGTTGGTCAGTGAAAAGATTGGGAAACTTTTTATTTGTACTTTTGTCAGTTAAAAAAGGTTTAAGACAATTAACAAAATCACAGATTGTGGATTTTATTGCATTTTACAAAATTTCCCAACTTTTCTAGAAATGGGGTTTGGAAATAAAGAGGCATAACATGGTCTTAAAATGACAATAATATTGCATAATCGCAATTATATCTGTGACAATATATTGCCCAACAAAAAGTTATGACAGTTATGACAGGCCTAGCATACAGAAAAAGACTACCGTAGTTTAACATACAAGGATCGACACATGCAGCCCAAAGTTCCTGGTTTAAACCGTAACATTTTTTGCATTAGCCTAGTCCTTCTCAAAGTACTCGATATATACAGGTAGATTTGCTCAACCAGACTGTCCTCAAAACCATCAAGACCAACAGGTTTGAAGAAAATATACATAAAAAAATAAATAAAAAAAAGCTGTGTGCATTGCTAGGTGCAACAGAATCTTGCAGAATCTTCTCTGAACAGAAACTTCTTTCAGTTCATTGTGATAAAAGGCATTTAGTGTAAACTGACCTAACTCTGTTGACCTTAATTATATTAATGAGCAACATTTTCTGACTAATACAAGAGACAAGGATAGTTAAGCAGGGCTTTTGGAGACAAAGCAGGGCATGCAGTGTTGACGAAAATCTTCCTGGAACACAGTTTCTATTCAAAACCATTTGCAATGCTACATTCAGTTCCAAGAAAAGTGAAAATGTTGCTTGGCAACCCAAAGAAACAATGAGCCCTGTTTCTTATTTTAAAGGAAGAGCTAAAAAAATAAATAAATTAGCTCTTCATAATTCACAATATGTCTGAAAAAAGACATTGAATTTTATATCAGAATTTAAATGAATCCATATGAAAATAAATAGTGCACAAATCCATAGACAATACCTTTTTTATGGTTTAAAATCCAATTTATTCCACAAGAGCTTGTTCGTTTTATTATTTAGTTTATTTTAATTTGGGGATCATATTATTCAGATCTCAAATATTTGAAAAATGGCAAATTGGATTTACAATGATACAGTTAATCTGCAGCTTTAGCTTATTTGAGAGGATCTATTTGTAACTGGTCATTCTCCCTGCGTTTCAAACACCTTTAGTGCTGAACACTAAAACGCAACAAAACACTCATGCACTTTCTCAACCAGCATTTGATATATACTTATTCTATGCAAACTGTATGGCTGAGCAATATAGCAAATAATTATATCTCAATATTTTTTTACATATCAATAAATTATATTTTTGCTCTCTGAAAATTTAAAAAGGTGATGATGATCTGAATAGAAAAATAGTGCTTAAAAAGTACTACATACAAAATGATTTAGTTAAAAAATAATAAAGACAGAGACTACTGATTTTTACTAAATGAACACAAAAGGAACATTTAAAAATCAAAAGAAACATTTAAAAATCAGCCGTAATGCAAAGAGCTGTTTTTGTTGATAGACTAGCTTAACACACTAGGCCAAACTGAAAAGTTTAGTAGGATCAAATCAAGGAGCGTGAAACACAAAGTCTAAAATGAATAATTATGAAAGTACACAAGAACCATAAAAAATATATATTTTTGTTGTGTTGCTACTTGCTAGCTACTAATGTTTGTGGTTTTACACTAACCTCAGTTGATGTCTATTCCCATATATGCTAATATTAGCAACAGTAACTTTCTTTTTCATCATTTTGTTGAGGTGGAAAATGGTGAATGATCCAGGTGCTGAAGTCTCACACCGCAGCAGATTTGCGCTGATAAAACAGCTTACTGATAAGAATCCCGTGAAGGTCACGGTGAGTATTTCATTCACGGCTGTGATGGAAGTATAGATACAATTTATTCTCAGGACAGCAGTGGTCTCCTACAGTTAGATCCAAAGATATTACAGCATTGATTTAGATCAAACTCTACTGAACAAACGCCCCTGATTTGAAACTGCACAGATGCGCTTTGATCAGAATTCAGTGAATACTGAATGAAAATTGACCTGAACTCGAATTTAAACTTTCATGGTTTAATTAATGGGAAAAGTCTCAACATTAAGAACATTTGGAGTTGAAAAATGGAGTTGCTTTTGCTTGTTCTAATCCCCAAAAAGAATTCAGCATTAAAATTTGTAAAAACGGAACCTATCTATTTTCTAAATGCATGTCATTGATCTAATTGTGAACAATCCATCCATGCATGTTTTAAAAAAAAAAAAAAAAAAAAAAACATACTAAATCCAGAAGAACTGCGGGAACGTCTCCAAGATGCTTGAAGAAACCTTCCTGCAAAGCTACCTGAAAAACTATGCGCAAGTGTACCTTACACCATATATTGATTTGAATTAGTTAATAGAAGTTAAATCACAAATAAATTCAATTTGTGATTTTATTTTTGAAAGCATTCTCACTTTACAGCATTTTAACACAAGTTCCAGTACTTTTCACAGTACTGTAACTTTGCAGGAAGGTTTCTTCCAGCATCTTGGAGACGTTCCCGCAGTTCTTCTGGATTTAGTCTGTCTCAGTTTTTTCTGTTTCTTCATGTAATCACAGACGGACTCGATGATGGTGAGATCAGATCATACCGGCTGTTGTCAGACTCCTTGTGCATACACAAATCTCACTGGATTATTACAATTAATGGCAAAAAGAATGTTTGGAAATGTTTGGTAAACTGATATTTCCTACTGACACACTACAGCAAAAAATGTAAATAACTGACTTAAAACCATTTTTTTGTTGGGGGGGGGGGGTATTAACATGCCTAAGAATTTTGCACAGTACTGTATACTGTATATACTGTATATATATATATATATATATATATATATATATATATATATATATATATATATATATATAGTTTGACCTCTTATTTTTTGTATCAAAATGTCATTAACTCTATATTCCAGTGAAATATCACACTTCTCTCTGGTGAAATAAGGCAGGATTCTACATTAATTTAGTCCACTTAAACCCGTCCCTTTCTTACATTCGACTACAAGCTCACATACAGATCTCCCTTCATCCAATCAACAACGGATGGACAGAACCAATTCCCCATCCTACATTTTTTTTTTTTAATATCCGTTTCACTTGGATGTACGTCACAATATACAAGATTGGTCGTTACTTCAATTTCACAACGACTTTAAAACACATCTGAAGGAAGCATGAAGTGCTCTGGAAATGTCCTGGTAGACGGCTGCGTTGAGTGGACAGCACAGTGGACCAACACCAGCCGACATGGCTCCCCAAACCAACACAGACTGTGGAAACTTCACACTGGACTTCAAGCATCTTGGATTGTGTGCCTCTCCATTCTTCCTCCAGACTCTGGGACCTTGGTTTCCAAATGAGATGCAAAATTTGCTCTTATCAGAAAAGAGGACTTTGGTCCACTGTGCTTTATTAAATCCAGAGTCAATGCAGGCGTCGACCAGGACATTTTCAGAGCACTTCATGCTTCCTTCATTTTCCAGCAGGATTTGCACCTGCCCTCACTGCCAAAATAACCAAAACCTGGTTCAATGACCATGGTATCACTGTGTAATCACTGTGTGATTTCATGTAATATTCTAATTTTTTGAAATCCTGTTTTCATGGGTTTTATGAGCTGGAAGCCCAAATTATCTACAAATAAACAACTAAATACTTGAAATCGTTTAAGTTGTGGGCCCTGAATCTATAATCTATGGAAGTTTAACGTTTTGAATGGAATTATGGAAATAAATCAACTTTTCCATGATATTCAAATTTTTTGGAAAGGGTCTGTATACTGTATCGTATCTAAATCAACAATATTCCATTTAAGTCTATTTTAAAATAATTATTTCCCTTAAGGTACTTCTGTCTGAGTGAATACCAGGTCCTCTGTAAAGTTTTAGAAATGATGAAATGTGTTCTCATTATTTTAACATGGTCTTTCTAGTACATACATCACTGACATATTTTATGTTCTGAATCATTCTTTTTCTCAAATGTGTGTCAATCCCTATAAGCTAATGTGTCCTCCAAACACTAATTGAAGTCAGGAGTCAGCTAACCTGGAGTCCTAGCAATAAAATGAGGTTGGAGGTTTAAACAGACTTCCTAATGAATATTGGCAGACGTGTCGACGAATAAAACACTAAACAAAAATGGTGTTCATGGTGTTAAAAAAAAAAACAGTACAACAGGACAACAGTATCATGGTTTAGGGCTACTTAGCTGTCTCAGAGACTAGACAGGTTACTATTGTTGATGAAAAAAGAATTCAGTATCAGGACATTTTACTTGGTAATGTGAGGCCATCTGCCTGCCAATTGATTCTACAAGAGAAGTTGGGTATTGCATCAGGATAAGTGCATGAGAGGATTTTTTAGTTTTTAGTTTTATTTTTTTTTAAATCCAGCAGACTAACAGGCTGGCAGACAACTCAATAACTCTGCCTGACAACCTATATATGGCCTATCCACCCCACCAATTGAACTACTGCAACCTAAGCCTACTCTACTTGTCATCACAATCTATAAAATAGATTATATAAAATGCTTTTATTATAGCTTTTATTGGAGTTGATTTTACAGGTAAGATTGAAAAAAGAATCTGACATATTAGCCAATCACAGCTCTCTGTCCACCTTAATCAATAATGTGAATATGGAGGAGGAAATACTGGTTTGTCAAACCTATGGCAGTTCATATTACAATTCCATTTTGGTTACACCCACTAAGTGGTAAAGACTGAGACTGGGCATTATTATTCAGCTTGAACACACAAAAACACCTAAAATGGGAATGATATATTCTGCGATTGATTGTACCACAAGGTGCAATCAGAAATTTTAAATATTACAAGCAATAAACAGCTGTGAGTGACTCAAGAATTGTGAGGGATTTTTTTCTCTTTCTCATCTTTACTGTTGTTGGATTATTAATGATGACATCATAGACAATGGGAGATCCAATAAGCTGCATTCACACCAATGCACAGATCTCTTGTGAAATATAAGATGTGCTTTGTCCTATCTGTTTAATCCTTTAGGACATACTGTAACTGACTGTATTTACATTTCGCCTCATAAAAGCATTTTGAGACTGTATCCAGGTGTACTTGGACTGCTTTCCTCTCGCGCGTCACGTTACCATACTCATTTTATCATATCGCAATATTATCGTAAATGCAATAAATAATTCAGCCCTACTAAATTGTGTATGTTACACCACAGTTTCAGAGTACCTATAGTTTTTTTTCTTTTTTTTTTGCTCTCAGCCTGCAGAATGAAAAGAATACTTCACTTGGTTTGACTCACAAAAGGGGAAAATGGCAGCAGTTTTTCTTGACAGACCTAGTGTGAACAAATGGTTGTTCCATTGGAATCACTCAAATGACAAAACGATAAGGCACAGACTTAAGAGCAAAAATGACTGAGTGAAGTCAGACAGGACTTTGACAATGAAGGAGCAGTTCCATCATACCACATACATCTCTACCTGTCACCAGTGTGTTCTTAAAACAACATCTCAAAACATTACAAAAATGTTTCCAAAATTTAGAAAGATCTTCCTTGAATGTAGTAAGAGTCCAGAATACTTATGAATCAGAATGAGTCCCTAAAAACGGCACCACTCAAACTGTGACAAGTGTTATCAAAGGTAGTGATTGTTCATGTTAACACTATACACAAATAGTATAGTATAGCTCATGCAAACATAGGTACACTTGTGAGATATTACTGATACTATATGTACTATATATACGTAACATGCTCTGTTTCTGATGCAGAAAAGTTAGTTCATGCATTCATGACCTCGAGACTAGATTACTGTAATGCTTTATTAGCTGGTTGTCCTGCATCCTCAATAAACAAGCTACAGTTAGTAGCTGATGCAGCTGCTAGAGTTCTTACTAGGTCAAGAAAATATGATCATATAACACCAATTCTATCATCACTACATTGGTTACCTATTAAGTTCCGTATCAATTACAAAGTATTACTACTGACCTATAAAGCCCTAAATGGTTTAGCTCCTGGGTATTTAACGGATCTTCTATCGCCCTACAATCCATCGCGCTCTTTAAGATCACTAAATTCGAGGCTTCTGGTCATTCCTAGGATATCTAAGTCCACTAAAGGAGGGAGGGCGTTTTCACATTTAGCTCCTAAACTCTGGAATGGCCTTCCTGATATTGTTCGAGGCTCAGACTCGCTGTCCCAGTTTAAAACTAGATTAAGGACGCATCTCCTTAGCCAAGCATTCACATAATACTTACCTTTTATACTACAGTTGAATCAGATTGAATGCATTAATATTATGAACAGCAGCTATGCTAATTATTTCCCATCTGCTTTTCTGTTGTTATCTCGGGACGCTAGTCCAGAGGTAAATAGAGTTCGTCAGCTCCAGTTTGTATCCAGCCTCTCATGGAAACTTCAGATGCCCCAACATCCGTGAAGAGACGACTCGACGCCTGTGAAGAGACGACTCAACGCTGGCGATATGTTATGCCCTAAATTAATACAGGATTAACTAACTGTATTTTTCTATGTACATTTCTGAAATGCACTTTCTGTAAAGCTGCTTTGAAACAATATGTATTGTGAAGAGCACTACACAAATAAATTTGAATTGAATTGAATTGAATATGTGAGCTACTGTCACAATTACAAGAAATAATGTATTTTTTAAAAGAAATAATGTCACAATTGCTAAATAATAATAATTATTAGGACTGGGCGATATGACGAAATATATCGTCTGGACGATAGAAAATGTCTATCGTTTTATATAAGGCTCTATCTTTTACGCCACGATAAGGCGTTTTACGGCAGAATTTTACGTCAAGATGCACCTCACGGCATGCCCATGCACGCTGCAATACATAAACAAACATGGAGGAAGACGGTAGTAGACGCGGTTCAGACCAGGGTAATTCTCAACAAGATGACCAGCCAACCCAAACCGAGGAGCTTGTACCTAAAAGAGGGGCGACTTCTGTCGCATGGATGTGGTTTGGATATAAGAAGACCGACGTGGACCAGACAACAGTTGTTTGTAAAGTTTGCCGGCTCCCAGTGCCAACAACGGACTCCAACAATACTAATTTATTTTTTCACCTGTGCAAGAACCACGAAAAATAATACAGAGAAAGTCAACGAGCAAAAGCAGCGTCGAGTGGTGACGTAAGCCCTCAAAACAAACTCCAGACACAGACGCTGCAATAAATAAATAAATAAAATAAATATTTAGTCCCTACTACCTTTTATTTGTTTTGTATATCATTTCAAACTGCATTTCCACATTGCAATTTTATATAGACTATCCATGAACTGAATTAACAGAAAAATTGCTATATCGTTATGTATATAGTTTTCGGGATATCAAATGAGCTATATCGGGATATGAAATTTTGGCCATATCGCCCAGCCCTAATAATTATTATAATAAAGTTGCAATTGTGAGAAATAAAGTTGCAATTGATAGTCACATTATGAGATATAAAATCACATTGCGAGTCACTTTCTGAGATGTAAAATCGCAATTATGAAAAATAAAGTCACAATTACAAGAACTAAAGTTGCAATTTAAGATATAAACTTAAGTCCCACTTAGAAATAAAGTAATTACAAGAAATAAACTCAAAATTGTGAGATATAAATTCACTTTCAAAATATAGCTAGTTGAAATTTCAATAGTCAAGTTGACGTATAAAGTCACATTATGAGATATGCTATTTAACATATAAAGTCAGACTGAGAAATAAAGTTGCAATTACAAGAAATAAAATCAAGTTGATGATTTTACACATTATGTAAAATCACTTAAGTCACATTATGATATATAAAATGAAATAAAGTGACAATTACTAGACTGGTTTGGACTTCACACAAATTGCTGGTCATGCATTTAGGTTGTGTGTCCACCAAAGCGTTTTTTCACGCGGCTGGCATATTTTTTTCAATTATTTTCAATGGGAGCGCTGCGTTTTTAAAACGCCATGAGCGTAACGAGGCGCTGAGCTTTTTTTTTTTTTTTTATCGCTGAAGTGCTGAGCGCTCTTCGTTTTTTACAGGTCGCTTAGAGTTGAAGAATGTTCAACTTTGGGTAAAACGCAGTGCTCATCACTGTCACTTTTTACCCAACCGTCCAATCACAGCGGAGGAGGGGCGGGACTAATACCACACTGACCAACTGCCACATTCTGCTTGTACAATGTCAACAGATGACAACAACAAGCATAATAACGGAACAAAATCATTTAAAACAAGAGCCAGAGAAAATATGTTACATTGTATCGACATTTTAAATATTTTAAAATGCTGCGCTGCCAAAACACTCTCAAGCGCCCATAGCTAGGCGTTTTCAGCAGAGAGCCCTTATCGTTTTCAGCTGGCTAAAAACGCTTTGGTGGACACACGGACTTTGATTGTTGATCAAATCCTGACTGGAGTAAAAATAAAGTGTATTTCAATGTACATCTGACAAGACAGAAATAAAAAAAAATCCTATGACAACAAGGATTCTTTGAAAAATGTACTGAAGAAGTTGAGTTGTTTTCTTTTCCCTCAAGATGAATATAAATGTAATTTTGGTAGATAAAAAAAAAAAAAAAAAAACATTCACAGCATCTACAGTATACCCACAAGGAGCCCTTGACAATGTTCCTGTAGACTACAGGCAAACCAAAAGTCCACTGCTGTCATCCACAAGCATCATCTCTTACAATCTGATGAGTCTAATTGATCAGAACGTTTCACTTTGAACGGGAACGTTAAGTAGTCTCCGGCACGGACTGCTGAGTTCAATTAGCAGTTCACCATTTTAAAGCCACATTCATCACACTGCGTCATCTAAAATCATGTCCTAAGACTAAGAACGGCTATTTTTCATGTTCTCTCTAATCAGTTCATTGACTTCTTTGAATTTATGAACTTAAGTGAATGGCTTTTAAAAGAAGAACTTTGAGAACTTATGATGAATAAGGTCTGGTTTCTGAAGACAGGAAGATTGATGTGGATATAAACATTTTTCATCAAGACACATATCGCTACAGCTGGAAGATTAATGGAAGTGCGTGATATCATGTCGATGTGACATTCTGCAAAATGCCACATCCCTTGGCTTCACATTGCACTTGAAATTGTTTGAGATCTTGTTCTCATGAAAAGGATGTCAACAAGAACAAGAACAACAACAACGACAAAAAGATTCACGTGTGGCCATTACTTGTGGAGTACTAGTTTGAAGACTTGATTAAAATTAAAATTGATTAAGGCTTCCGGCTCTTTAATTAACCAGCATCTGGACGGCTCTCTTCTTCACCACTTTTAATCAGATAAAAATAATCAAAATATAATCAAGCGAAGTGCATGCCGTGTAATGGCACTAAGGCCCTGTTTACACCTGGTATAAGTTGCTTTTTTGTCGATCGGGTCACAAGTGGACGGCGCTAAATAAAGGTGTAAACGGGGTCTAAAACGTTTTGAGCTTGTCTACTTTCATCCGTTTCTAGAGGTAGTCGAAAACGCATGTGGTCAAATGTGTTTGAAAAGCTACAAAAGACGTTCTGACCTAACGCGTAAACATTATTGGAGGCACGCTAACCAGATAGGATTTAAACTTTGTTGTTTGAAGATGAAAAACGTATCAAGCACAATGTTCTCTCACCATTCCTGATTTTTAACACGTTTCTAAAATCACTCATCGGCGTGGTCTTGCGGTTGTCAGAGCAAAAATGAAAGCTGCTGCTCTCCATGTGTTTTTCTGTCATCTCCGCGCGTGTTCATATGTAAATTGTGCAAGCTTTGCCCATTAGATCAAAAGATTTGAAAAAAAAAAAAAAAAAAACATACATTTGATTTACCCTCCCATAGACTCTCCCCTCAAATAATTCAGGACAGAAGTGGTTGAAAGTGGACAAGAGAGACAGTTTGAAACACCAGGTGTAAACGGGAATGTGTCTCCCTCGTCTACTTGTGATCCGATCGACCAAAACACATCGTAATACCAGGTGTAAACAGGGCCTAATATTTCAGGCGTCTAAATTATTGAAATAGCATATATATACATTTAGTTAATATTAATATTGTATTATACTAAACAAATCTTGTACATTACTACTGTATCTACTTTCAGATTTTATCATGGATATTATGACATACACATTTTCTAATCTATAGCTGCTCAATTATGTAACTGTCCCATAGCAACTGCACAAAATCCATTGCTGGAATTTCCCAGCATGCATGATAAAATCATATGAACTTATTTGAGGTTTACTGCATTTCACACCTTATTTACACTGGTGTTGTTTGTTGACTATTTTAATTATGGGTCATGTTGTGTTAACCGTGCTTCTATCTTGTGTACCCTCATTGTACCCAATTAAAACAATATGCAACTGATGAACCAACAATTTCCGCACTGTGAAATCCATTCCTCATTACTGTGAGATGAATATTCACTCTAATAGTGAGACCAAAAATATCAGGTATAACTATCAAGTATATAAAAAAACACCTTAAATTTGACACCTTCATTTTTCCAATTATTACTCTTTTGTGTCACTTTTTCTGGGTGTTATTTCATTTGACTTTAAAAAAGGTCAAACTATCTCAAATAAATTCATTTTAAAAATAACTCAAATAAAATACATTTTCCAAAATTACTAAATAAATAACTGACCTTGACACACAAGGTGTGTTCCATTTCATGCGAAGTGGACTTCATAGGGTGTTCCACCATCTTAAGTTAGATTCCAATCCAAACGGTGCGGACAGTGCATGTTCAGTTTGAAGCACTGTAAAAAGTATTACATTAGAGATTTTAGCACTTCATAAAGCTCACATTGCCCCATTTTGGGTAAAAATAGAAAAAGAAAAAAAATTCTAAAGTACTTTGTAGCATATAGCAAGTTTTCATGTATGTCATTTCAGTACTCATTCCACCTGACATTTACCCACCAGTAATTGTGCATCACTCCAGTACTAAATAAATTTGACTAAAATAACTATAAATGCATTAACAATAATTTGAGGCTCCAGGATTTTTATTGAGGTGAATTAGTCTCAGGTTTGTTTTGAACATGTTTTTTTTTTTTTTCTCAGGTATAAAGTGCGTGAAATGTGACCGTTACAGTGCAACCATCACAATTTAGTTGTTTAACTGGATAAAAAAATCTCATTTAATACATCACAATAGACATCACTCAGTTTAGTGCTTTCAAATGAGACATTTTATAATGTATGAATTTAATTAATAATTTAATAATATAAAGTAATTAATTAGTTTCAATTAATATTGTATTAATTAAAAAAACAATAAGTATACATTTATTAAAATACAAATTGAGGTATAATATACACATGTATATTACACAAATGTATGGTAATATATATATATTATGTCATTATACCTCAAAGAAGTCCTCTAATATGTGTGCCTCAAGTTTCATTTGTGTGATGATGTTGCAGGCAGTTTAGCATGAACACAGTTTGTCAAGTGAAATGAAAGTGAACAGATATCCCGAGGTCTGGGAGCAGTGAACTACCAAGCACAGCTCAGTTGTGACAGTTTTTTTTTGTTTGTTTTTTATAAAAGTTATTCACTGCACTTTTATTCTAGAGAAATACAACTACAATGATTTCAACTACTTGCAAAAAATGTAGCTACCATATTTTTTTTTTTCTTTTTTTAATGGAATAATTATTTCAGTATTTTCTATAAATGATTTATCTGTGCACACTATTAGTTTTACAAATTCATGTGCCCTCATAATATTAAATGAAAATAACTTCCCCTCCTCCTTTCAGCATCTTCTCTTCTCTTACGATGGGTTTATTGGCGCGAGGGCGGGACAACCTGTCAATCACATGAGATCGACCAATAGCAAACCACATCCATCCAAGCATCCAATCAGTTCACGATAGGGGTGCACGATATATCGGCCGCCGATATAATATCGGCCGATATGGTCATTTTTTTTACACATCGGTATCGTTCCGATGTCAAAATAGGGCCGATGTGAACAGGCCGATATTTGACGTGTGAAGTTGAAGATGAAGTTGACGATGCTGACTCGCGATCTTAGCAGTAGTGAACGCGCCTGAGAGAAATACACATTTCATACAGATGACATAAGCAGAGAACAGTCTGTTTTCTTTCGTTTTGAATTGTTCTGTTTAAAAATAGATGTTTCAAGCTTTCTATATATGTCTCAGGTCTGTGAGGCAGGTAGGTTTCGGTTCATTTGAGACGCTTCAGTTCACGCGCCGTCGCCTCCATGTCCTGATTAAATATTTTCTAATATTTACTTCTTATTTATTTTTGATGAAACATTGATCAAAATTAAGATACAATTAATACAAAACGAAATTAAATTTAAAGACAGGCTTTATGCTTTCTGTTTGAGGTCTCTGTGAAAGTTTTAAAGCGGTCTTTTAGTGCCGCTTTTAGACGTGCGTAACAGAGAACTGTCCCGTCAGTAACATTGTTAACGCAGTCCAGTGCGACTTATGTTTTTTCCCTCTTCATGACTCATTTTTGATTGATCGTTTTTTGACTCGTAGATATTTGAATATATTGCTTGATATTTGATACCCGTTCGAATTTGATTTTTCTCAAAAGTGACAGCACGTGTGATTTGTGGATTACTGATAAGTGCGAGTGGAGAAACAGGCGTTTATTTATTCATTCTCAGTGTTGAGAAACGTAGCCTTCATGTGTTACGTTATTAATAATAACTAAAGTAGCCTACCCAATTATGTTACATATTTATTTTGTATGAAAACTAGCGCGTTCGTTACTTATGGATTAAAAAGTAGGCTACCGTTGTATCAGTGGTGCGCGAGCTCTCCCTCACAAACACGGACGCGCGCACAAAGAGAGAGAAGATAATTGTAAAATGAAAAATTGACGGGCTAAGTTTAAATTTTGTTCTTGCTTGGTTTTTTTTTTTTCTATCAAAATGTCAGAAAGCATTTTGTATTATCCATCCGTGTTTTTAAAATTTGTTAAATGACGGACGTTTTACTGTTAACACAGCCGGATCAGCCGGACTGTCGGATTCGTCTTATAGCCTACTTGTTATTATTTTTAGAATAAGTGATTCCTTATGCTATTATTGGACTCCTGTCTATTCATTGTCAACTGTTTTCTATAAATATGTTTGTATTGGCTAACATTTATTCAGCTAATGCGTGTCCTGTTTAAAATGTGCAATGTTCAAAGGCAAAGACAGCACGTCACAAATAGAAGCCCTTTTCCCTGTGGTATTTAGTATCATATTTGGATATTGGAATAATAAATTAAGTAGCCTATCTTAATTGTACACAATGTTCCTGTTTTTTTTTCCCTGTTTTCTAAGGGTTTCTTAATTTTAGACAAGTTGACCAGCACACATTATATGCAATGCAATATAATGCATGTGTGTCGTATGTGTGACACATTTTGCATACAGGTAAAGGTGCCCAATATCAGTCATTTCTAAAGTAAAAAAAAAAAAGTGTTTTGGAAAATAGCTCTTTATTTGATAATCATTAAAATTTGTTTTCTATACAGAGATATCGACATCGGTAAATATCGGTATCGGCCATAACAGCAATATTAATATCGGTTATCGGTATCGGCCACAATTTTCACATCGGTGCATCCCTAGTTCACGATGGACAAAATCAAGTCCCGCCCTAATTTTGTTCTTGTTCGAAAAGCTATTTCACTCGGATATAAGCCACAATAGGAAAGAAAAGACTATCGCAACTTCCATTTCATGTCGACTAAGGGTTTTAGCAAACTTTAATAATTAGCTCTGGACAGCCACACGATTGAAGAAATCGTTATTTGAAAAAGCATTATTAAAAAACTGAATTTCTTAAAAATATTTTTTAACTTGGATGTATTCATTAAAAAAGGTCCACAGTCAAAGTTAAATGCCGAAGATCAGACTTTATTTAATGATCAAGGTTAGTTTTTTGTATTTATTTTTTTATTTTTTTAAGGCAGGCCAGCCTTACTGAAGTGTGGATCACCATTTTGTCAGTGGCAGGAATATCAAATAATTCCTCCTAATAAAAAAAATCCCACACGTCGGGTTAGTTTGAGCTCTGCAGAGACGATATCACAGCACACTGCCCACCCACTTTCACTCCTTCTGCGGGGGGGTATCAATACCTGTCAGCGGCCGACAGTTTGTTACGACAGGTGGGAAAACAAACGCTGCGCTGACAATCAGCTTGCTGCGAAATCATCTTGAGCTAACAATTCATCCACAGTCTTGAATTCGCTTTTTATTTGTGGGCGAGTTCTTCAACTACAGCCTGCATCTGTCTCAATCAATAAGCTGGACTGCCAAGGGCCTGCAAGCAAACTCGCATGTGTAAGCGTGTGTTTGCGTCCATGCAGCTCATTTCTGCCAGCTCACATTAGTGTAGCACCATCCTTATCTAGCCCAGCGATAAACATAGCTCTCTCAACAAGAAACTAATAAACCTTGCACTGCTATTTTGCTCGTTTCCATCAAATCCATTACAGACATCAAGGGTCCTTTAGTCAGGTCTCTGACAATAAGAGACTCTAAGAGTGAATAAGAGCTATCACACTGAGTGCATGGGCAGAACTGATCTGATACGACCTATAATTTTAAGCAAATGTAGACAATTAGGGCACATTATCAGTATTTTTTACCCACCTCTCAACTCCGAAGAAGCCATTGTGTGGAACAGAAGTCGGCCCCTAAGGCATTAAAGCCAAGAGTGTGTAAAATCAATTGGGCGACACCACACTCATCCTCCCCCATTTTTAAAGTCCTGCAGCTCCAATTAATTTCTTAATGAGAGTTTTAAGAGTAATCGCTCCAGATTGATCCAGAATGGAGGTCAGTGCTTAGTGCTGGTGGGAATTGAGACTGCCTCCCTCTTTTAATCTATCGTTAAACACATTTCAGTCGCCAAGCAGAGAGAGATGAAGCAAAACGAATCCATTTTTCTCGGAGCTCCTGAATGATTATCCTCCTAACGAGAGAGCATCGCAACCTGGTAATCCAATATTAAAACAAGAAAACCTGCAACCTGTAATTAAAAAATAAAAAAACAAGCACATAAAGCTGGGTCTGCCATTTACCATGTATGCATTATTGGATATTCATTAGCTGGATTTCTTTGAAATTCAGACAGAAATCTGATTGCACGCAAGGGGCTGTTTACACCACACCGTTTTTTTAACTAAAAAAACTAGCCTACAACTTTTAATGTGTTTTGGCCGTTCGATTACACAGACAACAGCGTTTTGGGGGCCTGAAAACAAACTTTTGAAAACTGGTTTCAAAGTGCAAATTTTTGAAACCGATCTCTGTTAACCATAAAAATATGAATCTGTGAAAACGATGACATCGTGCACATGCATATTACATGTTCAGTCTATAGTGTTTCATCACCATCTAATGGCCTGGCAGCAGAATACAGTCGTTTTCGCGGATCCGTGTGAATGGGGATCGTTTTGACAATGGTGTAGTCTGTAGGCTACGTGGAAATGTCAAAGGAAAAACGTCTCCGTTTTAAGCATATCGTTGACGTGTAAACGTACCCCAATACATATGGACAACTCCACTTATTACATATTTACATTTTTCAGCCATTTACAGGATTTTAAAAACATTGATGGACAATTCAAAATGCTTCATCATTTTGACATATCTACTGTGTTTCTCTACTTTAGAAAAATTCCCACAGAAAATGGTGCTAAAAGGGAAGTCTTTTAAAAAAGAAAGTTGTGATAGTCTTTTAATTCCTATTGTGGCGTATATCTGAGTGAAGGGGCTTCCCATAACATGCTATGTGAAAAAGCTTTTGCATTTACACCATTGATAAATAACATTAAAAAAATTAAAAACATTACATTAATGTATTAATCAACCTGCTTCTCAAGGCTTGCATATATATTGCAGATCCTTTAAAAGATGGCCAAACTTTTCGCCTTACAGCTCGCAATTAGGTAACATCAGGGTCTTTACATTAGGCCTATTTTTCATAACAATATGACTGAACTTGGTGACACTTTAGCATAGGCTAATTGAAATCCTCAACTTTACTGACCCACTTGTTCTTCTCAAACATTTGTATAGCTCAAAAGTAATGTTTTCATGCGATTAGCACTCGAAATGAAGTTTCGAACATTATCAAAGTTATATAAAGTTATTCAGCCACGCAGCTCAAATTAAACATTGAAATATATGAATACCCAGCAAACAAAATAGACTATGTTCTAAGAACGTTTTACTACTGTTCCCATTAAGTAATGAAAACAATATTTATAAATGTTCTCAGAATGTTCACATTGTCATTTTGTATGTTTTAAAAAAACACATTTCTGAAAATGTTCCCAAGCTGGGTATTAGCATGAATAGCATGAGTTTTTTTTTTGTTTTTTTTTTGTTTTTTTTTTGCACATAGGCTAATCTAAATTTCAATAAAATCCAAAGTCGTTATCGGTGTTATTTATCTTAAAAATACTTAAATGCCCAAGATTAAACAATGTATCATACAAATAGTAAAACAAATTATCTAAATTGCCTAAATGTCACTAGTACACTAACTATGACAATATCTTTAAAGAAAAGACTGAACACGTTATTTATAAAGACTCGTATTTTGTTGTTGTGTCCACCCTAACCACCCTAACCGCGTGAAACTGGAGCCGAATCGTAGCGTTGCCAGTCAAGACCACTGATCTATATAATGTCATTCTATATACTGTAGATCAGTGGTCAAGACTAAATCATGATTTATTATCGAATGCCGAATTCGGGAACGATCACTTTAGTACATTGCACTTTTACATTTACCGAATGGCTAGTTCTGGGTCCT
>NC_137133.1:17928280-18182649 GCF_949319135.1 Squalius cephalus
TGATGGCTCTCTGCAGTGAATCACTGATCAAATTACCTGTTTATCATTTCTTGAGGTCAAAGCAGCGGGGAACACACGTTTATTTAGGTAGCCTCTTTAAATGATGACGTACTACACAACTTTATTTAGTCAGATTTTGTTATCTTTAATTTAGTCTCCAAAGTATAAGCACACACACTCGCAAATCTCTGTCAGACATGCAAAAACGTTGTTATATTTTATATTTATGAATAGGTCATGGATCAAATAATATAAAGGTGCAAATGTTTGAGTGATACAGGGGATACAGCATGACAGTCAAGTATTTTTTTTTTTTTTTTTTTAGCTGTCATAGCACATGAAATTTGAGTATGAGAGTATAACCCACATTTTTTAATTTGTGTTCAACATGCTCACCTTGGGTAAAGTGAAATTTACATTATGGGGACAAAATGTCAAAGATGGCAATATCCAAAATCCTTGTCCTATAGGGACATTGTTTGGTCCCGTTGGAAAAGTGGTGTTTTTTTGAAAATGTAAAAATGCAGAAAGTTTTCTGTGATGGGTAACCTACTGTAGGTTTAGGGGTTAGTGTAAGGGGATAGAATAAACTGTTTGTACAGTAAATATCATCATGTCTATGGAAAGTCCCCATAAAACATGAAAACACAAACGTGTGTGTGTGAATATGTGTTGGTTCATATCTTAATCTTCTATACTATAGCAATATGTTGTATAGACTAAACCAGTGCATTGTTATTAAACTGATGACACAATATCTTCACAATATATAAAAACTTGATTTCCAGAAAAGCACGCCATAGTAGGCGATACATCTATTGATGTCGGTAATATCTCCCACATATTGCTCCGTTCCTGTATTTTATGTCACACACTTTCATTGTACTGACAGATAAATAGATCCAAACACCCTTTTCTTCCAACATGAAGAAATTTATTGAAACATTCTGGGTTTTCGGGTTTATTATATGTGTTTGAAAGTGGCCTTCATAGACAGTAAAGAAAACATTACAACCAATCATTTACCTGTACACTGATGAGGAATTTACACTGCCAGATAAAGGGAATTCATATTCAATGACACAAATGTTAGAGTCTATATTTGTAAATAAAAAATAAAGACATCCGAGTCTTTTATGACCTGCAAAAAAACAAAAACAAAAAAACACTATCGAACTTGAACAGTGCCACATTGTTAACCACTTTATAATGCTAGCTATTTCTGAATGGTACACTTCCGTTTGCAGGGCACCTGTTCCTAGTAGGCCTACATAAATACTGCACATTATTCTGTATTTGAAATCATTTTTCCCAAGTAAACTTCAGTCATTCAGCTATCTTCTATGATGTAAAAGGCTTTGTTTGAAGCCACACTTGAGCAGGGCGCGCTACTCGTCGTCTGCTCCTCCGTTGCAGTTGTGGGCGTCGCGCGCGTGTCTCAAACAGGAACTGGAGTCGCTGACTGTCATTCAGCCGCGCGCACAAAGGTGAGCGAGCGCACCGTCAGCCATATTACCAGCGCCGGACTCTGTGCTGCTCATTTCCTCGGAGGGAGGGGAATTATCGGCCGAAGCTAGACTGAATTTACTCACCGGCTCTGGTAAGACTTGCTCCTATCGATTATCGCCTGGGTCAAAGACCACAACAGTTACTACGTCTATCATTCATTCCCTTCTCTTTGTATGACGCCGCCCAGTTCAAAGAGAAATCTCTACCAACAACAGGTGCTGCTCTGATAATGGGACAGTCTGTATCTTACCATGAAGATGGGCTGTTTTATAAGTCATGAAAAGGGGGAAAAAGCGTTCCTCTTTTAAAGATGAACAGCGTTACCACGGGGACAATTAAGCCAGATGCAAATTTTTATTTAGACAGCCTAGTGATACGCTTGGGAAACGTGAAACGCGCGGGTTTTACTTCAGTTAAGTAAAATATCGAAATCAGCTGATTTTCATTACCCTCGATTTCGTTAACGCTTATCAAACATGCTTTTTTGTGCCGGTGTAATTGGAGCACCGTACTTAAAAACTGTGTTTCCTGCACTATTCAATAACGTCAGTCTTTGGTGAAACCATCGGTGTAATCTGAATCCCGAACGAATGACTCCTATGAGCCAGTTCCTTTCAGGGAATCCAAAACAAACCTCCAGCCCGAAAAATGCAGTCAGGTCACCAAATGAATGATTCTAATGAGCCGGTTCTTTTTAGTGATTCAATAAATACAGTGCGAGCAGCACATTGCTGCCCGAAAACAATATTCTCATTTACCGGATCTTTATTAGTGCATGAAAACGCATGAATCAGTCGGAGGTGTTGCTGAATTAATCTGTTAGCCTATTGCTTTCGTCTTGTCCGACTCGTGAACCTAAACTGTTAGGCTAGTGTGCTATGTTGTAACGTTAGCCTACAGTGTAGACAGACACTGAATGGTTGTTAAAGGGATAGTTCACCCAAAAAAATGAAAATGCCATCATTTACTCACCCTCATGTTGTTCCAAACATGTATGAGTTTCGTTCGTCTGTTGAAGTTATTTTGAAGAATGTTGCTAACCACAGACAGTTGAAAGACCCCATTGACTTCCACAGTATTTTCTTTCACTGGGGTCCGTCAACTGTCTGGTTACCAACATTCTTGAAATTGTCTTCTTTTGTGTTCAACAGAAGAAAGAAATTCATACAGGTTTGGAACAACTTGAGGGCGAGTAAACGATGACAGAAATGTAATTCTTTTTGGGTGAGCTGTCCCTTTAAGTATCCTCTTCCACTATAAAGAACATGTTGTGCAATTAAAATGTTCCATGGATGTTAAATGTTCTTCATGGAACCATAAATGCCAATAAAGAACCTTTAAAAAAAAAAAAAAAAAGTGTACATATGTATAATGAGAAGTAATTCAATGTGTAAGCATTATACTTGTGTAAGCAAAAACTGTATACAATTTATTTGATTTGCTATAGCCAATAATCTTTTTTTTGTTGAAAATAAAATATAATATTCGAGAGACAGCTGAGGGCAGCAAATGCTATGCTATATATATATATATATATATAATATAATATAATATAATATAATATAATATTAGGCATGTGTGAATCTCTTGAGTAGCTTGCTTGACTCTGGTACCGCTACATTTTATAACTGAATATTTGACTGCATTCCCTGTCAAGGGTTGATCTTTGGGAAACAGAGAGTGGAGCAAATATTTGCAGAATGGGGTGGGGACTTTAAGGCAGGCGGTGTTACCTCTTTTGGGTGAGGCTGTCACAATCTTGAGTTCCAGTTTTTAATCATGATTCATTTGGCTGTATGGAGTGCGTCAGGGTTTATTCTCACCCATGTTTAAATGACAGACAGACCGTTTGTGAGTCATTCTCACTAGCGCTGTTCAAACGCGTTTCTCTTCTTTCTGCTCCAGAGGGAGGAGGCTCCGTGGAAACTCATATTATTCTGAATCTTTGACGGGATCTACAACAGGAATCAAAATGCCTAAACCTGTAAGTATTCTACAAGTCTTTTTCTTATTGGTAAAATGTTTGTTTGTATCGAAGGTCTGAGTGTTTAGAGTCGTTTCAACTTCTGTTCAGTGTTTTGAAATGTTCCGGACCATTTCTTTTATGATTGAAAACATGCTTGTGTATCTTGACTTCAACTTAACATGGAATGAAAGTTTGGTTCTTAAACGTCATACATTCAAACCGTTGTAGTTTCTAAATGTTGGGAATTTATCTATAAATCTTTAACTTTATGCAAATTCTGTCTTTGCTTGTCACTCAGTTACTCAGAGGCATTTGTTTCAAGGCAAGGCTTTTGGATCATTTATTCCTGTTTTTGGCTTGTTTATCTTTAACAAAATTTTAATACTGAGAATGTGTGACTTATGTAAGCCTAGTTAAAATGTTTGAAACAAACATCATGTTGAATTTGCTTATGAACACTGAAAACAGCAAGTGCGGCTTGAAGCATGTCAGTTTGTTTAAGATAGCAACAGCGTTGTCAGGAAGAGTAAAGAAGAAATGTCATCATCATCATGCTGCTTCTCATTCATTCCTGGCCCTCAGCACTGCCTACCGAAACACTGAATACAAAAACGCTTGTTCTTGGTGCCATGGTCTGTTTGGATTGGCTGGCAAGTGGAGGATTCGGGTTCAAAAGAGTCATTTTTCAAGATTCTGTCATTTTAGATGCTTTTAAATCAAGATGGGCTATCAGTAATGATTATCTGATAAAATGATTACACGATTAGATTTTTCTAAGAGAGCATGAGAGTTTCTTAATATTTTCCCTCCTGTTTCAGGTGTGTCATAATAAGCACTTTCAGCAGCTGAGGGTGTTTCCTCTCAAATCTTTGTTATCATTTGTTCTATTGAATAATTGATAACTAGACAATGCCTGTCACGCCCTTTGGTGATGTAGTACAAAAGCACATTGTGCTGTAATCAATGTGCTCGTGTGCTCTCTGGCTTTAGCTCATACCAGCTCAACGAAAGACTAACAGAACCATCCAAATCGGAACTTCAGGCTAAAGCCAGTTCAAAGGAAAAATAAGTTCACAAGTTAATTTTTGTCCCTTTTTATAGTACATGAAGGTGACATTTCAAATAAGGCTCACTGGAATTTCTTTTAACACAAATTAGGCCCTGTGATACACCCATCCCATCCTATGATGCAGTTATCATTTTCATGTCCTGCGCCACGTTGTTTAAATAGCAAATGCATTTGCGCCCATTTTTTCGCCCATGGGCGTGCTGGTCTGAAAACGAGGTGTGTTCTGGCGCATTGTTGGTGCATTGCTATTTTGAGGCAACTGAAATAGACTGCGCTATTGACTAACAAAAACATGGTCTAAAGTCAGTGGCACAGTATTTTTTTTTTTGTTATTTAAAGGGCACATTAGTAATATAAGCCTATATGCGGGTGCACAATGCACATACACTTTGCTTATTACACACACACACAGGGACGCACAGCAGCACACAAACATGCCAAATAGTAAAAATGTAAAAGATTATTATTGTGTACATAAAGATATGGTTGAATCCGGCTTGTCCCGTAGATGATCTGCTTGCTCGCTTTAACCTCGTGCATTAGTAGATCCGTTTCCTCGCTAGAGAAGCGTTCAGTCTTTCCGCTAGCAAATTCCGCCATGTAAATAGCAATCCGCCACGGCGCGAGCGCAACTGGCTTTTAAAGGGAATGGGAGATGAGACTCTGATTGGTTTATTGCACGTTACGCCCAAAACACACTCATTACTCATTAAGAGAATAGGGAAAACCCTGTTTAGACCATGTGCCGGGTACGCCGACCATTTTTCCCGTAGTTAAACTAGCAAAAGTGGATTCAGACACGCCCTAAGTGCACTTGCGCCATACGCTTTAGACCATGAGCTTATATCCTTAAAAAAGGGCCTATTATGATTACAGGGGCCTTTTATCGCTTCATAAAGACTTATTTTTATGCAGTTCTTATGAACTTTTACCATAATTCATTTTGTAAACTGATAAATTTTTATGTTTACATATTTATGGCTTGCATAGTAAATTTACTCGATCGCTCCCCTAGTACAGCATTGCTTTTGTGATGCTAAGTGCTCAGGAATGAGTCCCGTGAAACACCAATCTTGATAAAAGAGCTAAAGAATTGTACACAGAAGTTAAAATGACAACACTTTTAACACTAGGGCTGCTCGATTAGGGCGAAAACTATAATCACTATTATTTTGGTCAATAATTTAAATATTTAAAACAATTTAAATCATGATTATTTAACACTATTATTAGTGGGCACTGGGCAGTGAATTTCATGAAATGAGTAACTTTAAATATCAGTGAAATTTCATCAAAAACTAATACTAGGTAGGGCTGTCAAAAGATTAATCGCGATTAATCGCATCCAAAATAAAAGTTTGTTTTTAATAATATATGTGTGTGTACTGTGTATAATTAAATTTGTATATATAAATACACACACATGCATGTATATATTTAAGAAAAATGTTATTTATATATAAAAAAAATTATATTTATATATAATATAAACTATATAAATATATATACAGTATATGTATGCAAATATTTCTTAAATATATACATGCATGTGTGTGTATTTATATATACAAAATAATTATACACAGTACACACACATATATTATGTAAACACAAACTTTTATTTTGGATGCGATTAATCGCGATTAATCTTTTGACAGCCCTAATACTAGGTTAACTAATGTAAGAAAAAGGTCCTCAAAATAATTACATAAGACAAGTAAACAGTCAGCAATACAATAAGAACAAAGAAACTAATTACAAACAAAACAGAGAAATAAATAATCAGTTTAAGTTTTTCAGGAAGATGTACTAACAGTGGTATTCAGATAAATAGCCTACAAAAAAAAAAAAAAAAAGAGTAATCAAATGAAAATAACACTGCATAGTCTTACTGTACGCATTTAATTTAGATTGATCCTTATTAAAGCTACTTAAGTAATTCAGCCAAGATCAGTGAGGGATTTTCCTTTGTCATTTGTTGTTTGATTATCATTAATGACAGTTTTTTTTTAGGCTGCTGTCACTTTAAGAGCTAATGCACCGATCCAATGTTACACGCATTGGCTGTGTACATTTACTTAAGACATAACCCACTGAGTTTACTCCAAAAAGGCATTTTGACATTTTTGACATTTCTATGTGTACGCGTTTTAGGCGCGTATCTGAAGCCCATTTGCTTATCCTTGTTCGGCTCCGACTTGGCTGCTCACACAGAAAGCCACCTGAGGAACAGTGTCTCTTTTGCGGCTTAATGCTCTTTTAATAACACTGTTTAATATTAAACACGTCCCGCAGTTTAGCAACAGTAGACGGCATTTTACAATACTCACTTATTTGGCCGATTTGAATGTTAAGTTTGGGCTTTTAGAGAGGAAAAAAAAAAGCACGCCGCTGTGAAGGAAAGGAAGGTGCACTGGACAATGTGGCAGTGGCACAATAATCGTTTTACCTCGATTATCTTATTTTCATAATCTTTGGAAGCTGAAATCTAAAATCAATTACGATTAATCCCTAGTTACATTATTGGTTGGTTTTGGTTTAGTGAAGGTGGTTAAGTAAAGTTAACCACAGTAGAGCATTAAGCATTTAGCACCTAAATCAGACATTTCATTTCCTAACTTCCATGATAGCCTACATACAATACCAAAAAACGTCTACTGTGTAATTCAGGACACAGTGTTAAAGGGATAGCTCACCCAAAATTGAAAATTATGTCATTTACTCACCCTTGTGTTGTTCCAAACCTATTGTTTCCGCCACAAAATTGCTTGTATTGCTTGTTTCCGCCACAAAATAAAACATTTTAAAAGATAATTGCGACTTTTTACCTCACAATTGCGTTTACATCTCGCAAGAATTGCGAGATATAAAGTCAGAAATGCGTGAAATAAAGTCGCAATTGCGACTTTATATCATGCAATTCTGACTTTATAACACAATTGCGAGTTTATATCTCGCAATTCTGACATCTTTTCTCACAATTGCGATATATCAAGTCAGAATTGTGACTTTTTTTCCTCAGAATTGTCGCAATTCTGAGAAATAGTCGCAATTGGGAGATATAAACTCACAATTGGGAGATATAAAGTCCAATTCTAAGGAAAAAAAAGATGGATTTTTTTTTTTTTTTTTACCTCAGAATAGTTTTTATATCTCACAATTCTGACTTTATTTCTCAGAATTGCGACTTTATATCTCGCAATTGTGACTTTATTTCTCAGAAAATCTGAGAAAAAGTCACAATTCTGAATTTCTGACTTGATATATCGCAATTGTGAGAAAAAAAAGTCAGAATTGTGAGAAAGTCGCAATTATTTATTTATTTTTTATTTATTTATTCAGTGGCGGAAACAAGCTTCCATACAAACCAATCAGCAATGCTATATAAAAACAATTTTGGCTTCTCCAGTTAACCTTTCAGTGAACAGTTCTTAAAAGTTAAGAGCATTTTAATAATCTAAAGAACCTTTTTCCTCTATTGTGCAATGGAAAGGCTCCATGGATGTTAAAGTTTCTTTGTGGAACCAGATGCCAATAAAAAAACCTTTATTTTAAGAGTGTAGCATTGTTTGTAAATTAACAGTAAATGCATATGTGTGTGGTTATATTTTTAATAAGCATTTTCATTTTTCTTATGTTTTAGTCAGACATTTTCAGAGTTTATGCGTCTTGTAATGTAGATTATTTGGTCTGATGACGTTTGTCGCCACATGACGCTAGTTGGAACCTGAGATTGGTGACTGTACTTGATTTCGCCAGTCTAACGCCAGTCGGGCAGCTGAAACCTTTCTGAGAGCAATGCAGAGAAATGGTGAGACTCTATTAAAATGCAGCCTGATGCAGGAGGTGGACCACTGAGAGGACGTTTCTGAAAGAGACCCTTTGTTTGGCTGAGTAAATGGATACCCCTCCATCTCCCCCTCTTTGGCGAGTTGGATGCCAGGGCTTTAAGCTGAACTCTTCACCACTAGATTTCAGATGTACACAGCAGGCCTATGATTCCTTTTCTTTATAATTCTTGACGGTGGATGGTCTAGATCAACTTATGCATTTGTGTTGTTCATTATGTGTAATCACATATTTTGTTAATTAACTAACTAACACCAACCCTGAATGTCCGTGTGACTTGTGTATGTGAAGCCGCTGTCACAGTGCTGTTTTCAGGAAAGGTCCCAGCAGTCCTCTTAAGCTTGGTACAGGACGTTCTTTCTGTGTTATAATGCTTGTGGTGTTGATTGTGCACTACAGCTGATCACAGTCATTTTATATACTTCTATGTTAAAGGAGAAGTTCACTTTTAAAATGAAAATTCTGTCATCATATACTCACCCTCATGTTGTTTCAAAGCTGTATGAATTTCTTTCTTATGCTGAACAGAAAGGAAGATATTTAGAAGAATATCAGTAACCAGACAGTTTTTGGGTCCCAATGACTTCCATAGTATATTTTTTTCCTACTATGGAAGTCATTGGGACCCAAAAACTGTCTGGTTACTGATATTCTTCTAAATAT
The DNA here is from genome assembly GCF_949319135.1 of Squalius cephalus. Taxonomy (NCBI): domain Eukaryota; kingdom Metazoa; phylum Chordata; class Actinopteri; order Cypriniformes; family Leuciscidae; genus Squalius; species Squalius cephalus. The sequence goes on from NC_137133.1 coordinate 17,937,337, forward strand.
CTTCCTTTCTGTTCAGCATAAGAAAGAAATTCATACAGCTTTGAAACAACATGAGGGTGAGTATATGATGACAGAATTTTCATTTTAAAAGTGAACTTCTCCTTTAAGTAAGACTGGCTGAGCAAAAATGTTGATATTTGATAAATCGATCTTGATATTAATAGTTATACATTAAGTACATGCTTTTATCCAAAACAGCATACACACAAGAATAATACAAAAGTAGTACTGCTTCCAGTACCAGAGGTTCCAGTACCATGGGTTTAGGGTTTCTTCTGATGATGACGGTTGGGAGTTTGTTGTTCCACTGAAGTTCAGTGAGTGTCTGTAGTTTTGGAAAATGACTGTGATGGCATCATCATGCATCATCTGTTTTTGTTATTTCAAAAATAATGAATATGCTATGAAATGGCTTTTTTTTTTTTTTTTTTTTTGCATCAAAACTGTCATTTCAACCAAACCAGTCATTGTTTCAAGGAAAATCTAAATATTTATTTAACAGTCGTAAGAACTAAAACAAAATAGATTTTCATTTAAATGCACAAATAAACCTTTATATGCAGGCAAATATAACTGTTAATTAATGATACAATTTAAATGTAGTGTATGAAATATGTGTCACATGGACCAAACAATGTCCTGACCCAATAGCGGTGATTTATATTTCGAATGATGACGTTTTAAAGGAATAGCACACAGTTATGCATGCATGTTTGTTTATTTATTTATTTATTTATTTATTTTTTACATTTTATATTCCATTGAAGAAAGTAAGTACTGGTCCTTTTTTTTCATAGAATTAAAATAAATGCAGTCTGTATGACTTTTTTTTTTATCATTTTGTGTTATGGTAGGAAGTCATACAGCATTTGAAACAACATGAGAAGATGAAATTTAAGAATATACTATTCCTTTTTTATTAATTGTTTTCCATCAGTGTAAAGAGTGGAATCTGTGTCTGCTCTTAGTTTTGGTCTGAACACTTGTTTGAGTTTCTGTATAGTTATGATGACTTTTCATAGTGGATCATTTGTTTTAAAGCAGTTACTTAATTTAGTAGTAGTTTTTTTTTTTCTCAGTCACCATTATTTTAAACAGTTCTCATGGTAATCATATGAAAATAAATCACTGAATCAGATGTGGGTTTTACGATCCTGCTTAGATGGGTCATGTCAACAATGCTAATTCTTGTCTGTTGGAAACTTCTCTAGACAGCTGTTTTCTTTCCTGAATGAGAACTGCATTTAATACTTTTCTCTAGACGTCACGTGATTTAAAAAAAAAAAAAAAATTTTTTTACTGGCTCTCACAAATGATTCCTTGTTCCTTGATTCTGTGAGTCTGTTGTCTTCATTGTGAGGAAACGCCTCTGTTTCATGTTTCTTGGGAAATGGCTTAAAAATGACTCTTTGTTGTCCCATAAAATGGTGCAAATTTGATTGTAAAGCAGCTTCGGCCTTTTGCCTGTTGACTTTTTCCTGTCAAACATTAACTGTAGAATAGATTGGCATTTCCCCTTTTCAAATAGTGGCTGAGGCACATTGTTCTGCGCCGCCACTTCTGCAGTTTTCCCAGTTTCTTTCAAGCCACATCTATTTGGAGAACCTCAGTCGGGGTCATCGGCTTTCTACACAGTCAGACTTCAATATAGACCATTTCTGTCTTCATCAATGGGCCAATTATTGTGATTTATTTTTTGTCCACATGGTCGTGATGGTCTCATCATCATCAGATGGAAAATTTGAAGTTGTAACCATCTTGTAGTAGATGACCATTTTCTTCCACTGTTCCTGTATTTGACAACACCGATGTCAGCAGTAGTTGCTAATGAAATTTCTCTTTTTATTCTCTCTTTTTAGGTAAATGTTCGCGTCACTTCGATGGACGCGGAGCTGGAGTTTGCCGTTCAGCCCAGCACAACTGGCAAGCAGCTCTTTGACCAGGTATGCAACTAAACCGTTACTCAATGTCTAACTGCATTATAAATACTGAAAGAGCTTCAGTGGTTACAAATGGTTGTCGCAATGTCAACTCAAACTTGCTTTCTGCCATTTTCCTTCAATTATATTATTATAACATGAAAAGAAAATTAGGGATTAACTGAAATATAATATAATTTAAGTTTAGCGAACTCATCGTCATGTTCAAGAAACCAGTTTGAGATGATTTGAGCTTGGTGACGTGTGTTATCCTGCTGGAATTAGCCAACGAATGATGCCACTGTGGTCATAAAGGGATGGACATGGTCACCAACAATACTCAGGTAGACTGTTGTGTTTAAACGATGATCAACTGGTACTAAGAGGCCCAAAGTGTGGCAAGAAAATCTCCTCCACACCATTACAGCACCAGCAGCCTGAACTGATGATACAAGGCAAGATGAATCCATGATTTCATGTTTTCGCCAAATTCTGACCCGACCATCTGAATTGGAGCCTCAGTTTCTGTTCTTATAGCTGACAGGAGTGTCACCAGTCTGTCTTCTGATGCTTCAAGTGTTGTGTGTTCAGAGATGCTCTTCTGCAGACAGAGTGATATTATTTGAGTTACTGTTGCCTTTCTATCAGCTCAAACCAGTCTGGCCTTTCACCTCTGACCTCTGGCATCAACAAGGCATTTTCACCAGCAGAACTGCTGCTCACTGGACATTTACTCTTTTTCTGACCATTCTCTGTAAAGCTGAGAGATGGTTGTGCATGAGAATCTCAGTAGATCAGCAAATACTCGGACCAGCCCGTCTGGCACCAACAACCATGAGACATTCAGAGTCACTTAAATTTCCTTTCTTCCCATTAATTTAACTATTAACAGATTTGAAGCTGTACTGTAATAGTCATGCCATATAAAAATACATTTTGATTTGGTTAATGTATGTGGCTATCCATGGATAAAATAAGTTAAACTTTTAAAAGACACGTCTCGAGACCTTGAGGTTTTCCCTCATTCCACTGCCTATGTCTCGCGTTTGTCGAAGCAAAAACTCGGACTTTGTGAACCAGCCCTTACTTTGTCATACCTATTCATACAATAGAATACGCAAAATGTAACATTGATCACCATTACCATTTATAAATACTCTAGTTGTATAATAGTAACACAATTTATGAGTACACTAATGCACACGTAAACAAATCCATCACAGAGCCGTTAAAAAACTCTTCCAACGAATCTGCTCCATTGTTCTTTCTGAATGGTGACGTGGTGAATGGTGGCATAATGAAAGTTTGGTGAAAAAAAAAAAAAAAAAAAAGTGATTTATTGATATTCCCTTATAAGACATCGTTAAAATAGTCCAGAAAGCTCTTGGATTTAATCAAAAATATCTTAATTTGTGTTCCAAAGATAAATGAAGGTCTTACAGCTATTTATGACAGAATTTAAATGTTTGGGTCAACTAACCCTTTAAGATGGTGGAATACCCCGTGAAGTCCACTTATGGTCGAATGGAACGCACCTCATGTCTACCCAAATGCATTGAGTTGCTGCCATGTGATTGGCTAATTAGATATTTGCATTAATGAGCAGTTGAACAGGTGTACCTAATAAAGTGGCCAGTGAGTCTATAAATATAAATATAATTATACAATTTTTTTTTTTTTAAAGAAAAAAGACAATCAACTTTGCCCTGGGTATAATACTAGTGTGCATGTGAAATCATGATTTCAGCCTATTTTATGTAAACATTGGCTGGTGATGATATTTCTGTTTACAGCTGATGAGATACGCACCCCCGCTTGGTTTTCTGCTAAATCCTTTTCTGACAACAAATATTACCTTATACTGGGTACCTCACTAAACATCAAGTGCCAAATTCTCTGTTGTCTGTTTAGATTTATAATCTGAACTAGTACAATTTACTTTTGATTGCATTAATGTAATAAATTGCCTGAACTATTCATTTTATAACATCAACAGATAGCTAAGTTATGTTTTTCAGCAAATAGTTGGCTGCAATCGATGTGTAATATATGAAAAAGAGACTATTTGATTCAGTTCTTACAAGTTCAGGTTGTGCAACAGACAATGTATACCGGATATCTGCAATCCATCAGTTTAATCCCTCAATGACAGTCTCTCATTCTTTTCCCATAATTCCTCGATCTTAAACAAATGTGTGTCCTTCAGCAGAAGCAGAGAGGAAAAGGTCTGCAAACAGTTATTCAGAGAAATGTTAAAAGGTAAATCAAGAATGCAAATGACAAATTTACATTTGTTTTCAGTCAAATTCTTGTTCAAACAACAAAAAAAGTGCAATGGTAGTACATAGGTTAACCACAAAAATAACTTCTTTACAATCAAAAACAAGTTTGAATCCAATCTTAAATTGGATTATTTGAATATAAAGAATATCAAACATTAATTTTAAAAGTAATGTTTTAAATCATTTGTAATTTAATAATAATAAAAAAACAGTTAAGGACATCACAGGACAAACTCGGACTTCACTGGGCAAGTGCCTGTCAGTAGCTCCAATGCCTATGACCTAATTTAATTACCAGCTTGGTGACATGGGATAATCCCCTGCAAATAGAAGGTCCCACACACCGCAAAAACCTCACAGGAAGGCTTTTTCTTCTTGAAAAGAGCATATCCCTCGAATCATGACTCATTGACCATTACACTGATGTGCTCATTGACTGCCACGACTGTGGAAACAGTGAATAAGGGCCGTCCCTCTCTGAGCACACTCTAGTTTTCCCATGTGGAACAGAACCAGAATCCACTTCAGAGTTATAGTGCTCTTAAAGAGGCAGTCATGAACTGCGGATGGCACCCGGCATAGATGAGAGATTTTCACTGAAGCCTCTGGGAGTCCAGCTGTCCATGCTGGCAAACTGAGTTAAATCCCTGCAAAATCATGGAACTCTAAAGTACAACGTATTAAATAAAATGACACCCAATGTTGTTATCAAATATATCTTAGCAGGATGTTTAATTTAAATAAAGCCTTTTCTTCTCAACGTTCTCTAGCTTCAGTCTTAGAAAGTGGTGCCATGACCCAGGTCTGGATGTGTTTTGTATTTCCTCTTATTGGGTTGAAGCATGCATATTGCTTAAGCTGGTTTTGCTAGTTTTATGTCTTTTAATTGTAAAAAAAATATTCTAGGGATTGTTCTACAATGGTGTTTTTTTGTTTTTTTTTTTTTACTTAGCTTTGTCACTGAGTTTAGAGATTACTAGAACCTGTTGAGCTTGTTTACAACATTTCTGTTGTGTCCTTGTCACCAGTTTGGATCTTCTTTTTTTTCCCTGCGATTTGGCATGGTTGTGAATGGTTAAAAAAGGCAATAGAAAGTCTGATTGGTTGAAGGAAAACTATTGTTGAAATGTTGTTTTGATCAAACGCAGATAAAACATTTGCCTTTCAGTTTCAATTTTCTACTATAATTTGTCCCATATAAGTTCTCTTCTACTACATTCCCACAGAAGAATAAATGCTAAATACGGTTGTTCATAAACACTTTGTTTGGTTACTACGCTGACATGCAAATTATTATTATTATTTTTGACCAAGAAGGCTCCAAGAAGAGGATATTTTGAAAGCGAGTTTGGTTGTGTGCTTTATAAACCTAAATTGCCTGTCATGTCATGTCATGTCATTGCCACGCGTATGTGCACATGCTTTGTGGGTAATTCTTTGTTGTCAATCACCATTCCGCTCTGGACACAGATCTGAGAGCATGAAATTGATTAGTAAATATGCACCTAACACTTCCTGCAGTGCAGTTTGTGTTTCAGAAGTTTACAGATGGTACGTGTTCTGTTAATTGAGTTGTTGTGGATATAGAGAGCTCAAGGCATTATTAAAGTTTACCTGTTTACCTTTATTTGTGTCAAATTAGTTCTGTCAAAAATGTTCCCCACCATTCAAAAGTTTTCAATGTTGTGTCAGTGCAATTTGTTTTACATGCTCTGGAGGTGTAGATCTAAACTCCAGTTGGACCAGCAGATGATGGTCGCTGCAGCATTAGTCAAAAACCGTAATACCATCGTGCACAAAGCCTCTGGGAAATTGTGTACATGCATATAGACCTTTTGAAATCTAAAGTTTTGCCTTCAGGGCTTCTGGTGCTCTATCACACCCATCCCTGCTAAAGCTAATGAGTGTGGATGAGCTAATGACCTATTTGGTGATGGGAAGGCAAAAAAATAGTAATTCAGTATTTATTCTTAAATATACCCATTATTCTGTTTTCTGGGAAATTCAAGCATGTGCCATGTTATATTTCAAAGCACCAAATATACAACTGTCATAAAGCAGCCAACAACCGCTTAATAATTCATTAATCATTTATTGTGTGCTAAAAGGTGTCATCATTTTTCCTGACAGGTGGTGAAGACCATTGGGTTACGTGAAATATGGTACTTCGGACTACAGTACATGGACGGCAAAGGGTACCTTACATGGCTGAAACTTGATAAAAAGGTAAGACTGATGATTGTCAACACCATGATATTCTGATTTTCTCTACAGAATGTGTTTTGATAAACCTTAGTCAGGGTTTTCGTTTTCATCCTCGTAAAATTCAATATGGCGTCTCTCCTGACTACAGTCTATTACTCTCTGTTTTCATAAATGTATTTGAATTATCCTCATGCATACATTTCCACTCCACATACAGTACATGCCTTTAACCTGCTGGACTGACACAGTTAGTAGGTTAAACATTTGAGTTATGTGTTTCCTTGTTGTCTTTGTACACTTGATGCAATACACTTCGAAGGAAAGCGGAATTCCTTACACATGGAAATTAATTACTTATTGTCACACGGCAATTACTACACGGCAATAGATGCTGCTTCCAAACGCACTCATTCGTGTTTGAGCGCCCTCGGTTTCTATTTATAGTGTGTTTTTAAAAGGGTTGAGCATTTTAGCCGATCGCAATCATATCTGTGGAGCGTGTTAACGCAATGGCCTGTCAGAGATGCTAGTCAGTAAGTTAGTCTTAATCTGCTTAAAACAGATATAAAACACACAAGGTTTTGTACAACACGAGTCACACACTCGCAAATCATTTCATTACTACCAACAAAGTACAAACATTATGTAAGTAAGAGATTTATTGCACAATTAAGACATATTTTTTTTATTATAACAAGAGTTTTCGCGATAGTACAGAATTCAGTGGGTTTGCTCTTTAGAGATTGACAGCCATAATTATTATAAAGGGAGGTTTGTTTTCTTCTCTTGGTTTGTTTATAATAACCCATTCACAGTCTGATTACAAGTTTTTCATGCGGCTAAGTACACAGCAAAGTTTCTGGATTGACAACCGTAATCAAACTGCAATGATTAACGGATAACTAATGAACAAGTATTTGCTCTGGTACTAAAATTGGTACAGAGAACTGCAAAATTGTACTGGTAGTATTGACTACTGAAATGTTGGTACCGTGACAACCCTATTTTGGATTATGTTTCAGTCTGCTGGTTTTTATGAATTATTAGAATAAGTATTAGGTTTGTTTCAAAATGTAAGCATTAGCAGCGGCTGCTTTAACATTGGCGGTAACAGACCTCTGGCTCTACAGACAATGGTCCTTTAATATTTCCTTTTATAGAAATTGTAAAATGGTTATCAGGAGTGGACAACTAACAGTGATATGCTTTAGTGTGTCATCATGAAATCTAATCTGAGTTACTAATCGCAATCTAGTTCTAATTAGAGGAAGACGCATTGACATCCACATAGTAACACAAAATACCCAAAACTGAACCCAAACCCCAATGTATAACTATAAGCTACTTGATTAAATCTGACTGAATACAGATGACTGAATACCAGCTGTTTTTGAATTGGTGATATGGTCACCACAATAAATATGCACCACTAATGTGTGCAGTGTCAAAATTAGACCAGTACAACAAACAATTATGAAAATAGAACTTAAATTGTACCTAAAAAAAGTGATTTTCAAATTTTTAAGTGACTCTGGTTTTACTAGATAACTATGACCAGAAATATACAGTGTCCTAGAAGGACTGTATTCTAATAAGGTGTGAAATATTTGAGCAAATGCAGGTCATAAATGAGGTTGTAACCACCATAAATCAGGAGCAGTAAAACAAACAAAAAATCAGAAGAAACTTGTTTGGCTTCATTCCTCTCATAAACGCCTCACAGATCAGAGCTCAAATGGACGACGAGAGAGAGAGCACTTGTTTAACCCTGAAATAAAAGAGAAGCTTTAAGGGCTCCCTGTGGTTTTTATACGGTAGTTATATTGTAATAAAATTGGTAACTCTTTACAATAAGGTCCCATTAGTTAATTCAACTGAATTCACTCTGTTAACGTTAGTTAATAAAAATACAGCTGTTCATTGTTAGTTCATAATAGCTCAGGTCCATTAAATATCAACAGATGCAATTTTTTATTTTAATAATGTATTAGTAAATGTTGAAATTTAACGTTTTAATTAAAATTAATAATTGATTTAGAATAGTTTTTCATTGTTAGTTTGTCTTAAAGGGGTGGTTGATTATGATTTCACTTTTTTAACGTTAGTGTGTAATGTTGCTGTTTGAGCATAAACAACATCTGCAAGGTTACGAAGCTCAAAGTTCAAAGCAAAGGAAAACATATGCATTTAAAGAAATCGTTTAAGGACTACAAAAAACGGTTGGTAAGGGACTAACTTACTCGACATTCCTCCCGGGTTAGTGACATCACCAACCCTAAAATTTACATAAACCCCTCCCCCGGGAACGCGATTTATAGAACATGCTAATCAGTGATTAGAAGATAACTACACATTTAAGCTACCTAAATTAATCAACTAACCGTTCACTAATGTCCAGTTGCATTCAACATGTTGTCACTTCTTCTTGAGTCTCTCCATCATTGTCTGACTCCGGTTTGAACATAAACATTGACATTTTCAGTGCATGTCTGTGTGAGGTAAAAGAACACATGCCATTGTAGCTCCGCCCCCTGTGCTGAGAGCAGCAGCTCAGTTGCATTTAAAGGGACAGACAAAAACGGTGCGTTTTTGCTCACCCTCAAAAAGTGACAATTTTAACATGCTATATAAAAATATCTGTGGGGTATTTTGAGCTAAAACTTCACATACACACTCTGGGGACATCAAAGACTTATTTTACATCTTGTGAAAAGGGCATTATACCACCCCTTTAACTAAGGTAGTTAACTAATTACAGGGAAATATTACAAATATTAATATTTACTCACTCACTCACACGCACACACTCACTCAATCTTTTTGGCCAAATTGGGAATCACAGCAAACCGGGAGCTTTATCACATTCTAAATCACTTTTTTTTCAGGGAACATTTCATCCCCCCCACATCCCCCAAAATTGTGTACCTCTCACACAGACTCACAGAGAAATACAAATAGTGCTGTTTTACTATATAAAAACGCTCTTGGCACGCATGCTGCTTGGTCAGTCAGTTTTAAGCACCAAAACTAACTGGTGTACAGATAAAACCATTCAAATTAGAAGTCAGGCTTTTAGAGAATTTGACATTTCTGAATTATTTCCATCAGTGCTTGAAATCCTAACATATGTTGGAGCTTCATAGACAACAAAGGAGAACTATAACTGTAAAAATATATAATCTGCTGTGGCCTAAATGTGCATATTTGGATTGTGATACATTCATAATAGTCAACAAATGAAATCAACTAATTTCTTGCAGGTCTCCGCGCAGGATGTAAAGAAGGAGAACCCCATCCAGTTTAAGTTCCGGGCTAAATTCTTCCCAGAAGATGTGTCGGATGAGTTGATCCAGGAGATCACTCAAAAGCTGTTCTTCTTGCAAGTGAAAGATGGCATTCTGAGTGACGAAATCTACTGTCCTCCAGAGACTGCGGTGCTTCTGGCCTCCTATTCAGTGCAGGCCAAATTTGGTGATTTCAGCAAGGAAATGCACAGGCCTGGATACCTGACGTCAGATCGTCTCCTGCCCCAACGGTGAGAGACAGAGGCCTGGCTTAGCCGGGGCATGTCCTCCTGGACTTGCATGATTTGAAGTCTGCTATCATTTCTCATCAATACTTTTGTTGGTTCCAGAAAACGAATGAAGGTTTAGAAACAAGTCCTTGTTTGTCTTGTGGTTTCATTGTCCATTTCCACATTGTGTCCTGCAGGGTTCTAGATCAGCACAAGCTGTCACGGGACCAGTGGGAGGAGAGGATTCAAGTGTGGCACGAGGAACATCGAGGAATGCTCAAGTAAGTTGACTTCCTCGCAAAAGCTATCAATGGCCCCTTTATTATGACATCTTCATCTTATCTGACAATTGCACACATGCAGTTTTGTGTGTAATTGTGCTTTTTGAGTAGTCGTCTTGAAAAGAAGGTTATAGAGTATTGGGTTTGCACACATTCAACACAAAGGCTTTTCAGTCTCTTGAGAACAAGGTGGTCGGAGGACAGTGTAATGCTAAATGTAGATTTTTAAAATGCCTGTAGAGAATCTTAACACATCAGTCAATTGGACAGTCAGGTGTATTTATTGACTGATGCCTATTCAAGGCTCGAAATTGCGACCATTTTGGTCGCATATGCTCCTGAAATTTAATCTGTGCGACCTAAAAATATATTTGGGAGCATTTGTGCGAGTGCAAATAATGGTTGTGGTGCGACCTGTTTTCATTTTTCTAAAAAACGTTTGCAAATTACTTCACAGTGTGTAGTGTGCCTTATGTGCGCTGATACGCGATGGCCGGACCGTCATTCTATCCAACGCTATATAACCAATCCCGGGGTTTTTCCTGCATTGATTTTTTTTGGCGGCCGCCAAAGCCTTTTGATCGGTGCGTGAGTGACTGCTGCGCTTGACGAGAGAAAGCCCCGGCCGCGCGCGCGCACTCTCACGTCTTCAAACAACACGAGCGCTGTCTTGCTCTCTCTCCCTCGCGCATATTAATCAAAATCATTTGACACGATAGAAAAAGGGCGGAAGACCGAAGTTTCACGTGGAGCATTCGGAGATTTTTTTCTCCTAAATTACCGTGGAGTGTGAATTGTGCTAAAAAATAAACTACCGGGATAATCACACAACGCTTGCCGTATGCTACACGTCCACTAATGACACGTCCGATTCGCGAACTAATGACTCATTTAAACCGATTCACTTTAATGAATGGTTAAAACAACTGATCTGTCCAACACACTCACGAGACGTCTGAATCGGTGTATAACAAATCGGTACCACTTTACAATAATGTTCCACTTATTAAATTCTAGTTAACACAGTTAACATGTACTATTAATAAACTGCACTTTGTTAATTTGTTAACCATTGTTAATGTAAATTTCAACATTTGGGCTACTAGCCTACATTATTGATTTTTATTTATTTATTTGGTAACATAGTTAATGCACTGTGAAGTAACATTAATGAACAATGAACAGCTGTATTTTTATTAACTAAGATTAACAAAGATTAATACAGCATATTAATAGCAATAGAGTGCCAAGTGCCAAGCAAAAAATGCAGGGATCAGGTTCAATTATTAAGGCTTTTAATCGGCAGGATACGTCAAATATAACCATACTGTCTATGAATATAACACCGCATACACCATCGCCAAAAAGAGCTTGCCTTCACTAAATTTATGTCAAATGACAAATCATGTGCCAATATCATCGGGGTGATAGAGCCAGAAGACCAAATTTCAAATCTTGGCCACAGGATGAAATAAAATCTGTTAATATATAATTTGTAGTTGTGGTGCTCCTTAATTTTTGGTGGGTGCTCCTAAATTTTTGCTGGTGCTCCTAACTTTTTGAAGTTGGGAGCACCAGTGCTACCAAGTAAAAAAGTTAATTTCGAGCCCTGCTATTAATTGACTTGCTTGATAAATCATTCTATAATCCAGAGTGGTTTGACGATATACGTTATGCCATGCAATGATAATGTCAGTTGGTAGAGATTATGTTTTGCCATTTATGCCGCATTATGTCTGCGGCGCAATTTCAAATATTCCAGTGTGAATCTGCATACTATAGTTTGCAATCTGTGTCACAGTGTAGACAGCTATAAACTTGGTATAACTGTCTGTAGTTTATGGTTGATAATGTCTCAACTTTCCATGTTAACATTCAATTCATAACATTCATAATTCAAAAATGTACAATTCAAATGATTAGCAATTTTAAAACCTCTAATGTTATATATCCATATAAAAAAGTAAATAATCATATCAGGATTGTTTTAGAATTATATATGATTATATATATTTTTAATAAATAAAGTTGTTGTTTTAATTTTAGGTTAAGTTACTAATTAAAGGAGAACTCCGGTCAATTTTAACATTGAGCTCATTTTTTTGTACATTTGGAGTGCTGTCAATACAGAGAACAACGACAAAAATCGGTGTTGCCTACACCAAGTTATTCTATTTTTAAAATTTGCACCCTGTTGACTTCAATAGGGCAAGTACTAAACCTGCTTTTAGCCTCTTAACATCCTTGATGTGTCATTACAAGTGCACAGAAAATGTGAGTGATTCCTTCAGAGTGAACACGAGTGAGTCTGACTGCAGTATATGTGAAAGATATGTATAAAAATGATGTTATTTAAGCCAGCGCAAATACCTTTGTTTACATCCTGTTTTTCGGTTGAAGTCCAAAGTAGTCGATTGCCGAGTTCACGCGCGTGATCATAGGTATTAAACCTATGCGTGTGAACTCTGCAATCGACTACTTTGGACTTCAACCGAAAAACAGGATGTAAACAAAGGTATTTGCGCTGGCTTAAATAACATCATTTTTATACATATCTTTCACATCTACTGCAGTCAGATCCACTCGTGTTCACTCTGAAGGAATCACTCACATTTTCTGTGCACTTGTAATGACACATCAAGGATGTTAAGAGGCTAAAAGCAGGTTTAGTACTTGCCCCATTGAAGTCAACAGGGTGCAAATTTTAAAAATAGAATAACTCGGTGTAGGCAACACCGATTTTTGTCGTTGTTCTCTGTATTGACAGCACTCCAAATGTACAAAAAAATGAGCTCAATGTTAAAATTGACCGGAGTTCTCCTTTAAGTTATGTGCTTTTGTTATTATATCTTCTCCATGTAAACTACAAAAACGTGAATTTGTGAAAACGGTGACGTCATGCATGTGTATTGCGTGTTCAGTCTAGGCGGATAGTGTTTCTTCACAAAGTGACATCGCCAACTACTGGTCTGGCATGAATAATACAGCGTTTAGTCATTTTTCGGGGATCCATGTGAACAGGGATCATTTTGACCACGTTGTCGTCTGTACAAAGCATAAACCTTTCTGTTTTTAGTACATGGCTGTCATGTAAACATACCTTAGTTAACAAAAACAACACAGAATAATATAAAAATAATTTAATTCTCTGGATTATGGTTATGTAATATCTAAAATATTATTTAATGTGTAAAACCCTAGTTGTGACTACATTGTGATATACTACATGTTACGACATACTGTGCTAAAAGATGTTGGTCATATCACCAGCCAGCATTACAAACGAAACTGATCATTTTGTTGTCCTGTTTTATTTATCCTTAGAGAGGACGCAATGCTTGAGTATTTGAAAATTGCTCAGGATCTGGAAATGTATGGTGTGAACTACTTCGACATCAAGAACAAGAAGGGATCGGAGCTATGGCTGGGTGTGGATGCCTTGGGCCTAAATATCTATGAGAAAGAAGACAAGTGAGTTCAGCCTTTCCCTACATTCATTTGACATTATTCTTATGTGAAGTGGCATTTCAACTACACTTCTTGTATCTTCAGTGTTTTCCTCTTCTTTTAAATCATTTAGATTACATAAAAAGCACTGTGCCAGTACCATGGTAAAATAATGGTATTAGTTGTTAGTACTGTATATACTACGAGTACTGTATGGGTACCATAATACCATGGTATTTTGTGGTATACCTAGCTACTTAGTAATACTTTTGGCCTGCACATCCATCATCCCCCTTTAATTTACACCAATCTGTGAAATCCAAGCTATTGAGGAGTGCTTTTGGTGATTTAGTTTGGTTTGAGGACATTATTCCTAGAACATGATGTTCTTTTTTGAAGTAACATCTATTTTATTTCCATTGTTTCCTTAAACAGAGATCTCTCTGTGTGTGCACATAAGTGCAGTGGCGTCTAATGGCTTTTTCCCCACAATGCCCTCTATTTTAACCATAGCAACAAAGACTGGTTTTTCAAGCTGTGCAGTCCTTGAAAACATTGGGCAAGGTTTGTGTGTGTGACTGAGAGAAGGCTTCTCGAGTGCACACATGTTGCACAACGACCTGTGAAATAGTTCACATTCATCTGATCTTTGCTTGTGTTTGTACGGTGTAAAGTGTTGTTGTGTTAGCTGTGCTCTTTCTGCCGAGTGGCCCGTATTCTTAGCTTCACATTTGTTTCAAATCACGATTCTGAACAGACAACTACACAAAATAACATCATTTTCTAGAGGTTATGACAAAATGTAAATTTCTGCAGTCTGTTTAAAAATATTTTATTAATCTGAATTAATAATTAAAAAGTGGTTTCAATGAATGATTCGATGACTCACTCATAATGACTTCACTTGTTTCATTATTACTGGATGAATCAGGTTTTTTGATTGAGTCTCTTGAGTGAATGATTCAATGACAAATACATTTTTTAACAGTTACTTTACCAGTCACCCCATAGTGGCGTAACAATATAGCCAATACAATTGTTATTTTAAGCCAAGTTACTTTCAAAAGGTGATTTACTCTGTCTTACTCAGTCTTCACTTGATCCTTAAGAAATCATTCTAATTTAGCCTAATGCTCAGGTCACATTTCTTCTTAATATCAATGTTGAAAACAGTTCTTAACACGTTTGTAGAAATTGCGATATTTTATTCAGGATTCTTTGAGGAATAGAAAGTTCAATGAACAACATTTATTACATTTATTTATTAAATAATTGAATAAATAGACACATTTTGTAACATTATAAATGTCTTCACTGTCACTTTTGATCAATTTAATTAATAAAAGTATTAATTTCTCTTTTTTTAATCTTACCACAAATGTTTTAATGGTATCATTGTTTCCTAAAATGTTAAGCGGCACTGTTTTCAACATTGATAATAATAATGTTTCTTGATCATTAAATTAGCATATCAGAATGATTTCTGAAGGATCATGTGACACTGAAGACTGGATATTTAGATTTACCATCACAGGAAAAAAAAAAAAAAAAATTTTAATTGTAATACTATTTCACAATATTACTGTTTGATTAAATAAATGAAGAAAAAAAAACAAAAAAAAAAACATGTTTCCAAACTTTTGACAGGTGCTGGATATATTATTTTATTTATACTAATAATAATATATTATATAAACATGTACTGGTATATAATATTGTAATAGTATTTTTTTTTTTTTTCTTTACTTATCCAAAAATGTACGGATATATCATTTTCCTTAAATGGTAGAATAACCAGTATACATGCCTTCTGTCCACAGGAGCAAAAAATAAGCAGGCACGTTCATGACATCTTTAGCAGCTCTACTCCACCTAGACCAAGTCAGCACGACAATCTCTCTGGAACTCTATTCCCACTAGAGCCAATCAGAGCCAATCAAAGCCAAGCATGAGACCGACTGTAACAGTCATAGCACTACAAGGACAAAAACTAGGGCCTCTTTAAATACTTGCATAAATCATTTAAAATGTAATATTGTATAATTGTTTAATGCTAATGAAATATGACAGTCAGTGGTCTAGTGTATTTGTTCCACTCTTCTTTCCCCCCTGCACCTTATACTGTACAACCCTTAGAAAAAAACATTTCATGCCTTATTTATTATCATCATTTATTTGAACCATTTCTGCCATTTGTTTTAGGGCAGGTTTGTGGTGTGTCATATGAGGTGGGCCACAATAGCTTCGTGTTCTCTTAGCTACGCATTAAGACAATGTGACATGTGGCGTCGTTGTGACGCCACTCCCATGAGCTCCACAAAGACATCACAGCACACTCCTCACTGCGATGATGTCATTAGCTCACGCTAATCGCAGGTCCTTCTTTGTCTTAGCATTCCTTGAGTATCTCAGTGATGGACCGTCATGCCTGTGGTACAACATTCTCACTGCATTACAAACGGATCTCAGTGCTAATATTTAGTTTTTTGCTCGATCGGCAAGATCTGATGGTTGTCGTCCACCTTTTAAGTGGTGATTTCAGGTTTTGCGTGACTATGTATGGAATGAAAACATATCTCATGATGTCATCATTGTCTTCACAGACTCACACCAAAAATTGGATTCCCCTGGAGCGAAATAAGAAACATTTCCTTCAACGATAAGAAGTTTGTCATCAAGCCTATAGATAAAAAAGCTCCAGTAAGTGAAACTACAATTGTGACACAAGCCGCCTTCATACCTCACTGTCCTGAAACTGAAAAACTGACGAGACGAGAATAAAACTTGTTTTATTACACTCTAATCGACAAACGTTTTATCTCACACCAATATCACAACGTCTAGGATTAGGTTTTTGGATACAAAGTCTAATTTCAATAGTTTTCGGATTAAAAAAGAAAATGTCAAAGAACCATTATTATGATTGACATTTCAGATTCGACACCATTTTTAGGTCACTAATTGTGTATTTGAAACATTGAGCATTGTAAACTTTGTACAAAAGTCTGTAAAGCACGAGATGCTCTTTAAAACCATTGTTTGTTTGTTTACTTTTATTGTTCCTCTTAGGGGAAACTAGTTTTGCAGCAAAAGGTAACAAATACAGACAATGCATAATACATAAACAATATATAATACACAGTTCATATCATAAAATCTACCTATGAAGATTTTTTTCCACATTTAACTGAATGTGGAATTTTAATACAGCACATCAGTCATCCACTACTGAACCATGTCCTTGATCCTGTTCCTGTAGAAGACTCACTATCACAGAGTCATCAGCATATTTAATAATGTGCCTATTCTCGTATGAATTGCGACAATCATTTGTGTACATAATACATAACATAGGTGACACACAACATCCTCGAGGAAACCCAGTAGAACAAAATAACTGTTTAGAATATTAATTAATTTTAACACATTGTGATCTTCCTGTTAAAAAAATCAATAAATAACGCCTTAGGTTTTTCCAAATGTTTATAAACCAGAAATGGCAAATAGTAATAGATCAAGGCTAGACTCTATTTGCTGTAAAATCACTTCCCTAACTATGTTTTATTTATTTCATTATTAACGACGTGTGAGCAACTGGTCTAAAATCGTTTTAAATTCTTAGGCACGCTGTTTTTTTGGCACATATTTCTTCCATATTCTTGGGACTTTTGTAGCTTAAAAAAAAATGGTGAAAAGTTCCACACAACTGTTCTGCACAAGTCTTTTACACCTTACCTCCTATATTATCAGGGCCTGGACGTTTCTTTACATCTATATTTTGAAAAAGACATTTAACCTTGTGATCTTCAATGTTTTCACAATTACTACATTTTGTTCTTTGTTTTGAATAATTGATTTCTGCACTAAAATCATGATGATCAAACCTTAATTACTACTCATTCAATGTATCAGAAAAATCCATATCCGATTTAAAACCATCCAATTTAATCCTTTTGGTTTCCTTTCTCTCATTACCTGCCAAGGTTTTAAATCCTTGTCATGTTGCAATTTATTTCTTTTTTTTTCTTTCCCATTCAGCTGATATTCCAACTTGAACCCATCCTCCTTTATTTCTGCTCTCACCATATTACTGATCTCTCTAACTGTGTGTGATTCTCCCATCTGAAAAGCTATTTTCTTTTTATGCAAAATATATTTTGTTCTCTTTGAGATCCAATGGGATTATGGTTTGGAAATACTCTAAAGTCTTATATGGAACAACACATACAGTACAAAAAGAGATATATCCACACATGACCTCAGTGAATTCATCAAAATTGTTCATAGCTTCTTCAAAAACAGTCCAGTCTGTTCAATCAAAAGACCCCTGTAGAGCCAGTGAACTGTCCTCTGTCTAAACCTGGACTCTTCTTTTCTTCATTTTCTCTCTACGCAGCACTGACTTATACGCAGGTAACCGGTGAACTGTATTATAATCAGAGAAACCCAAAGGAGGACCAATAGTAGAATTCATTGCCCCCCTTAATAGAGCCATAACAGAGATCAAGTATCTTATTTCGCCTTGTATTTCAAGTGATATATTGGTAAAAAGTACAGAATGACTTATAGACTACAATTAAAATCCCCAAGAATAAAATTTGGTGTGTCTGGTGTATAAATAATCCTAAAATAACACTGCAATGTGACAAAAAAAGATGGTGAGATGTCTGTGGCTTTATTGTGACGCACACAGTACACAGTAAATCACTGTAATGCGTGCAGTTTGACGGTAAAGAGTCGTTAGTTGTAGCAGTGCTGTTTCAGCTGATAAACACCAGCAGTCAGTCTCTGTCTTCATAGAGCGTTATCTCTGAGCGTCAGAACAGCTGCTTTCACATTACCACACGACTTTATCATACTAATACACAGACTTCTCAATCTGATCAAAGACCAGTACATTGGATGATTCCTAAACCCCTGCATCTTTATATCTTGTCTCTTCCTTCTTATCCCTGCAGGATTTCGTGTTCTACGCCCAGCGTTTGCGCATTAATAAACGTATCCTACAGCTGTGCATGGGGAACCATGAGCTGTACATGCGCCGCAGGAAGCCGGACACCATCGAGGTGCAGCAGATGAAAGCACAGGCTCGAGAGGAGAAACAACACAAACAGATGGAGAGGTGAGGATGAATCACCATGGCGATGTGAGGAGTGATGGCGTCTCATCAGCAGATGCTGCAGGATATAAAACACACCATATTCTGCCATATTATTTCATTTTACACATTCAGAACTAGAAACTGGATTGGCAAAGGCTGTTTTTTTTGTTTGTTTTTTTGCTTTTGCTTTTTGTTTGATTTTAAACTGGATTAGCAAAGCCTGATTTTATTTTGTTTTGCTTTTGGTTTGTTATTAGTTTTCTTTGGCTTTTTTCCCCCATTTTTTATTTAAAGGATGTATTTGTGGTTGCTAAGGTGTTCTAAGTGGTTGCTAGGTAGTTTCTAAAGGGTTTTAGGTGTTTTTTTTTAGAGATTTGCTATGTGGTACCTTGGATCTTCTGAAAGGTTGCTAGGCAGTTTTTAGGTGGGTAATTAAATATATTATATGGTACCGATTTATCAGTCTCAAATCAGCATCAAATAGCAGTATCCAACTTATGATCCAACATTATGATAACTTTGTGGCATTGCCTTTAGTCAACTCCAGTTGCTGCAAATTACTTTCCAAATGGCATTTAAACAGTTTTATATGTAAAATGACCTTGGTTTATATTTATATTTATAATTATATGACCTTGGTTATGATTGGTTAACTAGCTGTTGCCCATCATGAGTTGCTGAATACTGAATAGATATTGATATGTAAACTTGTCCGGCCGACTCTTCATGGTTGTGATGTCATGAAGCCAACAAGATTTCTGAACAAGCCATTTTTGCAGCAGGTCAATGAGTTTTGAATTATTAACATCATTATTAACTATGAGCAAGGCAAATTGAGTTTTGTATTATATGACCACTTTATTATGTCTCCCTTGGCAGGTCAGTCTGAGAGATGACTTTTGTTTGTGGGTATAGAGCGGTGTCCTGAGCAAACGTCACAGTGTGTCTCTTTGGTTGTGTCTTATCTGCAGAGCTCAGCTGGAGAGCGAGAAGAAGAGACGAGAGGCCATAGAGAGAGAGAAAGAGCAGATGGAGAGGGAGAAACAGGAGCTGATGATGCGACTCTACCAGTTTGAGGAGAAGACCAAAAAAGCAGAGAAAGGTAAGAAGCCAGTGTTTTTGTTTTTAATTGGAGTAATATCATGTAAAATATATTTTGTTTTGGTTGAAACATGTTCATGTCTAACGCAAGATAAGTATTTTCATGACTGCGTTCAATAAAACAGTCAACATGCAAGTTGTTTTGAATGCGGGGAATCATGTTTATACTTTTTTTTTTAAAGAAAATACATTTTTTAACTGTTTAGTTTTATGAAACAACATATGGATTATAATAAAAACAAATCTGACAATTATTGCGAATGATGATTGGTTTACTTTGTGACTCCATATGGAAAATTTGTGACTCATAATTGGAGACATCAAGCCAGATACAGTCACTTTGGTCTTTTCAGTTTATGTAACCTTTTAGCTTGTTAGTATATAAAGGGGAGACATTATACTTTGATCATGATGAGTGTGTTCGAGCTGACAATGCCGTTGACTGGCAATCCAAACACAAGGTGGTGTCGAACTGCACCTGTTACTCTATTTCTGCTGTTCGCATGTCATGTTTCTTTTGTGTTTGCCACAAAGCTTTTCTTTCTGATATCCAGTTTGAAACTAGATTATTAGGCTATTAATTTTTCATTCCGAAAAGTTTGTTTTGGATTAATGTTCCTGAATCATATGGCCATACATTCTAAAACCATCAACCATCCCTGACTATACAAAGTCCAACAATGCTTTCTGAATGATCTCAATTTATGTACTCTGTAGAAAAAGCAGAAGTGATGTCATTGTGCCAAACATCACTCATCTTAAAGGGAATTTTTCTGTCATTATTTACTTCAAACCCCATATGTCTATTTCTTATATGGAGCACAAAAGGAATTATATGTAGCAGAAAGTCTTAAGCTGCTCTGCAGACAATGAAAGTGAATGGTGACTAGTCATAATTCAGTGAATCATTACTTAAATTTCATTTTGCTATACGAAAAGTTATTCTACAGCTTTCAGATACAGAATATAGTGCATGAGTAATGAGTATTAATTTGATAGTGCTTGACAGCCCCTCATTCCCATTCACTTTCATTGTGTGGAAAAAAAGCAGCATGAACACTTTACTAAACTTCTCCTTTGGTGTTCCACGGAATAAAGGTCAAACAGTGAAACTAGGGGGAGTAAATGATGACAGATTTTTTTGGGAGACCTATCCCTTCAAAGTAGACTAATTATAGGGACTGCAAAAGCATGATGTGGTCGCCACCATTTAGTGTTGAATTGACGACTATTCATTAACATCACAGATGTGTAACCATGAGGGCATCACCACCTTCCATAGTGAGGGCCAGACCCATATTTAGGATGTATTGATGGTTGCACTTTAAATGAAATCTGGATGTGTGTTTTCAGACCTGCAGGAGCAGATGCAGAGGGCCGTGCAGCTGGAGCATGAACGGAGACTAGCCGATGAGGAGGCCGCCAGATTGGAGGCAGAGAGGCAGGCAGCCCTGCTCGCAAAGGAGGAACTGGCCCGTCAAGCCAAGGACCAGCTAAAGAGTCAAGAACAGCTGGTGAGAACTTAATGCAGATTCTCAGAAAAATTGAGTTGTTTATTTCCCATTAACAATCCTCCCCATTGATTTCTCTCAGGCCGCTGAGTTGGCAGAACATACTGCTCGTATTGCACTCCTGGAAGAAGCCAAAAGACGCAAGGAGGAGGAAGCCGTGACATGGCAGCACAGAGTAAGAGCATTAAGACATGAACCCATATGGAAATAATGAGATCCCTTTTTTTCAACCTTTATGAGTTTGCATTACTGCAAAAAATATTCTGTGTGTCCATACTCTTGGTGCAGTAATTGGATTGGTAGACTGTCTGATCTTTGTGATGTTGGACTGTGTTCAAGGCGAAAGAGGCTCAGGATGACCTGGTGAAGACCCGCGAGGAGCTTCACATGGTGATGGCGGCACCACCTCTCCCTCCACCACCCCCCGCCTATGAACCTGATGAGAATGAGTATGAAGATGGGGAGGAGAGCAACGGGAGCTACAGTGCAGACCTGCAGACAGGAGGATTCCATGACCACCGCAACGAAGAACAGCGACTCACTGAGGCCGAGAAGAATGAACGAGTTCAGAAACAGCTGTTGGTAAGTAAAACATTGTAGGAACAATTGGTTGAACTTTACGAGGCTTTAAGATTGGAGCCCAGGGCAGGGTTGCCAATCCTGCTCCTTGAAGACTGAGTTCAGGTCTGACTCCAGCATGTTCCTAACAGGGTTAGGGTAACCTTTTTGCAGTTTTATTATTCTAGGTTGATCTAGTGTCTTCTTTAACTCTAGTCCAGGGGTGTCATAACCTGCTCCTGAAGGACCACTGTCCTGCAAAGTTTAATAAGCTATTTCCTCCAAAAAGTGGTTTATTCAGCATACGGAAGCCTCTCCTCCATTAACAACCATTAAAAAACAGCCTCTTGCCTCCTTCCCTGCGTACCACAGTGTTAGCATGCTAAGGTTGCAGGCTTGCCTTTAAGTGGCTTTTATGCCTAGTAAGACATTGATCTGGTATGTTTAATTGGGGCTGGAGCTAATGTAAATAACATTAAACCAACAAAAGTATTTGAAGAGTAATAAAAGTGTAATCCCGATCCTGCCGTCCTCCATCATTGTTTCTGTGCGCAACAACTACAATGTTAAACTAAAAAATGCACAAGATTGTCACTGCGGGGTTTCCATTTTAGGGTTGTGAATGTGAATACAAGAGAACAGTCTCTGTGTAGGTCCTCTTTAAGGCTCAACAAAAGGGGCTTTCGCACCTGGTACTTCTAGGAGCTAGAACTTATAGCAACTAGCCACTAGGATGGTTCCCCGAAAACTAATGGTTCTCCTAGGAACGTTTTCCTGGTTTCATTCGCACGGCCAGCAGGAACTCTGAAGTGACGTAAGCCGCGCTCGTTGTTGTGACTTATTTTGACGGCGCTGAGAACGCCTGAGCTCACACTGCTCGCATTCTCTGTGTTCATTAGTTTAAGATCTGCCTAACAGTCCTGTCTAATACGTTATTAGATAGAATTGTTATACATAGAAAGTAACGTTAGACCGTAATGAAAAGTTATTAGCGTATGCCATGTGGTTCAGTAACAGTGTCCAGTGAGCAGAAATACATAATCATGTTTGGCTTGGTCCCCTCAAAGTTAACCTTTACGCTGAGGAGAAAATCCATCTATCACTGTTTTCCATGTTTGTAGAGTTAGTTTCTGGAGTAAATATATAGGGTATAATCTGTGGGTTTACATAGCCTTTTTTTAAATGGCTGGTGTTTCGCTTGTGTTCGGCCAATCAGCGTACACTAACGTCACTGGTAGTTCAGGTTGTGCCGGGTTAGACCCGACTCTGAAGGAGGAGCTCAATTAGATCCTCCAAAAGGAGTTCCTAGAACTAAAATCTTTAAAAAAAAACTTTTGTGGGGACTTTATTGGCTCCTACTTCAGAGTAGAGTCTAACCCGGCACAACCTGAACTACCAGTGACGTAAGTGTAGGCTGATTGGCCGAACACATGCCATACGAAACACCGGCACCAGCCATATTCTTACTGCTCGAACTAACGGCATGAACCGCCACTAAAGTCCTGGCAGTTCTCAACACAGTGTCCTCCATCCTTCAGTTGTTGACGTTGTTCAATAAATGACGTCGCTGTTGGCCGGCTTGCGTCACTTCAGAGTTCCTACTGACGTTGTAAATGCAACCAGGAAAATGGCCCAAAGGGAAAATTTAGTTCTCAGGGGACCGCCCTGGTGGCTAGTGCCTATAACTACCCGGTGCGAAAGCCCCTCACGAGTAGGAATAAATAACCCTGCTCTGAAACAACAGTATCTACCAGTCAATTACTTCTGATTTTAAGAGGAAGTTGGGGTAAGGTTTAGGGTTGGATAGACCTAGAGATATGCTTGGTTGATAGCAATGTCTAGCACCAGGGATGTCTACAAACATGGCCTTAGGTTCATCAGGTTGTCTCATATGATTACCGTAGTACAGCCAACAGATCTTTGTTGGTCCTGGACATTCTTATCAACAAATCAGATTTTGGTAATAGGATTAGGCTTAGGTTTCAGGCTGGGGTTGGGGCTTGTGTTTTAAACCAATAATATCCTTCTGCCTTTAACTGTAGTTAATAGTTGGGGTTCGGAGTAGTCAATAAGATTTCTCCAAGTAGGTCATGGTTCTGAAATAACATACTTTAACGGTCCTAAAACAACATTACTATCAAACAATCCAAACGATAACCTATTCCTAACCTAAATAAGAATGTTATCAACTAGATATCCAATTGGTATATATGGGTTTAGGGCCTGACATTGTGTTTGGTCTTAACAACAACGTTAATCCAGAAACATGTCCTACTTGGTAGAATCACATTAAAAGGTTTGGATAGGTTTGTTTGACAGGAAGAACTGGTTGTATTCTTGAGTCATAGATCAAAAAAGCATCAACATTTCTGACACTATCTTCTTCACAGGCTCTGACCTCCGAGTTATCCCAGGCTCGCGACGACACCAAGAAGACTCAGAACGACCTGCTGCACACAGAGAACGTGCGCGCCGGCCGAGACAAATACAAAACTCTCCGGCAGATCCGCCAGGGCAATACCAAACAGAGGATTGATGAGTTTGAGGCCTTATAAAATATCAGGACCAGGAAACTTTGGGAAGGAGGGGAAGGAAGGAGTCTCAAAGCCCTTGTCTGTTTTCTTTCTATCCCCTACGTCTGAGTGGTCAATGCAAGAGGCACACGTACACGCACATGCACACGGTAATGCAACAGATTTGATTCGGATGATACCAACACTGGTTCAATGTGCACTAAACAAGAAATTATTTTAAAACCAAAAAACTGCACAATGTAAATGTAATGACAAAAATGTTTTTTGTCATTACATTTATATACATAAACACTAATGTTTACCCCTTAATGGTGTACATCGGAATTCACAGCAACACTTTACAGTAAGGTTCTATACTGTAGCATTAGTTAATGAACAAACAATGAACATTTATTAATGTCTGTTCATTCTTGGTTTGTAATGCATTAGTTAACTAGTGATGACAAACAACTTTGTAATATCAATGTATTTATATATGTAGCAATTGACATTTATTAATCTTGGTTAATTGCTAACTAATGTTAATTGTATAAAGCCTTATTTTAAAATGTTACCAATTTCACAAAATCACACCACGGATTTTTTTCACAGAATGTGCTGAAATAAATCCTTTTGCCATAAACATGCGAAGCTAAATAATATGTAAACACACGTGCCAACAATGCATCCCCTTATGTTAATTATGTGTTATTAATTAAATAATCTGGCCAAATTCTAACTAGTTTGGGGTTGTAATAAGGGATTGTAATTTTTTTTTCTTTTTTTTTTTTCTTCTTGTTAATGATCCACTCAGCACAGGGCTTGGCAGTATGATAATAATTTTATGTATTGTCTTATATTAAAACTCTTTCATTCATGTTGAATATGGCTTTTGCCAGAATATTTGTTATAGTGTTTATTTATTCTTTCTTTGGGTTATTTAAGGTTTTGGGGTAGATGTACTTCTGCTTATTTACTAATGACAGATTCATTTCGTTATTGATTCTGTACTGACCCAAATGATGATTGAATCCACATGCTCAAATCTTTAATGCTAATTAGAAGAGGATTCATATACGATATGATATCTGATTTTATACACGCATACATATGTATATGTATGTGTATATATATGTATCAGAGGCATGTTAAATCATTAGATTTTCTGCATTAGATACAAACTGATTTTTGTTAAGGTTTTCAATTGAATTAGTTACTGAATGTTTATTGCCATGACATTGGGTTGGAGGAAGATTTGTTTTTAGAAACTTTAATAACCTTTTGTATTCTCAGCTTACTGTAAGTTAGTTTTGGACAGTTTTCACTGACTTACTAGCAGCTCTTTATATTTGAATGAAAACTTAAAAGTAGCACAAATCAGGTAGTGTTAAAGACACCTTTATTCTGCTGGAGGATTCACACTAGAACAGAGTTTTAGACATTCAGCATTTTGGGTGATATACCAATGGGCAAATATGACGATTTAGTAAATTGTTTCTATGATGCCTGTAACCATGCAGTGCCACTTTCATAAAAATAGGAAAGTATTATTATGATTATTATTTTTTGTCGCATCTTTTTTTCTTCTTGCTACTTGGCAAGTTATTAGGGCTTAAATGTATTTGTTTCCTCCAAATGATGCTTATTATTGCTAACTTAGTCACTGTTAATTCTTTGAGTTTCAATTATCAAAATCAGCTGGTTTAATCACTCGCAGCTATTTGAACGCTTGTTTTAAATATTATTGATGACATATACAAATAAGCTTTTCACACTACCAACACTGCAGGGCTTAAAGGGATCGTTCTCTCAAAAATGAAAATTCTGTCATTTATTCACACTCAAGTTGTTCCAGACCTGTATGAGTTTCTGTCTTCTGTTGAGCACAAAATAAGCTATTTTAAAGAATGTTGGTTTCCAGTTTTGGTCCCCAACGACTTCCATAGTATTTCCCTCCCTGATACTATGGAAGTCATTAGGGACCAACATTCTTCAAAATATATTTTGTTCACGTCAACCCAACCTGGATTATGTCACTGAATCGTGGTAACAATGGTATACAAGTTACTACTGTAACTCATTGTAAGAACTAGTTGACAATATGACGTGTGAAAAGCCTATATGTGTAAAACAGAAAAGAGTTGTTATTGTATAAAGCAGTAGTAATATAAGTATCATTGAGCTTCACAACAACTGGATTTATTTATTTTCCCCCAAAAGGTGTTTATTATATTAGAAATAAAGATTTATGAGCAACAAATCTGGGTGTCTTATTTAAGAAGTATAATACCGTACCGCACACCATCTTTGTAGATATATTCAGTTTATTAATTTATGAAATAATTTATACATTTTATACATGAAATAAAACATCAAAACTGTTCATGTCTGATGAAATAGGATGCAAGAAATGGGAATGAGAGTCTGTTCACAGGATTCTGTGGCCTCTTGTGAGCACAACTGCCACTTGCCAGGATCCGTGGGTCGATGGAAAGGATCCACGTTCTTCAGTTATGACCTCATGTTTGTGCTGACAGTTGCATGAAGTGGAAGAACGAAGTCATGCCACTCTCCTGGAATCTGCTGGAGGCGTTGCCATGAGGATTCTGCTGAAACAAGCAGACAGAGTGACATACAAGCCCATCTTGTGTGTGTGTGTGTGCAGACGAGTATTTTTAGAGAAGTCTACTGGTGCTCATTTATAGATACATCAAACATAAGATGATATAACTGGAATCTTGAGATCATGTGAACGTGCACTACCATATCAAATTTATTTGTTTTTGTAAGATCAAAATTACTGGAAAAACTGTGAAATATTACCATTTGAAATAGCTGTTTTCTGTGTGTGCGTGTGACTCACCGCCGGCCAGCCGTGCTGATCTCAGTAAGCGGTCAGCGAGGCTGAAGGTGTGTTTCTCCCACAGGTTGATCTGCAGGTTGGCCTGCTGGAGCTCCTGAAGTGAGACTCTGTTGAAGCTCATCTGGAGAGAATCGGTCTTCTTCAGTGCAGTTCTCTGCACCAGCTCTCTCTCTCCGGGAAGATGAAGAATCCTGGGGAGAACACACACAATTACTGCAACTGACATCAAATGCCAATATGACTAATATATCCTTGTGGAGAGGAGACAACAGATACATATCCATACAGTACCAATCAAAATTTGCTTTTTTTTTGTTTTGTTTTTACATAAATTCATACTTTCATTCCAGAAGGACGCATTAAACCAGGGTTCCTCAAACTCGGTCCTGGAGGGCCGCTGTCCTGCAGAGTTTAGCTCCAACACTGATCAAACACACCTGAGCAAGCTAATCAATGTCTTCAGGATCACTGGAAACTCACAGCTAGGTGTGTTTGATCAGGGTTGGAGCTAAACTGTGCAGGACAGTGGCCTTCCAGGACCGAGTTTGAGGAACCCTGCATTAAACCAATGAAAAAAGTGTTCAAATTTAACATTAAATAACAACTTATCTGAAAATGATGCGGAATCAAAATAATCCTGTTTACATGTACCTTAGCAAAGTTAATGATTTGGTTAGCATGCTAATCAATGTCCAGGAATCTGAGACAGGATACTAACTGAATGTCTTTCTAATAATTAATAAAGGTGGGAATTTTTCATAGTTTGCAGTGAAATTTAATATTTTATGTTTATTTGTGCCAACTTTACACATTGTTCTATATTGTCGACTCACCCCTCGATGTAAGCTGTTTTTGAGACGGAGAGCTTCCACACATCAGCGATGACAACTTTGAGCTGTCCTGCAGATCCCATCAAAATGTCTGTATAGATTAATTACAAGTGTTTTCATTATGAAATAGGCCAAGTTATATTTGATAAGAGTATTTATAATGAGCATTGGAAGATAAATGACATGAAAGGCCCATAAAACCCTGCTGAAGTAAACAGCTAAAACCAGCCTAGGCTAAGCTGGTCTTCCTGCCGGGTCAAGCTGGTCGTGCTCAACTGGTGTCCCAGCTTGACCAGCCGGATCAGCTAAAATAGAAGCTGGTTTTAGCTGTTTGTTTTTGTTTGTTTGTTTTCAGCAGGAAAGAGAGTATATTTGTCATTCTCTAATCCACACAGAGTCTGTTCTGGCAGAAAAGCCCAGAGTCCCAGTGTGTGTGTGACAGTCTCGTACCGTCAGTGTGTGTCAGGAACTGTAGTTGTGCTTTAAGCAGCAGCAGATCTGAAGTGAACAGCTCCACATCGCCACCTAGTGAATGTCTCTGCTGTGAAAGAATAGATCAGATCATTCACCTCAGAACATGAGCAGACGTTTGCATGATCATGTTGATTTGTTCTTTACACTTCCTGCTACTCTATTTTTACTTCCTTTTACTTGTTTTTGATGGCTTTAACATTAGCATAGACATTGCTCATTACTTCATATGCACTCCCACAAGTTCGGTTCAACCGATGTGCTAACTTCAGTTTTGAGGACAATCATTTGCTCCCATGGTTTCAATTGGGTCAGTTATTCAAGCATCAGCAATATTTACTGCTCCTGATCTACTCTCCTGGGTAGGGTTGCACCAGCCGTTCGTAAGTTCTTTCTTAAATTGGAACGTAAAGTCCACACTAGAGGCTTAGTAACTACTAGCTAGTTTGTAACTAACTCTGAACTTTATTCCGTTGCACCATTTGTTCGTAAGGCAGAACGTAGCTAGTAGGTCGTAAGCTCTCCATAAAGTAATGCGTAGTCGCATAATATGACGTTTAGCCTCGATGATCCAATAGCAGCCTTCAAATACGTGAGCAGAAGTTGTGTTGAAATGCTGTGAATTTCAGTTTATCCTTCATTCTTTTGCCTCACGTTACTAACGGTAAAAATAAGTTTCCATTAAATACGATACTTGATCATGAATAGCATAAGTGTTTTTGTAAATTACATTCAGAAACTGTATTTGAAATGAAATGAATAAGGATCAATAAATAAATATTGATACAAAAAACATAAGAAATTACGTTTATTGTTTATGACTGATATTTGACATGCACATGGACCGATGCACACAGCGGCGCGCTGTTTAGGACAGGTTCGTGTTAAAGAGCCGCTAACAAAGTAATCTTTTCACATAATGTTCTCTCTCTTAAAATGTAAGTGAGTGTAAATGTCAGCATAATCATATATGTCTAAAGAATTGAAGTCTGTCAGGTAAAAGAAGAGCTTATTGATGCAGTTCAGTCTGTCTGATATTTTATTCCATCCGTTACTCCTGATCGGAGGCTGCCGTAAATATTTAGTTTATACGTAGAGTTACGCTTCAACTAAGTTTAATGGTGCAACGCAAAAATATTTAGAAGTGCGTAAGTCGTAACTTAGTGTCCATTTACGTCAAAACTAGGCTAAGTTATAACTTACGCACAGCTGGTGCAACCGGCCCCTGTTACTTGAATGGTTAATAAACATTAATATTTATTAACTTATTGTTTAATAATTTTTCTCTCCCCATTACATTTTTTAATCATCATAAATTAGGTATAATTGAAATACTTAAACTCTCAAAATTGGTTAGGCATATGGATTTCATTTTCTAGCGATTTTTGAGTCCCAATTATTTAGCAAAATGTATATTTTGTATTTTTTTTTATATTTTTTTATTTTAGTTTAGTACATTTGCTTCACAGCAAAATTAAACTTCTATAACATTTTTACACTTTTTTTTATTTAATACAGTGCTTTCACGTATGCTATAATCTGATGAGTAATTTCATTTCATTTCATAACAGAGCCTATTAGCAATTTCATTGGGAAAAAAAGGTATATAGGATTGACTCTGAAATAATTGTCACTAACTTTTTACTTTTATTTTTTTACCTTAATTTAAGCAATTTCCACTTTTTTTAATAAGCTATAACATCTTTTTTTCATCTTAATATAATTTAAGTATAAATAACTTAGAATTTAATACAGCAACTGTACTTTATATATGTTTATATATATATATATATCAGATGAGTTTGACTGATCTTACCTTTGGGCCGAGTGAGTTCCAGACCGAGTGCTGAGTGTGTGTGTTCTCCAGACTGAAGTCTGCCAGACGGAGGAGAGTCTCACCCAGAAAGAGCTTGCGCTTGAGTCCTCTGGAGTGCCAGACTGAGACCTGAACCACACTGCTGACCAGCTGCTCACACTCAAGTGCACACTGCAAACACAACACCTGCATGAGGACCACTGCACTCAAGTGCACACTACAAACACAACACCTGC
Source organism: Squalius cephalus (assembly GCF_949319135.1). Taxonomy (NCBI): domain Eukaryota; kingdom Metazoa; phylum Chordata; class Actinopteri; order Cypriniformes; family Leuciscidae; genus Squalius; species Squalius cephalus. The sequence continues at coordinate 17,967,985 of NC_137133.1, forward strand.
ATGAGGACCACTGCACTCAAGTGCACACTACAAACACAACACCTGCATGAGGACCACTGCACTCAAGTGCACACTACAAACACAACACCTGCATGAGGACCACTGCACTCAAGTGCACACTACAAACACAACACCTGCATGAGGACCACTGTACTCACTATCTCTTACTCATAAACCTCATTACAAACCTCAATCCATAACCAGGCAGGCCACTTTAAAAATATGCAATGTATTTGTTTTTATGTTCAAATAATAACAACACTTAAAAAAATATATATATATATATATAATATACGTTAAATGCCACAATTAAATAGTGAATAATTTTAACTGCAACTTTAACATTTTTAATTTACCAATGCAACAACCAATGAGAACAATGAACTGCAATACTGTCCGTTTGACACAAGATGGCTGACCACAAATCATTCAGGGCAAAGGCTTTTTAATTACTTTGATTGGTTGTGAACTTTAACAAAAAATGTTTTGCCCACTCAGTATCTGTTTGTAAACTTGACTAAAAACATTTTTTTTTTTTTTTACTCTAACCAATAATGTTTGTTTATCTCACCCCTTGCATGGTCATTATAGTTAACTAAAAATAAAACAAAAACAAAAACATTTTTGATTCCTGAAATAAAATAAACATTAACTGAAATAAAATAAATAACAACATATAAACTTAACATACTTTTTTTAAGTAGTTGGCAAAATGTCTAATTTTCAGTTAGTTTAATTTGATGTACTAAAACAATCCTAAAACTAAAATACAGAATTATAAAAAAAACTATATAGGCATATTTAAAAAAGAATACAAAAAAAATGACAAAAATAGAGAACTAAATTACTAAAACTTTAACTAAAATTACAATAAAAAAGTATAAAAAATAGAAACCAATTCTAAGTAATAATACAACTATTTAGTATCTCGATGATACTAACATAACACTTTCATTGTTGATTTTTTTTGTTGTTGTTGTTTTTAAATAAAGTTCACAAGTAACTTTTTACTGCTTGTAAATACTCACTGTAAACGTTTCATTGTAAACCGGGTTATTTCCCCTCTTGACTGCTGTTTTCATTTTATTATTGTGACATTTCTTCGGAAGCAAACGGACCTTTACATACCTGTTTGTTCAAAAAGAAACAACATTTCTTGTCAGACCAACTGTATATAAGCAAAATATGTTACAGCAACGATGTTCTCCTAACATTATGCAAACATTTATTGTAATAAACAGCAAACCCACACTCTATCAAAACAACTTACGGATGACATTTCTTCCTCATATCTCCAAACATCAGATTTCTGCAGGCTTTGATAGTTATCTCCAAACAGGACGTCCTGTTGTTGTACCCGAAGGCAACCTCTATTTCTCCAGTCACGCTGTTTTCAAAGAACCCACAATCCATTCCTGTGCTGCTGTTGCTGTCCTGTACAAAACATGTCTTGGAATGAATTCATATGTCATTTAAATTCCCTTTATATATATATATATATATATATATATATATATATATATATATATATATATATATATATATATATACTAAAAAATAAAACAAATATATTGTATATTATATATATATATATATATATATATATATATATATATATATATATATATTATACAAATATATATTATACAAATGCATTATAAGTATTTCATATATATATAAATAACATTTTCAACATAAGCCTGTAATCTATTAAACATTGATGCCATTGATGCCATAAAAGGCTATCTTGCAGACTTTTGCAGACTACAGGGATTTTTTTTTTTACAGAAAGTTTTGCACTTGTTATCAGATTAAACAGAAACCGTATGTGAATACACACCCTGTGCTCATCGCTGTATCCGGATGTATATGAAACATCATCATCTGTCAGGTAAACTGTGCTTGATGATGCGTACTGCTCCGAGGATTTGGTGTTCTGGGAAAGATCGGGAAGACTGGGAGCTTTGGACAGCTGTGAGGGAACAATATCAGTTAGGACACGTCACACTAATGCAAAACATCTAGTCAGGGTCATTAGATGTCAAATGAATCAAAAGAACATTTGAAAACCTCTGAACATTTGAATGACGTCTCTTCTGCTCACCAAGGCTGCATTTGATCAAAATACAGTAAAACAGTAATATTGTGAAACATCATTACAATTTAAAATAACTGTTTTCTATTTTAATATATTTTAAAATGTAATTTATTCCTGTGATCAAAGCTGAATTTTCAGCATCATTACTCCAGTCTTCAGTGTCACATGATCCTTCAGAAATCATTCTAATATTTTTTGTTTTATTTTTTTATAATATTTTTTTTGTATTTTTGTATTATTTTTTTAAAATATTTTTTTTAAAACTAATTCTGTTCTTTCACTCTTTCTATTCATCAAAGAATTCTAGGAAAGTTTCTACAAAAATATTAAGAATATAAATAGTTCTCTACACTGAAAACTGTCAGAACTATTATTAGTAATTGAGCACAAAATGATTTCTGAAGGATCATGTGACACTGAAGACAGGAGTAATGATGCTGAAAATACAGCTTTGATCACATGAGTAAATGACATCGTAGAACACTTAACACATTTTAATCAAATAAATGCAGCCTTGATAAGAGACTTCTTTCAAAAGTTCAAAGGTTTCGTTCAATTTATTTTACAACTAAGAATGGCACTGACTGCACAGTTCTGCCCAAGTTAAACCTGATTGGCAGGAAATCTATGGTATTTATCAAGAACTTTATAGAAACGAGTTGCTTAGTAGATCTTAATTTAGATCTTCATTCAGAGGCCAGAGGAGAACTGACTCATTGCTGTTGATGCCTTGACATCAATTCAATTCAATTCAATAAAGCATAAAAAAAAAAAAAAAAAAAAAAAACAGTTTATGAAAACGTCCATCTCTTACATTGCAGGCTTTTTCGAGGGCGCCCTCTGAAAGACTCTTGCGTCTCGAGTTAATACGCCCGTAATCCACAGTCAGCTGACCGGCTTCCACACTCAAATCATTCTGAGACTTGGAGAGCTCTAGCATCAGGAAAAGACAACAACATCTGGATCAGGCAGTTGTAGACACTTTTGGGGGTCTCTGAGTTATTACAATGTTATTACATGTTATTAACAATTACCATGAAAAGGTTCTAGTTTTGTTCTCTTACTTTTTATGTGAGCACTGACAGACATCATAAGGTTCTCCATAGATTTAGTAAATGGCTTTGACATTTTGGGATCCTATATGGCAAATGCACACAAACAAATTATAAGGTGATGAAGAGACATAAAGAAAAAAAAAATAATACATATTATTCTTTTCACCTCTGATCTGTTAAATGATGGGACTTCTTTAAAGGGAGGAGGAGTTGGAGGAACGACTGCAATGAAGCTAAAACCAAATAACAAAATTAATAACACATTAAAATGATTGATTAAAAACGGATTAAAGAATTGTCGTGAAGCAAAGGAGGTTATTATAATGTTCTCCAACCTGAGCCGTTGATAAGACTGTAATAGTTTATCTCCGGTGGTCTCATGACTGTTTTCTAGGAACACAAAAAGACAGCATTCATGTATTAATATTGACATTTGATTGGAATGGTACTATTTCAACACAAATCATCATGCACAAATAGTACATATGTATTGTGAACGTAGATTGCTTATATTTATAGTACATGAGAAAAATGTGTAAAAACAAGTCGTGTGACATTACAGTGCCGTGAAAAAGTGTTCAGTGATGATATATTTCATTGTAAATTCAGTTTTTTCAACACAGTTATCATCAGTAATTGTTTCTATTGGCTAATTAAAGCAGACAAACCTTTGACATCCATAAATTTCTTTGCTTGCTGCTCCACAAACCATTCACCAGATTTGATCTTAAATTCCCTGAAAAAAAAAAAAAAAAAAAGTATTTATAATTTATAAAAAAAACCTCTCCAATGAGATAAAAATCTCATTTGTCCTTATGTCATCTATCTAAAGCTTTAGTAACACTTCACAATAAGGTTTAATTTGGTAATATTAGTTAACTACATTAGTTAACGTGAACAATGAACAATACTCTCACAGCATTTATTCATCTTAGCTGATGTTAATCTCAGATTTGACCAAACACATAAAACTGTTAACATCAGTTAATATACTGTGAACTAACATGAACATTTTATTAAAGGAATAGTTCACTTAAAAATTAAAAGTCTGTCATCATATATTCTCACTCAAGTTGTTTCAAACCTGTATGAGTTTCTTTCTTCTGTTGAACACAAAGGAAGATATTTTGAAGAATGTCGCTAACCAGACACTTCAATAGTAAGTCAATAGGGTCCATCAACTGTTTGGTTTCCAACAGAAGAAAGAAATTAATACAGATTTGAAACAACTTGAGAGTGAGTAAATGATGACAGAATTTTCATTTTTAAGTGAACTATTCCTTTAACTAACATAACAAAGATTGATAATATAAAAATATATTTTGGGTTGCATTAACTAATGTTAACAATTGACCTTACTGTAAAGTGTTACTAAAGCTTTGAATATGGTTTAATAATTAATGTCATTTCTGACACATATTCAGAGCCAGAGCCAGCAGAGGGGCGTCAGAAGTAAGGAAAATGGTCCTCAGCTAGAAACACTTATGGGGCCCATTCAAGTATTTGTCAGACCATAAACAAACCTTTCGCTTCTACAACTCTAAATCTAAAAGCTATGAGCAAAATACAAATGGCAGAGAACTGAATAATATTACTTCATAAAACATTTGAAGAATATATATCATCATACCTTTAGCCTACTCTGTAGAGCTAGTTCAGGAAGTTCGTAGGTTAATGTGTCAAATGTGACTGGAAACACTGTCCTTGACTGAAATGTTGCTATAGTAGCCTAATATTAAAGCTAGAAAGCCTATGCACTTGGCAAATGTGATTTTTTTTAAGTCTCCTCCCTTAAATCTCCATTAGGTTTAGGATTAGGATTAGGACTTTAACAACGGGAGTGATACCGTAATTTGGCAGGGAGATTCAAATAAGATTCAAATTAGATTCGAAGGTGTTATATAAAGCCATGAGTGATGTTTTGTTTTTACCTGAATGCATGACACATTGTGCACTTCCACTCTCTTGCGGACCGGACGACCCGACAGCGGTTACAGATGCGGTGACTGCATCCACAGCACACCGAACCACAGTCCCAGAACTTCCCTAGAGGTCGCTGACATCTCGCACACGATCTCTGACCATATGGACGAGTAATGGTCTTGGCACCCTGACGATAGACACCTTGAAGTTCTACCTTTAGCCTCCTAAAAAAAAGTAGTTTGAAATGTTATTTTTTATAGTACAATGCATTTTTAAATAAATACAAGAACGTTCTAGGAACCCAGACAGCAACATAGTGTCGGCCCAGATCCGGCCCACACGCGTGGAATCCACGTGTACCAGATGTGGCCCTGATATGGGCCGACACTATGTTGTCGTCTGGGAACATAGGGAAGAATTAGGACGTTCAGCAAAACCATTTTCGGACCTGATTCTGTCTGCTTCAATGGTTCGAAGTGCTTTGTCTCTCTGAAGAACCTCCAGGACTCGTTCTCTCTCCAGAGCCTGGAACAATCCGAGATCCATAGGGCAGAGTTGATAGTGTCGGTTTTCCCAGTTTTCCTCTTTGAGTTTCATTTCAATCCACAGTTCAGTTCGGTTCGGTTCAGTTCAGTTCAGTTCGGTTCAGAAGACGCCACTCTGCTTAGATTCTGAAAAACTGTTCAATGACCAAAATATGGTGGTGTTTTTATTTGGCTTTCCATCGATTAACGTGTTTAATAAATATATAATAATGTGTTTTAGTACAATTCAATTTATTTAAAACAAATGCTTAAAAAGGTATATTTCTGTGAGTTCACAGTCAGTGCAGCCCAAGCTGCTGCTAACCCATTCTCATGAGAAAACGTAACAATTTGACTAGTAGGCGACATACAGTGAAAATATAATAAAACATTGTCTATTCCTAAACCTAACGCTCAGTGGGGCGTACCAATACAGGCAGCACAAAATAAATGTAAAAATAGTTTGACTGTGCGAAACACCTTCGTAAAGACATACTCCATATGATTCGGCTAATGAATCAGAAAGCTTGCTAATAACATAGTTCTGCATTGCAAAATAAGTTGGATAAGCGAGTTATGTTCAATGATATTAGTTTATTTCAACAAACGGCAGGATTATATTGACTAAAGCCACTTTTTGTAATATTTATTCAAGATAACACTTTATTTTGATTGTCCACTTTAGACATTCAACTAACTATAAGTAGCTTTGCCACTACATATTAACTAACTGTCATTAGAGTATTAGTAGACTGTCTGCTTAATAAACACTTTATATTGATGGTCCGCCAACACACATTCTACTGACTGTAAGTAACTTTGCAATTACATGTCAACTTATTCTAATAACCCAAACACCTAACCTAACTGTCTACTACAGTCTACTATAGTATACTAACATCTGTTTACTACAGTCTACTAACAGTCTGCTATAGTCTATTAATAGTATACTACAATATTTGTTTACTAATGTTTAATGTCTACTACAGTCTACTAACGGTCAAGTACAATCTTCTAATGTCTACTACGGTCACGTCTACTACAGTATAATAACGGTCTACTACAGTCTACTAATGTTTTGCTAACATTCCCATTAGGTTATAAAAACGTAATTTCTGAATGTTCTCAAAACGTTCAAAACGTCCAGTTTTTCTTGATTAGCCTATGAGAGCATTCAGGATGCAAACATTGTGGGATGCTTTATATTTATAAATAATATTTATAAAAATGTTAGACGAACGCCCAACTAAAACTTTTGAGAAAAAAACCCTTCTGTGAAGGATGTATAAATAATGTTTTTGTACTAACATTTTGAGAACATAATTAAAGACCAGATAAACTTTGAATGAACATTCTATTAATGTTCCTGGAAGAATGTTTGTTTATAACTTTAAACTTTCCCTGTTAGCTGGATTGATTAAACATATTGCATTTTTTTCTAATTAATCATTATATCAATGAAATGGTAATAGATAATCAGCCCTAGTTAAAACACACCAGATGACAAAACCAAAAGCCAAATCAAAAAGCAAATTTTTGAAATGATGTCATTCTGACAATGTGTGGGACGACCCAGCAGCGATGAAACTGAGTCAATAGACCCTACACGGAATTCAGAGGAGTGTGGGAAGAGTCTGCTGTCATTTCCCACACTCTTCATGAGCTCATTTACGTGAAGTCACTTCGTTGTACTCATATCTGGTGAACTGCGCTTGTCATGCAATGGATGGGGTTATGCGGGAACCCACAATGTCTGGCCTTGACGGCTCAACGTGAAAGGCTTTTGCTGCGAGAGCCACTTCCAGGAAAGGGTTTGTGTAACAAATGCCACAAGCATATATACATAATTGTGAGAAGAGTGGACAACCTGGTTCACATAGATCGAATGTCCTTAAGTTTGGCATCCCTTTATTTGAATTGCCAAAACACTAGACAAACAAAACTAAACTGATCCACAGTGAATGGTCCAATTGGTTCAACTGAGCTACATGCATCCCTTAAAATCACAGAGGGTTTTTTGTTGCAAATTAAGGACCCCCAAATATGATGACTGATTTTTGTTCTGACTGTTATTATAGTTTTACAATCAATTAACCTCACGGTTTTCTAAATAATCTTTAAGCAGAATGAAATATTAATGTTGTCAAATTTGGTAAAACCACCGTTTTTAACATATTCCACATTTAAGTAATGTCTTTGGACACATTAACATTTGCAGCCCTAAAAATACATTGTCTTCATGGCAAGCTCAAAGTAGTAAGACAGCAATATTATTTAGATCTTACAAAATTATTGTACTTCCTAAATGTACTTCTCTAAAACACTTCATACCTTGCTGCTAACATACGTTATAAACTTTACTCGACCTATATTTTGCAGCTCTGATAAAACTGCTTGTAATAATAATCGCTACATTGATTTGTCATGATAAAATATTGCATGCAAGCTTACCTTCCAGCTGGTGAGATGTGACAGCTCAAAGATCTGCAATCTCAACCCTATATAAAGACTCAACGCTGGTCGTCATTTTCCACTTCCTTCCTGTTCACACGATGATGACAGGTCTGTGAAACTGAAATAAATGAGCACGACAGTATCTTCATTTCAAGAGTGCTGTGCAAGGCCACAATTTGATTCTCATCTTTAAAGAGATAGTTTGAAGCTGAACATGCAATCAATTAAATAATAAAACCAGATTATGATTACAGAAGATTAGCCTACAGCATTTCATTTAGAATTTTTCTAACATGCTTTTTACCTCGACGATCTTAATCAGTTCCATTTTTGACTTTGACCTACTAGCCTTTAAATACAAACATGAAGGTCTACAGGGGTCCTCTCTGTGATATAATTTCCTGTTTTATGGTTTTCTTTTCACTTGACAGCAAAAAGTTCCCTGCTTGTTCATAACTTCTAATTTTGATTTTTGGTTTCAAATATTAAAGTCCCCCTCTGGTAAAAATCTCATTTTAATGTTGTCTATATGTGTATGCGGTGTTTTTAATATGCTTTAAGACAAACCATGTGCAAATTCATAAGTCAACCCCATTGCTGAGTATTTTCTCTTTAAAACTGCAGTGAACCAAAGAGAGTCTCAAAAACATGGTTTTTGATCAAATTCTGGGAGGTGCAATCTCAACTGGTGCTGAGCTGCTCTATGATCTGGGTCTGGATTCACAAAACATTTCTTAAGAACTTAAGAAATTTCTTAAGATAAATTCTAGGAAATATTGTTGCGCTCAGATGAAGGCTAGTTGTAAGTCCAGGTGCGTGAAAACCAATGAAATGTATAAGAGGCTGTAAATGGTTCGCACTCTGAAAAACTAGACAAAGTCTTTAACAAAAAGAATCAATTTATTTTAATAGAGCAAGAGCAGACGTTTCAGCCATCCAGCTATTCTCAATGCTCATAATATTATTATAGAGCATTGAGAATAGCTGGATGGCTGAAACATCTGCTCTTGCTCTATTAAAATAAATTGATTCTTTTTGTTAAAGACTTTGTCTAGTTTTTCAGAGTGCGAACCATTTACAGCCTTTTAAGATAAATTCTAAAAAGGTTGTAAGAATGCTCTTGAGTGCAATTTGTCAGAAATTCTTAAGAACTTTTCTGAAGAACATGTTATTTTTGTTCTTAACAAGAAAACAACAGGCTTTGCTATTAACTGATTGATGACGGTTCTTCTCAATGAAAAACATCTAAGACAGTGTTTTGTGCTGACTACAGATAACAGTCATAATCATATACAATAAGCATGCACACTTTCCGTTGAGACTGGCTTAAAGGGAGTCTGGCACTCTGTCTGTGTGTTCTGTTGAATTAATTTGCTTTCCATCTTTGTATGAATGCTTTCATAAGTTGAATGCTTCTGAAAATTGAGTCATCATTGTAAAATAATAACTGACATCCCTATTTGACTAATTTTTTGTAGAATTCAGCAAAAACTCACATCACGCATATTCATGGCCGATCATTGTCCACATTATCGATCATTGGTGTCAATTCAGTTTACTCATGTGCTCATATTTGTAAAATATTAGAATAAATAATCCAATAAATTCATTAAACAAACCTTTGGGGATTGTTGGAGGTTATCCTATCTTTAAGAGATCATTTGTGATTATTTTTAAGAACATTAATTTCAGGAATTCAAAGGTTTTGTCTTTAGGACAATCTTAAACCCATTTAATCCCACTGGTCACAATTGTGACCACAATTTTTCTTTGCATATTTTAGTGTGAAATTAAAAAGTAACTCATATTATGAAGTACATATTCATATATAATGAAAATGTAAGATGTCTATACGAGTTTATGGCAGGTCTAACATGATTGGTTTGTTTGGTTATGTGACCACACACATTTATTTCTTGGTACTGTCGTCTTAACGGAAGGATGACATAAAAGCTCAGAAAGGACAGGTAAGAATACTAAGTTCCTTTTTGAATAGCTTATACATTTTTTGCACATGTCATCATGAAAGGGTTACCTATACATACACATTGAAATTAAATTAATACATGCTTTATTCTGTTGTGAAACTGCAGATAAATGAAGACGGTTACAATAGTGACCGGTGGTATAACACAGGGAGTCTATGTTCCCCATATGTAATTCTGTGTTATTTTTATGAACTCTCTTTCAGACTGACTTTAAGTCAAGTTTTGGATTTACTTAATAATAATAATAATAATAATAATTAATAATTTGTTACATTTATAAAGCGCTTGGGTACTTAAAGCGCTGCACATATGGAAGGGGGAATCTCCTCAACCACCACCAATGTGCAGCATCCACTTGGATGATGCGACGGCAGCCATATTGGACCAGAACGCCCACCACACACCAGCTTACTGGTGGAGAGGAGACAGTGATGAAGCCAGTCAGTATATGGGGATGATTAGAAGGCCATGATGGACAGAGGCCAAGGGGCAAATTTGGCCAAGATGCCGTGGTTAAACCCCTACTGTTTTTCGAAGGACATTCTGGGATTTTTAATGACCCCAGAGTGACTCTCTGAGCACCGTCCTTCTCATCCGAAGGACGGTGCTCTTTGGCAGTAGTGTCCCCGTCACTACACTGGGGTGTTAGGACCGACACAGACCACAGGGTGAACGCCCCCTGCTGGCCTCACTAACACCTCCTCCAGCAGCAACTCCTGGTTTTCTCAGGAGGCCTCCCATCCAGGTACTAACCAGCCTCAGCCCTGCTTAGCTTCAGTGGGAGACCAGTCTTGGGCTACAGAGTGATATGGCTGCTGGAGCTGGATATGCTCTGTCTTCCAGAGACTGGGTTAGGTCATGGGCCCAGTGTAGTGATGGGTTTGGCTGAACAAGCTGGTGTTCCAGGTGGATGCAACTTCAAGCATGACATGCCTGGACTCTACATCAGTGCTGTGGTCAACAGTTGGCTGTTCCACAGAGATGTCATGAATTGTGACTATGATCTCCTTGGATTTCAGCAAGTAGTTGCTCAAAGTCTCCTGAAAATATTTGGTACTGCACCAAAAGGACAAGGGAGGCCATCCTCAATGTCAGCTTCTGTGACTGATATACCCAGGTTTGATGGTGTTGCCCACTGGCTGATAAACACAGGTAGGCAGGACACAGTTGTGATTTAAAAAAAATAAAATAATTCCACTGTTATTTCTTTAGGAAGGTGATATATAATGAGTTCCACACCAGCACACAGTTGTGACTGTTGATTGATAATTTTTGTGATGCTTTCCTGTTATTCATGAATTGTTACATGTTCCTTGGCATTGTTACATGTTTCCTACCATAGGCTCATTTTTAATCATTTGTTTATTTTAATTTGTTTATTTTAATTTATTATTTTATTTCTGTACGTTTTTTTCTTTTCATTTTGTAATTTTAAGTATTTTGCATCATTTATAATGATTGCATTCTAAGCAATTTCCTATAATTTATTATTTCATCATAATTTAATTAAAATATTTGTGCCATGTTGCTGCATAGGATTGCTATTTTGTCATTTTTTAAACTGGGCCAGACAATGTTTAATTCTGTCTTCAAACTAATTTCTGGAGATTTTTAATTTATTATATACCCCATAGACTTAGACTCCCTGTGTTCTACCACCGGTCACAATTGTGACCAGAGATAAAACTCTTATTTTCATGGACTTTTCAAGTTTATTTTTTTACATTATTGACATTGATTGTTTAATATACTTGCAAATACCACACAAACTCATAAATTTCATCTCTGGGAAAAATTTGGGATTAAATGGGTTAAGAATAAAAGATAAGAACATTCTTACACTGTAAAAAATGATCGTAATTTTAACGGTAAAAGACTGTAAAAATGCTACAGTGAAAAACTGTTAATTGGTTAACAGAAAGTTTCCGTATACGGTAAATAACTGTGATAGATCTAACGGTACATTTAATGTAATTTTACTGTAACATACCGTTAAATTTACAGTTTTTGAAAGTGAAAAAACAACTCATTGTATAATTTACAGTGAAAAACCGTAAATTGACATTCCCACAATTCCCTGTGACACTTCACATTTGATGTATTTTTGTTGAAATAACTATGTTTCTTCATAGTTTTCTTCGTTTTTTCTAATCAGTTATGTACATTAGGGGTTTATGTTACATTTAATGTTGTTAAATTAATGTTTATTGCATTTTTAAAATTTCATGTGTTACCTTGATGGTGTTTAATGTTTGTGTGCAGCTTCTATATATATTAGTATTAACTTTCTTGTGGAAGAACTGCTTGTGTTGAGCTTTGATTGATCATGTGACTCTCATTACTGCTGTGATTGGTGGTTATCAGTATACAAAACAGATATTAATACTTCAATAGGACGGTAAATTAACATTATATCATATTACTGAAATCCAATGTTAAATATACAGTTTTTTCCGTAAAAACAACGGGAAGAAATTACCATTTTTTTACAGTATTTTTCCGTTTTTTAACAGAAATTTTCTGCCGCCCCTGCTGCCAGAAAATTGCAGTTTTTTTACGGGTTTTTTTTTTACAGTGTAGGAAATGTTTTTGGGAATACAAAATATTCTTAACTTTACTCTTAAATTAGAAAACAAGAAGAATATAGCAGTCAAGGATAATTGTATTCTTTAGAATGTTTCATGAATCCGGTCTCAGGATCTGGACTGATCATTGAGATTGGCAGTTCAAACTAGAAATACTATTAAGGGTAGGGGTTCGAATTTAGGGTTGGAGGTCGGGTGAGATTATGTGTAAAGATGAGGGTTAGGATTAGGTTTGAGTTGTTTTAGTGACACACCAAGCCGACGGTTGGCTGTCCGTGAGCATCTGTCACACTTGTGTTCCACACGTCAGCTCTAGTCAGATTCACGTCGATGGGAGTTCGCCCGATTCAGCATGTTGAATCAGCGTCAGGCCCGTCGCTGAGAGAGGTCACTCTGATTGGCTGTTCATTTAGTGAATGTGTCTAACACGAGAATAAAAGCCAACATGACGAAAGCGAGCATAGAAGTCACTGACTGGCTAAACCGACTGTCTGCTAGCCGTCTCACGTCACCAAGGTCAGATAAATCCCATCACATAGAGCCTCTTTCACCTAGATATCATCATATAGATACTGTGTATGTTCCCCGAATTAGGAAATACAAAAAACTTCCAAACCCATCTAAGGTTAAAAATTTAATTGATGTTCAACAAATAAAAAACAGATATAATACAAATGAACAAATGATAAAGCTTGGGTTGCTGAATATTCGATCCCTTACTTCAAAAGCACTTATTGTTAATGATATGATTACAGACTATAACCTAGATGTGCTGTGTTTGACAGAAACCTGGCTAAAACCAAACGATTACATTACTTTAAATGAGTCCACCCCGCAAGATTACTGTTATAAACATGAACCTCGTCTGAAAGGCAAAGGCCCTCCCCCTGTTGCTGTAATTTATAGTAATATTTTCAAAATTACTAAGAAGTCTAGTTTCAAATGTAATTATTTTAAGTGTTGGTGCTTAATGTAACAATATATAGTTTAAATGATAAATCACGTTTGAGATTTGTGCTGGCTACTGTATACAGGCCACCAGGGCACCATACAGACTGTATCAAAGAATTTGCTGACTTTCTATCAGAGTTAGTACTGGCTGCAGATAAAGTACTAATTGTTGGTGATTTTAATATACATGTAGATAACAAAAAAGATGCATTGGGATTGGCATTGGCATAACTATTGGAGTTAGACAACACGTGTCAGGACCTACTCATTGTCATAATCATACTCTAGATCTAATATTATCACATGGAATCAGTGTTGATGCCGTTGAAATTCTGCAGCAGAGCGATGACATCTCAGATCATTATCTATTCTCGTGTAAACTTCATTTAGCCAAGGCTGCAAAGCCGACTCCGTGTTACAAATATGTGAGACCTATCACTTCTGCCACTAAAGATTGCTTTATTAATAATCTTCCTGATCAGTTTCATCATCTCAGCATCACAGATAGCTTAGAAGAATTCGATGTGACAGAAACTTTTAACCCTCTCTTTTCCAGCACTTTAGACACAGTTGCTCTTTTGCGCTTAAAGAAGATTAAAGAAAATAGTCCAACGCCGTGGTACAACAAGCACACTCGGGCCCTTAAGAGAGCAGCCAGAAAAATGGAGCGCAACTGGAAGAAAACAAAACTAGAGGTATTTTGTATTTCATGGAAAGAGAGCTCGATTACTTATAGAGAGGCCTTGAAAGCTGCTAGATCTGCTTATTTTTCAACCCTATTAGAAGAAAATAAACAAAGCCCTAGGTATTTATTTGAAACAGTGACTAAACTAACAAATAATAAAGCTTCAAGCCCAGAAGTTTCCAAGCAGCACAGCAGTAATGACTTTATGAACTTTTTTTTTTTTTTTTTTTCTCCCTAAGGAAAAATTAGATTAATTCATTGCTATAGGAGAGGACGAATTTTCTAAACTCGTTAAATCATCTAAATCGACAACATGTATGTTAGACCCTATTCCGACAAGCTACTGAAAGAGATGGTTTCAGAGGTCATAGATCCTCTTCTTAATATCATTAATTCATCTTTGTCATTAGGATACGTACCAAAAACCTTTAAGGTGGCTATGATTAAACCGCTTGTTAAAAAACACAACTTGATCCTACAGAATTAGTCAATTACAGGCTGATCTCGAATCTACCTTTTCTGTCAAAGATAATAGAAAAGGCAGTAACCTCACAACTATGTTCCTTTTTAGAAAGAAATGATATCTGCGGGGATTTCTAGACCGTACCATAATACTGAGACAGCTCTCATTAGAGTCACAAATGATTTGCTCTTATCATCCGATCGTGTTTGTATCTCGCTATTAGTGTTACTTGATCTGCATTTGACACCATTGACCACAACATTCTTTTAAATAGACTTGAAAATTATGTTGGCATTAGTGGAATTGCGCTAGCATGGTTCAAATCATACTTATCTGACCGTTATCAGTTTGTAGCAGTAAATGAAGAGATGTCTTATCGATCAAAAGTTCAGTATAGCGTACTACAAGGCTCAGTACTAGGACCGTTGCTGTTCACTCTGTACATGCTACCATTAGGAGACATCATTAGGAAGCATGGCATTATTTTTCACTGTTATGGTGATGATACTCAGCTTTATATTTCTTCACGCCCTGACGAAACTTACCAATTCACAAAATTAACGGAATGCATAGCTGATATAAAAAAATTGGATGACTAGTAATTTCATATTACTTAATTCTGAAAAAACAGAGATTCTAATTATTGGACAAAAAACTTCCTCACGTAATAACCTAGAATACTGTCTAACA
Source organism: Squalius cephalus (assembly GCF_949319135.1). NCBI lineage: Eukaryota > Metazoa > Chordata > Actinopteri > Cypriniformes > Leuciscidae > Squalius > Squalius cephalus. Next base: position 17,983,401 of record NC_137133.1, read on the forward strand.
CTTGATGGCTGCTCTGTTAAGTCTTCATCGTCGGTTAGGAACCTGGGTGTGCTCTTTGACACCAATCTTTCATTTGAAAGTCACGCATCTAATATCTGTAAAACCGCATTTTTCCATTTTAATAATATTTCTAAATTCCGTCATATGCTCTCATTGACAAATGCGGAACAATTAGTTCATGCGTTCATGACATCAAGACTAGATTATTTTAAAGCTCTTATGGGTGGTTGCCCTGCATGCTTAATTAATCAACTACAGCTGGTTCAAAACGCAGCAGCTCGAGTTAGTACTAGAACCAGGAAGTATGACCATATTAGCCCCATTCTGTCAACACTGCATTGACTCCCTATTAAACATTGTATACATTTTTAAATATTGCTGATTACTTACAAAGCACTAAATGGTTTAGCTCCACAGTACTTAAGCGATCTCTTAACGCATTATAGTCCTTCACGTCTATTGCGATCTCAAAATTCCGGCCTGTTGATAATACATAGAATATCAAAATCGACTGCTGGTGGTAGATCTTTTTCCTATTTAGCACCAAAACTTTGGAACAGTCTTTCTAACATTGTCCGGGAAGCAGACACACTGTCATTTCAAATCTAGACTAAAAACACATCTCTTTGACCTAGCATACACATAACACATTATAGACTTCTATAATTCAATGTTAGGCTGCATAGATTAGGTCAGCCGGAACCGGGAACACTTCCCATAAATCCTGATGTACTTGTTACATCGTAAGAAGAATGGCGTCTACGCTAATATTAGTCTCTCTGTTTATCCCGAGGTTTACCGCAGTCAGCCGGATCCAGGCCATATCCAGATCTGATGAAGGACCTGCGCCTGGACGCGATGACAACGCAGTGCTGAAGTGTCAACTAGTCTCTCCCCTGTGAAGGCCTCCTTCCCTTCCCTTTACCTCTGTACAGATAAAACGTTGTCGGGATAATTCCGGTGCACGTCGCTACGCGGAAGATATAAAAATTCTGTATTATAAATTTTAAGGCCAGACAAGTAGTTTGTTGAGGGTTGGTTTGTAAAGAAGGACTACACGCCTGCGCACATATATTCAAACATGCATACCTATAGAATAAACACGTAATACGCATGTGCACGCCATCAGCATTCTCACAGGATCGCATTTTTAAAGTTTGTGCAGAGAGAACTTAAGAGTTTTCTGTTAGAACGGTGTCGTGTTAGCGGCCCCTAAGTTAATAACTAATGATCGTTGCGACGGAAGTGAATCAATCAAAACTAACTTTATCTGGACAATAACTTTATTCTAGAGCTGCTGTAAAGCCAAAACAATCTCTGTTACTTTAATTTCCTCTTATCACTGTAAAGCTGCTTTGAAACAATGTATGTATGGATGGATGGATGGATGGATGGATGGATGTATGGATGTATGGATGGATGTATGGATGTATGTATGGATGTATGGATGTATGGATGTATGGATGGATGTATGGATGGATGTATGGATGGATGTATGGATGGATGTATGGATGGATGTATGGATGGATGTATGGATGGATGTATGGATGGATGGATGGATGGATGGATGGATGGATGGATGGATGGATGGATGGATGGGTGGGTGGATGGATGGGTGGGTGGGTGGGTGGATGGATGGATGGAGTCATTTATATAGCACTTTCATATGTACTACTGTACACCCAAAGCGCTTTACAATCATATCAGGGAATCTCTCCTCAACCACCACCAGTGTGCAGCTTCCACTTGGATGATGCGACGGCAGCCACAGTACAACAGCGCCAATGCGCTCACCACACACCAGATGTAGGTGGAGAGGAGAGAGAGTGATAGAGCCAGTTCAGTGGATGGGGATTATTAGGAGGCCATGATTGGCAAGGGCCAATGGGTGGAATGTGGCCAGGACACTGGAGTTCCACCCCTACTCTTTACAAGAAGTGTCATGGAATTTTTAATGAACACAGAGAGTCAGGACCTCGGTTTTACGCCTCATCCGAAGAACAGTGCTCTTTGACAGTATAGTGTCCCCGTCACTAAACTGGGGCGTTAGGACCCACACAGACCACAGGGTGAGCACCCCCAGCTGGCCTCACTAACACCTTTTCCAGCAGCAACCTGGTTTTCTCAGGAGGTCTCCCATCCAGGTACTAACCAGGCTCAGCCCTGCTTACCTTCAGTGGGCAACCAGTCTAGGGCTACAGGGTGATATGGTTGCTGAGGTTGGGATTACTATTAACTTGTAACATAAACGACTCTGGGTAAATGCGAATTAGGTCACGGATATAGGGAATTTTGGAAATATTAATAATCATAACTCATGGTCATAATTCATAAGTCGCATGTACATTTACTTCATCAATTATCGAGATTACCTTGTTCTGTAACTGGTCTGATCATCAGTCATTCGTCCAGCGAATAAATGTAAGATTTTCAGTTAAGAAGGGGTATTTACAAACTCCAAGAAAGTTTTATCTTCTGGCCACGAACATCAAACTTTCTGAGTTTATTAATTAAAACTACTCAATGTAGTCTATAATATCGAGCTTGTAGCTTAATTAGATCTTTTGTTTCATTGACTTATAAAAGCGGGCTTTCAAACACAGAGACAGTTAAAAGTATATATGGATTTTAATAAATGTAAAACTAGAGATTATTTGAGCTACAAATACAAACGTACGTAAAAATACAAACAACAAAACAAACAAACATTTAACCAAACAAGAACATACGTGATCAGAATGAATGAAAGAAAGAAAGAAAGAAAGATATAGAGAGAAGGGAAAAGCTAGTAATTATTACATACAGAAACCTAAGAGCCAGACACCTGAAATCAGCTTTAGAGGGATCCAAAGATACTTGCAAGTCTGTTCTCTGTTCGGGTGAGGCTGAGACAGGAAGGAAGAGCGGACGGTGTCCTGTTTCTGCTGCGTCTTCCGGTGTCGCGGGAAGCTTGAAAGGCTCACTGAATGTAACGTTTACCGGAAAATAAGATTCATCTCCCGTGAAGGAAGAGGCAAAATATAACTTAGTTGCAAAGACCGGCAGCTACGACTCGAACACGTGTTTGTCCGAGGAGAGGGCCGGAGCCTTCTTCAGATGTTCCTTGAAGCCGGGGAGAAAAGGCGGAAGCGGTGAGAGCAGGGTGAGAGAGAGCGAAGTGGGGGTCTCTTCCTTTTAAAAGACATCTGTTTACGCCCTCTTTTTTGGACAACAGCAAATCAGATCTTCTGATCTGAAGCGGGAAGAAAGTTTCTTTGTGTGAAGCAAACACGCCTACCTTGACTGTCATGTGAGAGATCGAAAATAACATTCATATTTAGAAATATGGTATTTCCTGGAATAAATGCATATTATTGTACTTTGCAGTCAAGATTCGACTCCGACATGTTTTTCCATTACATTGACACCTCGAATGACGTTTTTGCATGAAAGAAATACAGGGTTACATAATTTCCTCATAATCACTAGCATAGTGATTTTGATTAACGTAATAACGTTGCATAGATACCTTAGACATTATCTGGCCAATTATACACACATAAAAATACATATCAAAAACATTGTTATTGGAACAAATGTCTGGAATGTTGGCTTGCAGAGGAACTGAATGAGCTGCAGCTTTGGAGTCATAAAAGTTTATGACCAGGTCGAGGTCGGGTTACAAGACACTATTGAGGAACCTTCTTTCAGTGAACCTTTAGAATTCAAAATTATACTCTAGCAAACCACACCTCTATTATAAGGCAAACTAACCACACATGCATAATGGAATTGTACATATATTTAAAAGAAATATTGCTTATCCTGAGTTACACACAAAGGTTGGTCTCTTGGTGTGTGTGTGTGTGTGTGTGTGTGTGTGTGTGTGTGTGTGTGTGTGTGTGTGTGTGTGTGTGTGTGTGTGTGTGTGTGTGTGGAGTATCTGGAATGTCTCGAGTCTTGTCACGTGAAAGGCAATAGGGGTTTTAGAGGGGATTCTCCAAAAACAGGGTTCCCTTTGTGACTCAAATGTCCCTCTGGGGAGCCACAAAGATGCAATTTTGACCATTCAAGCAGACTTAGAGGCGCCATGAACAAACTCGTTGTCTAAGGAGACAACGAAGGATGTGTTTGGAGATCAGGATTTACTAATTTGAACAGCATGTGACCGCATGTCATAGTCATTGTCGTTACAAACTATTATTTATGCACTCCCCTGAGCTCCATCTGTTATATTAGTGTGAAGTTGCTAGGCTTTCTTTGGGCCTCCCTAACATACGTTGGATGTAGCTAGGCTTCTCTCTCTCTCTCAAGAGAGTGACCTTATCATTAGGCCTCTGTCCTCCAAGCTCAGTCTGGGGCTAAGTTGTTAGGTTCTACTTAGTCACTGCTCTTGAACTAGAGCATTGTTATAGGCCTACTCTCGCTATAGAGAGTCATTCTATTAGAGGCTTCCGCTCCATTGACCTCCATCCATTATTGTGTCAGACTGCTAGCCCTGTTATGTAGCTTCCTTGACAGGCATAGGACGTTGTGTATTCGTCCTATGAGCACAGCCATGGGATAAGTGGTTAGTCTTTCTTTGAGCCTCCTTGGCTACTGCAAGCATTTGCTAGGCCTCCTCTCACTAGAGAGAGTTATCTTATTGAGGCCCTTGACCTCTGCTAGGGTAGCAATTGTGAGTGGTAGGTCCTCTGTGAGCCTCCTTGGCTACTGACCCTAGTGTGGAGTGTTGCTAGGCCTCCTCTCATTATGAGAATCATTGTATTGAGGCCTCCACTCTGCGGAGCTCCGAGGGCCAGTTAGACTGAGTTTATAGCTCCTTTTTTAGATTTCTCGGTACTGTCTTTGGGTTAGAGCATTGCTAGGCTTCTTGTTTGATGCCTCCACTCTTCAGGGCTGTTTGAACAGAAGTTCTGAGTGTTAGGCTCTCTGTGAGCCTCCTTGGATGCTGGCCTGAATATGAACGTAGTTAGGCTTCCTCTCTTTAGAGTCATCCTGTTGAGGCCTCCGTTCTTGAAAAGCTCCGGTCTATGACTATTTTCTCTTTAAGATACCAAGCTCTTGAGCTTGCCTGTGAGGAGCCTTGTAGCTCAGGCTCTGGCTGCAGGGAATTGATCACGTTGCTGGTGTACACCTTAGGGATGAGGACTCCTTTGAGTCTTTGACTTAGGTCAGCCAATACGGCATCCCTTCAGCATGTTCCCCATAGCGTACTCTTTCTAAAGAGAACATCTCAGGTTATGCACGTAACCATGGTTTCCTGAGAAGGTGAATGCGCACATCTCCTTCAGGCAAGAAATGGATTATATTTTTTATAGGTGCTCTTTTATACTCAGAGTAGTGTATACACACTAACATTTTAAAAGTATGGAATTCATGTTTTTTTTTAAGAAGTCTCTTCTGCTCACCAAGGCTGAATTTATTGATCAAAAATACAGTAAAAATGGTAATATTGTGAAATATTTTACCGTTTTATATTTTAAATAGTAAAATATATTAATATTTTAACAGAAATCATTCTAAAATGATGATTTTGTGATCAAGAAACATTTCTTCTCATTATAAGTTGAAAAGAACAGCATTTATTTGAAATAGAAATCTTTTGTAACATTATGAATGTCTTTACAGTCACTTTTGATCAATTTAATGCACTTTTGCTGAATAAAATGATCAACTAACTTCTGAATGTTAGTAGGTAATTTTTATAAGAAATGTAAAGGTCCATAATGTAGTAAAAATCTTATTGAAGTAAATGATATTGACAGTGATGCTTAATGACATTTAACTATAACAAATTGCACAAACAAAATACATACACAAATATTAAATATTTAATCATTATTCACCAAACAAGACAACCTACAACATGCTATTCACTGCTTACACATTGTAAACCTTGAAAAACAAAAGTAACATACAAATGTAATAAGAATGTTGATTTAGTAATATCAAAACTGACCTGAGAGAGTGAATCAATTCAGGCATCAGAAACTGACACAGTGACATACATGCCTTCAATTGTTGATGTATTTCTGCTTTCTGGCCTAAAGGGGGAGTAAAAACCACTTTTATACTAGAGTAAATAATTCTTGAATTGGCTTGGACATGTTACAAACAGCTGGAAAGAGCATTTGCTGTAGAACAATTTAATAAAACAACGCAAGTGACACTGAGAGTGATTCCTGTGGAAAATGTGGCTTTCCTGTTGTTTACGCAAAAACTCTTGATAAAGTTTCTTTTTAGATATTTTTTTCTTTTTTAACTGGATGAATGCAGGATCAAGTCTAACCACAAATCACTAACATGTGTGCTGAAAAACAGTTTTTTAGTTACTTCTTTCTGGGCAGTTTCTAGTTCAGTCGGTACTTTCCCAGTTATAAATAGATTGCCTCTGAGAATAAAGAATTAAAACAGAGATCATAAAGGGTTTAATTTTTCCATTTTAGGAGTTCAAAGGCCCTCTGGATAAACTTGTGTTTTTGATTCAGAGCCTGGTAAAGCTCAGCTGCATTTCAATGTTGGAAAAAAATCCATTGCGAATGAACCTTTTGTGGCCTGCAGATGCAGTAAAATGAGGATCCTAAAATGTTTTGAGTGCGGTCTTGAGTTGTAATGTTTCAGCAACAGATATCCGGTTATGATAAAAGCTCAAGCCCGTCAGTAGCTCAACGTCTCTGATTCGAGCCACGTGAAGCTGAACCCAGTCCTGGAGCCATGAGTAGTCTGTGCCATTCTGGAGAAACAAACGGTAAAACAAAAAATAATTTAAAGTGTACTGCCGAATGTACTGACAAGCTTTTATGGTCCACCAAAATATACTTTGTCATTTCTTTTAAGTCAAGTACTTAAATATATAAATAAATAAAAATATGTATTTAAATTATAATCAAGTACTTGACATGTGCATTAGTGCTCACAAGTGGATATTAAAATTACCCTAGAGTGTCTCAGGTTCACACGAATGCAAAAGTTAACAAGTTACCGAACAAGCAAGTTACTCAACTTCTTTCTCAGTAAAAAGCTTATGGTCGCTGTGGTTTAAATCATGAACGGCTGATTACATACATGACATGTTTCCAGATGATCAGGTCGATGAGGAAGAATGAAAGACACAGCATCTAGAGGGCCGTCACACTCTCGGATGGGAAGGGATGAGTTCTTACAGCTTGTAAGAATCACAAAGAAATGTGTAGGGATGGGGTTCCTGAAAGCAGAAGAGAATCATCTGGATGAAGGGAGGAATACAGTCTTATGCATTTTGAAATAAACATCTGGCCACCAGTGGGCAGTATGGGCCCTTTGTGAGGTACCAATAAGGAAACAAACTCATCAGGTCTAAGGCCTGTTGACTATGGAAGCTTGTTTCCGTCACTGAATAATAAATAAATAATAATAATTGCGACTTTTTATCTCACAATTCTGACTTTTTTTCTCACAATTGCGATATATCAAGTCAGAATTGTGACTTTTTTTCTCAGAATTGCGAGATATGAAGTCAGAATTGTGAGAAATAAAGTCGCAATTCTGAGAAATAAAGTCGCAATTGCGAGATATAAAGTCGCAATTGCGAGATATAAAGTCACAATTCTGAGAAATAAAGTCGCAAATGCGAGATATAAAGTCGCAATTCTGAGAAATAAAGTCGCAATTGGGAGATATAAAGTCGCAATTCTGAGAAATAAAGTCGCAATTGCGAGATATAAAGTCAGAATTGCATGTTATAAAGTCAGAATTGTGAGATACAAACTATTCTGAGGTAAAAAAAAAAAAAAAATCCTGTGCAATTCTGTGAGATATATATATACTTTTGTATAGGAGGGATGCAACAAATTGATAAAAAGCCGAAGCAAAGTAATTTATAATGTTACAAATAAATGAATAAACTTTTTATTCATCAAAGAACAATGAAAATATATATCACGCTATTCACAAAAATATTATGCAGCAATTCATATAATAATGATAAGAGCACCAAATCATCTTTGATCACAGGGATAAATGTAACTTTAAAATATATTCAAACAGAAAACTGTAATTAAAAATGTTTCACAATATTACTGTATTTTTGTTTGTGAAAGAGTGCTAGGATGTATTTGTGCACTCTGTTCAGCTTGTATATATTTCACACTCCATCAATACAAACTTACGGTGTTCTCTTGTTCATTACGTCATAGTTCCCATCAAAGTCCTTATCGAATATTGGCCCGCTCACAACATTTACACCGTTCAGCTCTTGTGAATACTTCACCAGCAGAACATTGTGGAAGTGATTCCAAATATCTGTTACAAAGACAAGAACAACAGTGACACAATCAACAAACATGAAAGTATGGGGTTTATGTGACAAGAAATCATATGATATCAGATCCCCAATAAAGTGATAACTGTGCTGTCCATAATTCTGTTTACACATGCTTAAAGTGGTCATGACATGATTTATTTTAAATGACATTTTTTTTTGCTTAATATATGATGAGTTTTTAAGTGGCGGCTCCTTTAACACTTAAACAGCCCCTGTTATGATTGGCTAACGTCAGTTAAGTGACTGAATGTAAGTGGGCGGGGCCTATGGTGCGATGATGTAAAACTATTTGTCGATGTCTTGCTCTGGAGGCGGGCATATGCAAATGTATTTGCCCATGTGACATCACAGAGCTCTCAATATCAAAACGAGCCATTTTTGGAGCTTTATTTTATTTTTTAAATGCTTTGTTTATAATCAGGAGGACATTTTAAGTTATGAAACTTACAGGATATTTTAATGGAACAAAGACCTCTCATATGTCAAAAGATTTTCCAAATTATATGTCAAAAGATTTGCAAATGTAGCCTCTAATCCATCGTCGGGCCATTCCGTGCTGATCCGGCCCAGCCGGTACAGATGGTTTCATTTTTCCACTGTAGGGCTGATAATGGAGCTCTTTGGAATCTAATACAAGTGCATCAGTCATAGCCTTGGCAACGCAAGAGTTTACAGATGAAAGGATATGTAAATAGTGACCATGTTGATCAGATATTTCTTTCAATTTCATTATTAACTTGCCAGGCAACAGACAAGTGACCAATCCTGAGTGGCAACGTCACTACACACATTCTACCAGCACGGTTCGGCACGGTTGGACAACCATACCAGGTTTGTGCAGTACCGTACCAGGATCAAGTGGAAAGTTCCGTTCTTCGAACCGTTCAGCCCGACAGTGAAAAAGCGGCTTTTAATTTCTCATGTCATGACTCCTTTAATAACCCTGACATGTTTCTAACTTCAGCAAGGTACAAATGAAGCATTTTAACTGATTGAAACCAAACATGTTATTGCAAAAGAGCCACAAAGGAATGGTGAAAAAAAAAGAATGAACCGTGTTTACTCGGGTTCTTTTGAATAATATGCTTATGATAAAAGCATAAACTATAAACTTTTGTAATCAAGTCAATCACTGATAACAGATAAATGTGTAATGAAATACTGGTGCAGCTAAAGTTTAAACCACACACACATTCTGATGTTCACATTATCACTCTGTATATGCACTAAAGTACATGAATACTACTTAGTCTATCAGATGAATGATTTCGAATGGAGTGCAGATGATGTTCTACATGAACGTCATGTTGGAGGAGTTAGTAGGGGAATGAACTTGGTGATCTTCACTCTAAATGATTTAATGAACACTTGCACAACACAGAATGAAGAAAGAGTTTACCATACACAGGTGTTGCAAATACCACTGATGAGACTCTGAGGTTAAAGGAGAACTCCGGTCAATTTTAACATTGAGCTCATTTTTTTGTACATTTGGAGTGCTGTCAATACAGAGAACAACGACAAAAATCGGTGTTGCCTACACAGAGTTATTCTATTTTTAAAATTTGCACCCTGTTGACTTCAATGGGGCAAGTACTAAACCTGCTTTTAGCCTCTTAACATCCTTGATGTGTCATTACAAGTGCACAGAAAATGTGAGTGATTCCTTCTGAGTGAACACGAGTGAGTCTGACTGCAGTAGATGTGAAAGAAATGGATAAAAATGATGTTATTTAAGCCAGCGCAAATACCTTTGTTTACATCCTGTTTTTCGGTTGAAGTCCAAAGTAGTCGATTGCCGAGTTCACGCGCGTGATCATAGGTATTAAACCTATGCGTGTGAACTCTGCAATCGACTACTTTGGACTTCAACCGAAAAACAGGATGTAAACAAAGGTATTTGCGCTGGCTTAAATAACATCATTTTTATACATTTCTTTCACATCTACTGCAGTCAGACTCACTCGTGTTCACTCTGAAGGAATCACTCACATTTTCTGTGCACATGTAATGACACATCAAGGATGTTAAGAGGCTAAAAGCAGGTTTAGTACTTGCCCCATTGAAGTCAACAGGGTGCAAATTTTAAAAATAGAATAACTCGGTGTAGGCAACACCGATTTTTGTCGTTGTTCTCTGTATTGACAGCACTCCAAATGTACAAAAAAATGAGCTCAATGTTAAAATTGACCGGAGTTCTCCTTTAAAGCAGAACAATAATTCACTTGGCATATTATTGCGTAAATGACTCAATACTGTCTATACATACAACAGGCCTTCATTAAGACTTGTGAGGATTGCCTGGATTAAAGCTACTAAGCAATTTAAACTTGTAGAAATTAAAGCGTAAATATCAAGGTTATAAAATGAAGTAAACCAACTCAACTTTCTGATACTGGTGTTCCCATCATGCACTGGGGAGTGAATAATTAATAAAGTTGCATTTTCACTGTTTGCCATCTGTATTTACAGTGTTTTATCATTGCTTTTGTTGTTAGGTTTAGTAACTTGCTGTTTTGTGAGATCTGGATGGTGGTTTGTGAGTTGATAAAAAGCTAATAATTAAATGGAATGTTCAATTATTTTAAATGTGGCTGCAGAATGAATCGACATAATCTAAGTAAAGCATACACTAAAATACACAAAGTAAAGCATATACTTTAAAAGCATGGCTTAATTCAGTGTTATATTGTTTGAGTAAAATGTACTTGAAACAGAGCATTGCAAAGTAAACTTCAACTAATTAGAAATTACTCAACAAACTTTTACAGTTACTTATTTTCTTTGTTAATTTTACTTAACTTAGTTAAGTAAGTGTTACTTAATTCCATACGTAAAATTTACTTTTAAAAAATCTGCGTGCCAAAACTTGAAAAAGAAAAATTAAGTAAATCTGACTTAGTTTCTTTTTAGTATATGATAAGCCCATTTTAAATGTCTAAAGATCCACTCAGAAAACCAACCAATAGGAACATTTCCAAGGTGGGAATGGATGTATGCGGGATCTGGATCTTAACTAGAGGGTAATAATGGGCAGCAGGTCTGTTCTTGTTTTGAAAAACAAAACAAAAACAAAAGATATAATTAAATAAAAAGATAAATAACAAATCAAATATAATTCTACAAACCATATAGTTCTATTACCAAGATTACATTTTAAAGGGAGGAGAAAGCTCTTCCCAAGACATTTTTGCATTTGACGTCAAAGGCCGTGGAACCAAATTAAATGAAATATAACCAAAACAATAAAATGTTGCTTTATAGCACTATTAACAATTTTCTATTATATATATATATATATATATATATATATATATATATGTGTGTGTGTGTGTGTGTGTGTGTGTGTGTGTGTGTGTATGTATATATATAAATAAAACCAAATTCAAAATGGACAAAAATTAAACATACTATCAAGTGTCATTTTAGTGTCATTGATATGCTAATCAATAAAATGAAAATTTAAAACACATATGAAATATAAGATCATATATGAAATCTCACTGAGAAGCCAGTGTTATGTTTGTCTCTCCTACACAAACAGGGAACAGCATCTCTGCTGAGAAAACTGCAGCTCTCTGGATGCTCTTTTCAACAATCCTAGGTGTTTTTTGGCAGGTCACCTGCTCCCGTGGGACTCTTTTCTGTGATTCTGGTATAAATGGCCTCAATTTAGCTGGAATCAACTGATTCTAATCATAGAGCAGCTTTAGGCAGCATTTACCTTTCCAGGGAGTGTTGCATATCTTCATTAAATATAAAAAGCACAGCTTTTCAAAAGTCTATTTTGGTTCAAATGCGTTTTTACAATAATAGATACAGTTAGTAGGCTGGCATACTTTAGCACTGTAGATCATGTTTTACACCCATGCTAATGCAAATGTACACAAAACAGTTTTACTATCTTGCAATGCAGCAACATTGACTTATTAAAGCATTTTATTTGCTTGAAGTGAATGTGTATCATTCAAAAGTGTAAATCTTCACAGGTGCCGTCATGTTCTAGACACATTTCTAGTGTCCTTCTATTACACTATTCCAAAAAGAAAGTTGGCAATTCTTATTTTATAAGTTGGAATGCAGAATAGCTGTGTGCGTAAAACAGGAAACATGTTTATTGACATCTGGCAGCCATTCTGAATTCAAAGTTCAACATTTTCTGATGATTATTGACAATGGCACTCCAGACCCATTATGTTACAGTATTTTAGTTTATGTAAAGTTTAGTATCTTTGTTTATGTTACAGTATTGTAGGAGAAAAATAATAAATAGATAATGATGACTAAAACAACAGGGTTCCCAGCAGTCCATGCTTGAATCATTAAAACCTACAGAACAATCAACCATAGGGTTCACTAAGAGTAGAATTGGAACTTTTTATTCCAGCATGCCAATAACTTTTAATTTACACAAGTACTGAGTGTGTGTTTTGCTATAAGCTGAATCTAAAACCCGGCGTACCTTTGAAGGCTGGAAACATGGGCACCATGTTGCTTGTAATGAAGGAGTCTGGCTCAGTTCCTGCAGGACTGAAGTCTGAGGAAGAAAGATAATCAGCCATTAGAACAGTAAACACAACTCTTTCATCACACAGACTTCCAGGATACTTGAGAATTGAGAGGTTAAATATTTGTGTATAATGACCACTAAACTATACATGCAAACGTTTGGGGTCAGTATGATTTTATTTTTGAAAGATATGAATACTTTTATTCAGCAAGGATGCATTAAATTTATAAAAAGTGACAGTAAAGACTGTTACATTGTTACACAAGACTTCAATTTTAAATAAAGGTTGCTTCTAGTTATCAGAGTCCTGTAACAAACAATGTGTCACAGTTTCCACAAAAATAATAAGCAGCACAACTGTTTTCAACATTCAACATTAAAAAAATTTAATCATATTTCACAATATACAGTGAAGAAAATAAGTATTTGAACACCCTGCTATTTTGCAAGTTCTTCCACTTGGAAATCATGGAGGGGTCTGAAATTGTCATCGTAGGTGCATGTCCACTGTGAGAGACATACAGTAATCTAAAAAAAAAATCCAGAAATCACAATGTATGATTTTCTAACTATTTATTTGTATGATACAGCTGCAAATAAGTATTTGAACACCTGAGAAAATCAATGTTAATATTTGGTACAGTAGCCTTTGTTTGCAATTACAGAGGTCAAACGTTTCCTGTAGTTTTTCACCAGGTTTGCACACACTGCAGGAGGGATTTTGGCCCACTCCTCCACATAGATCTTCTCTAGATCAGTCAGGTTTCTGGGCTGTCGCTGAGAAACACGGAGTTTGAGCTCCCTCCAAAGATTCTCTATTGGGTTTAGGTCTGGAGACTGGCTAGGCCACGCCAGAACCTTGATATGCTTCTTACAGAGCCACTCCTTGGTTATCCTGGCTGTGTGCTTCGAGTCATTGTCATGTTGAAAGACACAGCCTCGACCCATCTTCAATGCTCTAACTGAGGGAAGGAGGTTGTTCCCCAAAATCTCGCAATACATGGCCCCGGTCATCCTCTCCTTAATACAGTGCAGTCGCCCTGTCCCATGTGCAGAAAAACACCCCCAAAGCATGATGCTACCACCCCCATGCTTCACAGTGTTCTTGGGATGGTACTCATCATTCTTCTTCCTCCAAACACGTTTAGTGGAATTATGACCAAAAAGTTCTATTTTGGTCTCATCTGACCACATGACTTTCTCCCATGACTCCTCTGGATCATCCAAATGGTCATTGGCAAACTTAAGACGGGCCTTGACATGTGCTGGTTTAAGCAGGGGAACCATCCGTGCCATGCATGATTGCAAACCATGACGTCTTAGTGTATTACCAACAGTAACCTTGGAAACGGTGGTCCCAGCTCTTTTCAGGTCATTGACCAGCTCCTCCTGTGAAGTTCTGGGCTGATTTCTCACCTTTCTTATGATCATTGAGACTCCACGAGGTGAGATCTTGCATGGAGCCCCAGTCCGAGGGAGATTGACAGTCATGTTTAGCTTCTTCCATTTTCTAATGATTGCTCCAACAGTGGACCTTTTTTCACCAAGCTGCTTGGCAATTTCCCCGTAGCCCTTTCCAGCCTTGTGGAGGTGTACAATTTTGTCTCTCGTGTCTTTGGACAGCTCTTTGGTCTTGGCCATGTTAGTAGTTGGATTCTTACTGATTGTATGGGGTGGACAGGTGTCTTTATGCAGCTAACGACCTCAAACAGGTGCATCTAATTTAGGATAATAAATGGAGTGGAGGTGGACATTTTAAAGGCAGACTAACAGGTATTTGAGGGTCAGAATTCTAGCTGATAGACAGGTGTTCAAATACTTATTTTCAGCTGTATCATACAAATAAATAGTTAAAAAATCATATATTGTGATTTCTGGATTTTTTTTTTTTTAGATTATGTCTCTCACAGTGGACATGCACCTACGATGACAATTTCAGACCCCTCCATGATTTCCAAGTGGGAGAACTTGCAAAATAGCAGGGTGTTCAAATACTTATTTTCCTCACTGTATATATATATATATATATATATATATATATATATATATATATATATATAAAATTCTTAAAAAAATATAAAAGGTGCTTATGTACATAACATGTATATAATTCAAATTGAATTTTAACACAGCCATAAATAATAAAGAATATCACTCATAGCTCTAATTGAATTAGCAGTAGAGGGCAGAAAGTGAAATGAATTGTGAGCTTTGTTTAAAGATCTTAAAGTAAATCTAGATATCCTGTTGGACTCACTGGACGGATGCAGGAGGCCAAAGGTCAGAGTGGAACTGTTCTTATAGAACGAGCAGGACTGTCTCGCACTGGCCTGAACTCGCACATCTGCACGCACACATGTGTCTGCTGAGGGATGCACGCTAACCTTGGATTGACAAAGACAGAAAGAAAATCAGCATTCAGATGAAAGAGTGCTTAATTGACCATTAAAACACTCATCAAGTGTATGACGCAAATCTTGACAGAAACATAACAGTGAAAATACAGTCAGTGCTATTTAGTAAATAGACATTTCCACACATTTACATCTGAAAACTCTTTCGAGCCTCATGAGAAAGGCCAGTTTGCTTTGTGTTGAAGCAACATATCTCTAATCTTGGCTTAATAGTCTTAAATTCTGCTAGATAATTATAATAAAGACAGTTTAGACAGCTTTACATCTCAAATGAGAGCACTTAAATAAAAATACAAGCTTAACATTTCAGCTTTTAAACCTTCCAAAACAGCATGATTTGGTAATATTTCATGAGTCATGCTTGTGTGTAAAGTTACTCCCATACAGCAACAACAACAAAAAATGTATTGCAAGATCAAGCTTGAACTCCCACTCCGGACAGATTTGAGATGCCATTTCACAATCTCATGTTGTGGCTTGCAGTCGGTTTATGAGTCAAGAGAGCCAGAAGATACTATAAAGATGATTTAATTTAATTGACCTAAAATTGGAATAATTTCCTGGCTATTCCTTGGAGGACTAGCGCAGTCAAGCTTCATAATGACAAAAACACCATAAACATTGATTGAAACATTCAGTAGCTTTGTTTAAGGAACAGGCTAAAATTAGAGCCATTTCTGCTGACTAAATTCCTGTTTAGTTAACTTTCAACAAATTCAATTTCTGTTTCTCACATAAAGCAATCATATGGTGTCAGAAAACGTACTCGGTTACTAACGTAACCTCGGTTCTCTCTAGAAGAGGGAACGAGTACTGCGTAATATCTTACACTAAGGGAAAATCTCTTTTCCTCGAGATACTGAAGCCAAAAATTATCCTTAATTTTGAAATAATGTAAAACGCGTTGCGGCAGCATACAGACATAGGCAAGATGGCTCACGCGCCTATTGGCTGCCCTGAGGCAACTGCAGCAGCCTATCGAGAGAGGCCCTTCGTGACGTCAGAACCAATGGGGACGCTTCGCGCCCACTGCGTCACGTCCCGCTGAAACGGGCGTGGCTTGGGCCTATAAATACAGCTCGACAGGCTGGTAGAATCTGTTTTTTTCATCGCCGAAGCGAACCAGAGCGTGTTGCATGCACGACAAAGATACGCAGTACTCGTTCCCTCTTCTAGAGAGAACCGAGGTTACTTTAGTAACCGATTACGTTCTCTTACGAGATGTCTCTCGTACTGCGTAATATCTTACGCTAGGGGAACACAGTGTAAAACGCCGTGCGTGCTGAAAACCAACACCAAAGTCCCAAGGGCAGGTGCCCAGGGCTCATATAGTGCACAATCAGCAGGGACTCGCAGAGAGTCTGGGAAAGAGGGGCTAGAATAGCATCATTCCCATAACAAGTAGCATCCTATGAGGAGCAAGTAATATCAACAGTGTTCCACACAGTCAGGGCGAAAGAACTCGGCCTGGGCTGGTGAATATTATGGGTCTTACACACTGCCCATAGAGTTATTTAATCGATCAGTGCGCGGTGCTCAAGCAGTTTCAGTAGTCTGAGCCGGTAGCATCGGGGCAGACAGTACTGATTTATTAGACCGAAAGCAGCTTAGCCTGCAAGGCGGGAACCTCTAGGTTATAAAACCTTATAAATGTAGACGGGGAGGCCCAGCCTGTCACCATACAGATGTCCTGCAAGGCAATCCCACTAGACCAAGCCCACGACGAGGCCATGCCTCTTGTGGAGTGCGCTCTGACACCTAACGGGCACTGCAGGCCCTTAGAAGCTTAAGCCAGCGCTATAGCATCCACTATCCACCTGGATAGACTCTGTTTCGACGCAGCTAGTCCCTTAGAACGTCCGCTGAACGAAACAAAGAACTGCTCCGTCTGTCAGAAGACAGTCGAGCGAGACACATAAGCCCTTAGTGCCCTGACCGGGCAAAGGAAGCTTGCGTCCTTCTCCTCACTATGGACCGGCAGAGTTGACAGGGAAATCACCTGAGCCCTAAACGGTGTGTAGAGGGATTTAGGAACATACCCGTGCCTTGGTTTGAGTATGACTTTCGAGTCATTTGGCCCAAACTACATGCACGTCGCGCTCACTGAGAGCGCTTGCAAGTCCCTATACACTTTACCGAAGCGAGAGCCAGAAGAAACACTGTCTTGAAAGACAAATGTTTGATATCTATTGATTGGATTGGCTCGAATGGGGCACCTTTCATGGCTTCCAAAACCGTAGAAAGGTCCCACATGGGGACTGAGGGAGGTCTGGGAGGATTCAGCCTCCTAGCTCCTCTAAGGAAGCGGATGACCAGATCGT
Organism: Squalius cephalus; assembly: GCF_949319135.1. NCBI lineage: Eukaryota > Metazoa > Chordata > Actinopteri > Cypriniformes > Leuciscidae > Squalius > Squalius cephalus. The sequence goes on from NC_137133.1 coordinate 18,000,930, forward strand.
TCCTCCCAAGTGACTGGCCAAGCGTCGGTCTAGTAAAAGCTGCTATGGCCGCCACATAAACCTTGAGCGTGGATGGGGTTCTGCCCTTATCCAGTAGCTCTTGCAGAAAGGAGAGAACCCCCGTCACCCCACAGTCTAGGGGTGATATGCCACGAACTGTGCACCAGCTAGAGAACACAGACCATTTCGAGGAATAGAGCCGTCTCGTAGACGGTGCCCTAGCCTGCGTGATCGTGTTTAACACTCCCACCGGGAGGTTAGCGGGTACCCGTTGATGGCCCATGCATGTAGGGGCCAAAGCTCTGGGCGAGGATGCCAGATCGAGCCCTTGGCCTGAGAGAGGAGGTCCTCCTCACTGGTATCGGCCATGGGGCAGTGCTTGTCAGCTGCATCAGAACTGGGAACCAAGCCTGGTTCGTCCAGAATGGAGCCACAAGTAGCACTGAGCAGCCGTTTTCCCTGATTCGCTCTAACACCTGAGGCAGGAGCGTGACGTGTGTGCAGTGTTTGTGGGCACTGGGTCGTGGGCACATTCACTACATTTAATGCACAATCGACATGAGTCGATTTTATGTGTGCGAGCTGTGCTTGCGTGTAGGAATGAGCATTGGGCTGTGGGCATTTTTACTACACTCATAACACCATCGGCTATGGCCGGGGGGGGAACCCCGTGGGGCTTGTCATGTCTGTGAGTGAATGTGGGCGCGGGGCAGCGGGCACATTTACTACACTGAAAACACAGTTGGCTTGAGCTGACTGTATGTGCATTGGTTTCGTTTTACAGAAAGAGACATGCAGTGTGCAGTGTTTGTGGGCACTGGGTCGTGGGCACATTCACTACATTTAATGCACAATCGACATGAGTCGATTTTATGTGTGCGAGCCCTGGAATGTGGCGGGCTGTGCTTGTGTGTAGGAATGAGCACTGGGCTGTGGGCATTTTTACTACACTCATAACACCATCGGCCGTGGCCGGAATACCAGAAAATACACTCTTTATGAGATATATCTGGGCCGCCGTAAAAACGGCGTTTGTGTGCAGGCAAACGGGCTGTGGTACCGGCTTGTTTTCTGCAAAATACACTGGAAGAGTCGCATTTTCTGGAACTGAACGAGCGAGAAGTTTTGGTGGAAGTCTGGCCGCAGCAGGACTTGAACACCGTCGTTTTCCTAGGCGGGCTAGGAAGACTTTGAGGCCTCTGGCTTTATCTCACCATTGAGTGCAACGCAGATGCAGCCTGTCCAGCGGGGGTGTAAGCGCGACTGTGCATGGCTGAAGTTGTGCGGCAAACTTTGGCGAATAGTCGAATAGTCTTGTGACGGCGTTTGTTTGCAGGCGTGCACGTATTATAACAGGCTTGTTTACTGCAATATTGATATTTCCAGTCGCCTGAACTTAGGAGGGGACTGAGAAATGTGTGAGAAATGGAGGTTGGTCCGGCCTCGGCGGGACTAAAAACACTCTCTTTCCTCCTTTCGCCGGTGAGTGACGCACGCGAACGGGGCGCGAGGGGCGGGGTAGCTTTCTTGTATCGTAAAGAAAGCTAGCCCTGTTGCAGGAAACATCCATCCAGAGAGCGTCATCATGTCTTGTGACGGCGTTTGTTTGCAGGCGTGCATGTATTATAACAGGCTCGTTTACTGCAATATTGATATTTCCAGTCGCCTGAACTTAGGAGGGGACTGAGAAATGTGTGAGAAATGGAGGTTGGTTCCGGCCTCGGCGGGACTAAAAACACTCTCTTTCCTCCTTTCGCCGGTGAGTGACGCACGCGAACGGGGCGCGAGGGGCGGGGTAGCTTTCTAGTAACGTAAAGAAAGCTAGCCCGTTGCAGGTAACATCCATCCACATAGACACGGCTTCTTCATCGTCATTCATGACGGAAGTGGCGGCAGACTGCGGACGCTGTCCATCAGTGAGAGACTCGGGCGAAGCGGGCGAAGCAGGCGGGCGAACCGGCAAACTTTTGCTGGTTGGAGGAGGTTCCGGGACCCGCTGAGCACGGCGCTTTTGCGGTGCGGCACCGCAGCGGGCGGAGGTGCAGTCTCGGCGAAAGATGCCAGGCGAGTCCTCAGAGTCACCATGGGCATCAGCTCGCAGTGAGGGCAGCCGCCGTCAGCGAGCGCGAGAACTGCGTGATCCTCACCCAGGCAGGAAGCGCAGATGACATGGCGGTCCCCGTCGCTGAGTGGGGCTAGACACGAGCCACAGAAGATACGAGGCATCTTAAAAAGGGTGTGAGTCGCAGAGGCGAACACACACTAGCAGAGAAAAGTATATACACGCCAGATAGCGTAGCAGGAACGGCGACTGAAGGCGGCGAGTCGTCGGCCAGCGGCTTCAGATGCAAAGGCTCGTCCCGCAGAAGGCTTTCTCAGAGGCCGCGGTTTCTTCCTCTCAGGATTCAGCGATGCGTGAGCTCCGCTGAAGAGATGAAAAATCAGATTCTACCAGCCTGTCGAGCTGTATTTATAGGCCCAAGCCACGCCCGTTTCAGCGGGACGTGACGCAGTGGGCGCGAAGCGTCCCCATTGGTTCTGACGTCACGAAGGGCCTCTCTCGATAGGCTGCTGCAGTTGCCGCAGGGCAGCCAATAGGCGCGCGAGCCGTCTTGCCTATATATGCATGCTGCCACAACGCGTTTTACATTATTTCAAAATTAAGGATAATTTTTGGCTTCAGTATCTCGAGGAAAAGAGATTTTCCCCTAGCGTAAGATATTACGCAGTACGAGAGACCTCTTGTAAGAAAACTTGGAATATAGTACACAAGTCCTTTTGGGCAACATTTATGATACTTGAAGCCCATAGTACACTTTGTTTTTTAAGTGTACACTAGGATATATGTTCAGTGCACGTGACATACAGTAAATTTAAATGTGTACTGTATGCGCTCATCTTGCACATGTGCCTTGATTTTTATTTACATAAATTAGTTTGTCCACAAGGTGGCAACATAGTCCCAGCCTCTTGTTTCACAGTCGAAAAAGAAACAGATGAGACGGAACAACAAAAATATTTTTTGAGCCCTTCCCTCGCTAACTTCCCTCCGTCTCATTCACTCGGATGTGTATCATTGCTTACGTTGCACTAGTGCCCACTACTGGCGGAACGCTTGAAACGTGTTTAAATAAGACGCCCTCAGCCCTTGATCACTTGGAATCCAATATGGAGTTGATTTATTATTTATATATATTTTTCCTTATAAATTTGTCTATGCATCATTCTAAAGGCCTGTATGTATGCTTGGGCTGTTGGAAAAAGATATATAAAAAAATGACACAAATAAAAATAATAACAATACAGTAAACTATAACTGTGTAAATAACAGTCAGCTTAAGATAGCGTGGTTAACCGAGTGAGCCGATATTATGTGGTTAACCGACACACATCCGAGTGAACGAGACAGAGGGAATTTAGCGAGGGAAGGGCACAAAACATTTTTTTGTTGTTCCGTCTCATCTGTTTCTTTTTCGACTGTGAAACAAGAGGCTGGGACAATGTTGCCACCTTGTGGACAAACTAATTTGTGCAAATAAAAATCAAGGCACATGTGCAAGATGAGCGCATCAAAATAACTCCAGTATCATACTCTTGAGTTGTGTGGGGGTAAATTAAGCGTGATCTGCTGTGATGTCACAATCAGGGTGCATTGTGGTCTATCTATGGATCTGTCTGAAGTGTACATGTTGACTAGACTCGCTCCCTCTGTCAAAATCGAGAGTTCAAGGGTTTATCCAAATAAACTTCCCTTTTTTTTGCTGAGCATGATTTATTAGGTGAGTTCGAGTTAAACTATTCTAGGCTTCTAATGGGCGAGATCTGCCGGTTGCAATCGGGGAGGAGATAAAAACGGAGACACTTTCTGCTTCCCATAGGGATGCTCACGAGGTGTGTGCATACTTTATAATTGATGAAGTTATTAAGTAGATTCACCACCAGCAGTGGAGCCATTCAAAGTCAGACAAACCTAACTAGAATGCATTGCGTTTGTCAGGCACCAATCGGCCTGTACAGTGCTGTATTAAGACAATTTTTATTCAGTAAATGTGTTTTCATCTTTTCAAATTTATGCACATCTTGGGGTTTCCATCCAACGTTTTTATGCAATATCCCAAAATTCACATGAAAATAGATGGATGAAAACATATCTAATGTCAGTTCCAGTCAAAACACATTGCACAATTGCATTTCACATGAATTACAATAACAAACGCAAGAGCTGCATTAAGCCGAGAAAACACTTGATGAGTCCGTCTGTCACTGTCCCGTTGGGTGTGATGATGATGATGATGCCAGAGACTGAGATTTACTCAGCGGTTGGCCCACATAATGAGTAGCACATGTTCTGTGAGGTCAGAAAATATGACAGACGGCCTCCCTCTCCTCCCTTCAGCATCACCATTAAACCTCAGAACATTTACACCGTCCTTTTTCAACGTCATAACAAACTCCCCTTGTGAAAAAGAAGCGTTTAATTGCACTTATAGTGTACTTCACATCTTAAAAGTGTATATATTTTTTAAAAACTAGTAGTACTTGCAGATAACATTCATGAAATAAAAGGCCACTGAAGTGTACTTAAAGAGAGTTAAAAGTAGACTTAATATCAAGTTAAAAGTTTTACTTTAATAAAATATTATTTAATTCTTTACTTAAAAGAATATTTTAAATCATTCTGTTCAAAAATTATTTTGTCATGCTTTAAATATGTACACTTATTTTAATGTGTTGACTAACATACTAAAGCACATGTAAAATACTTTATTTTAACTGTGGTGTGTTATTCGATTAAAGTTACTATATTTTAAATGTACTAAATTGCAAATGCAACATAACAAATGTATTTAAATACATGACATACAAGATTCAATAACAAATGATATTATATATTTTAGTAACCAAAACGCTTGTTTATAGTATATTCGGCAGTAAACTTAAACCATATTTCCATGATAATAGTAGTAATTATGAAATTAAATGCAAGTCCTTCTCAAAGTTTAACCTTTAATACATTCTCATGTATCAACTAACATGCGATTAAGTGTCAGAAAAAAATGCATTCACTTCGCTCTAAAGTGTATTCTCTTAAAGTATATTATTTCTGTAATAAGTATTCTTAAAAGTACGCTAATGTGTACTTTGTTTTCACAAATGTTTGAAGTTAAAGTCCTGTAATGATTTGAAAAAGGGCGTAGTTCACTTAAATCCCATTAGATTCATTATCACAGAAAATATCAAACGAAAACCCCTGCTGTGCAAAATGAGCTATTGTGTGAGGCATCCTGTACAATAAACTCAACTTTAAAGACCACATCACACTTAAGCCATATCAGTTAGTATTGAGATCATCTGTATACTAGTGTACTCCTAAAAGTTTACGAAATCAACTTTTAGCAGATAAACCTGTACACATTTTACAGTCACTTTTGGGAGGATACTGTACACCACATAACTCATCTTGCTCTCATAGGCGTATCCAAATCTTTGTCAAATGAGAAAGTGCGCTCTAAAAAAAGACTGTTCCTCCCTTTTAATTATAAATACCACATCTGACTAACAGTAGCAAGAAGCAATGTGTACCAGCCTGTACACTTCATTTTTCAAATACGTCAACACAGAAAAAACAGCTGTGCCTGTGGAGTGATAGTTGGGGCTGTAAAACTAATCTCACCGTTGCATTCAAAGTGTATGAAACCCAGAGGGGCATCAGGATGTCTCGGCTGTATCCGCTGACGTACGCACTGTGCTGGAGTATACAGTGATCCGACTGCTCCTGAAGGACACGCGGGAGTCCGTAAGGCAGATGAACAGGCTTGACATTGCTGTCTATTAAAGGATTAAACAGAACGTTTTTCACTGTACAATTTTGTCACTAAAAACAGTGTCAATATGAACTATCATTTACTCACTTGAATTTGAGTTGATGAGACGCTGGTTCAGACGGTTCACCTGAAAAAGTTTTTGGAAATTCATTTTTAATGAATAAGCAATACAAACATATATATATACACACATAAAGCTCACAAAGGCTGCATTTATTTGATCAAAAATACAGTAAAAACTGTATTATTGTGAAATATTGTGAAATGTAATTTATTCCTGTGATCAAACCTGAATTTTCAGTCACATGATCCTTCAGAAATCATTCTAATATACCGACTTGCAGCTCAAGAAACATTTATTTTATGATCAATGTTGAAAACATAATATTGTTGTGGAAAATATTTCATGATTCTTTGAGGAATAGAAATTTCAAAAGAACAAGCAACAAGTAATAATGTTAGTATTTACTGTCACATTTGATCAATTTAATGTATCCTTGTGGGAAAAAAGTATTAAATTCAATATAAAAGAAAATATAACTGCCCCCAAATTTTGAACGGCAGTGTATACACTAAATCATTTGGAGTGGTTAAGCACAAGTGGCTTGACTCACTTCCCTTTCAAAAACTGGAAAGCTATGTGATTGGGACAAACCACGGGAAAAAAAATAAAGAAATCCAGACAACACCACAAAGCCAAAAGTGTGTATGTGATGTGGATCAAAACAGACAAGCAAACAACAATCATAACTCAAAAAAATCCACAGAGATACAGTGTTAGACCATTGACCATATATTCACAAGATTTGATGCTTAAACACCCTGTTAACAAGCACAAAGCAACAATGGCAAGGAAAAACTCCAAGAGTAAGGAGTAAACCTTGGGTGGAACCAAGAGGAAACCCCTCCTGTTCTTAGGATTGAGTCATCTAATAACAGCCAGTTCAAAGACACACAGGATTATACCATAAAACAAGGTCGATTTAAAGCCTTTGCTTTTGAAGGGAACAAGTCTTAGCCTAGAAAAAGTCTATCGAAGCATGCTCAAAAATGTCCTTAAATAAAGCATTGCAATCTATTAATAATATCATGGCCGGGATTAAAGTGCTCCTATTATGCTTTTTCGAATATTACCTTTCATGCATTGTAATATAGCTGTTTGTGAATGTAAAATAAAGCCCCTTTCACACAGAGATTCCGGAAAATACACGGATAAAGTGACCCGGGATTTGACCCGGGTTCGTTTGATTTTGGTTCATTCACACTGCCAGTGATTTTCCGGAATCAGAGAGCGCGTTCACACACAACCCGTGAATGTCCCGGAAAGACACGTGACATCGATGTGACTTGTAATGTCTCAGCAGCGTCTTCAGTTTGCTTATGAGCTGCGATTTCTCTCTCGAGAAACCACGCTTGTGCATTTATTTCTCTGATTCGATCATAAACTTGCGCATTACGTACCGCTTCACAGCTGGCGAACGATCCAGCGCTTCAGTGTCATCACTGCGACACGGCATTATTGCGGCTTTTGTTCACACAGCGCGCGTTCCGGGACTGAACACGGCAATGTTACTAGGTCCCCAACCCGGCATCGATGCCGGCATCAATCCCGGGTCGTGTTTGCGTTCACACAGAAAGCGTTCCGGCAATTTGCCGGCAATTTCCCGGGTTCAATGCGCTGTGTGAAAGGGGCTTAAATGTCTGCAAAGTTTTAAAGATCAAAGTGCAAAACAAATAAAGTTGTTTTCTCCTAAAAGAAAGAATTGATTCTGAACTGCCTAAACGAGTCGTCAGCAATTCCAGTCTCACTTCCAGTAATATAGCTGCGCAAGATTTTTAGAAATTTGCATAATGCCAGCTTGGTCTTTACTGGCTGCCTGCAAATGAGATCTACTTTTCCCTCAAACACTGCAGCTGTAGCTTCGTGCAGACGCTATTGTTCGTAGTTCGTAGTTTCAGACATGCTCTGTAAGAGGTAGACCAATCACAACAGACTGGGCCATCTGACCAATCAGAGCAGAGTAGGCTCTCGGAAAGGAGGGTTTTAGAGAGACTGAATCTTCAAACAAACCGTTTTCAGACTCTTTGAGAAATGAGGTGATGCAATCTATATTATGAGAAAATGAAAGTGTTTTTTTAACCTTGGATACATGTAAACCTATTGTAGGATACCTCCAAAACAGAATTAGGAACCTTCAAAATAGCATAATAGGGGCACTAGGAATACATCAATATGCACAATTATAAACAAAGGTTCCAAAGGTAGCAATGCCGTAGTAGAAGAACCATTTTTAGTTCCCCAAAGAACCTTTCAGTGAACAGTTCTTAAAAGAACCTGTTTTTATTTTCTAAGTATGAAGAACATATTAATAATTTAAAGAAACATCTTCCACTATAAAAATGGTTTTGTTCAATGGAAAGGTTCCATGAATGTAAAAGGTTCTTCATGGAACCATCAATGCCAATAAAGAACCTTTATTTTTTAAGAGTGTCCCCTTTAGAAGATGCATAAAAAAATAAATAAAAGAAATCATGATGTCCTGCTGTTCAGTGTTGTCTGGATTGGTTTTCTTTTACCATGTGTAGTTTTGTTCATGATTTCTGAGGACAAGAGTACATCATGCAGTCTCTCCCTGTTGGAATCTGCGTCATTTGACTTAATCTTAAGCGACAGATGAATTTGTATCAAACTACAATATAGTTTGATTGGATGCAAGGACATTAACAACAAAAGATATGAGAAGCACTTGCTCCTTCCTTTTAAAAGATGGTACAGTGAGTCTATTTGTTTTGCTACCATAACTATGCACAGTGAAATAGTTGCATTTTATATAGTCATTTAGCATTGTGTCTGCGACCCTGTAAGAACCGATCCAGATGAACATGTTTTACATAACGAATCACAGGAAGAAAAATGCAGTAGCCCTGAATAATGTCTGTGATGCCCACCTCAGCCTCAGTGAGGGAGTCACAGGTGCAGCCCCGGGGGTCACTTGGGGTCTCGCTCACAGGGGTGCATGTGGATGGAGCCGAGCGCTCTGCGGGGTACACCGGCTGATGGGGTGGGCTCTTCAGCAGATGGTTTAAACTGCCATGGGTGCCGTTATTGGGAGCAGGAGGAACACCCAGTAAATCTAAAGAGAAATAAACAGCTTTTTTACTTAAGCTACTTACAATACAGTGCAGAAATACGCTTATTGGGAGGCAGCCAAGAATAGCCAATATACTGTGGCACATGCTAAATGGGTTAATTTACCCAAAAATGTAAATTATGTCATAATTTACCCTCAACCCTCATGTCGCTACAGACCAGTATGACTTAGTAAGTCTTTCCTCTGTGGATCACTTTGTACAGAATGTTAGTAACTGAACAGTTTCGGTTCCCATTGACTTCCATTGTATGGACAAATAAATAAATAAATGAATGCAATGGAAGTCAATGGGAACCGAAAATGTTTAGTTATTACCATTCTTTAAAATATATATATTGTTGTGTCCAGCAGAGGAAGAAATGCATCCATGACTGGAACAACATGAGGGTGAGTAAATGATGATTAGGGTTAATTACTAAGAAGCAGCATCCATCTACAACATCAGGGTTGCCAACTTTGGTTGCTTGGCTGGAGTGAGATTTTGATGACATTGCTTGAATCAATGATATGCCCCTATTTGAGCTTTTAAGGATGCAATAATTCTTTTTAATTTCGTCTAAATGCAACTTGCACATACTTCAGCCTAATATTGTACTAGATGCACGGTCCAAATGTGAGTGCTCTGTGTACATCCGCTGAATAATGTGTAGAAAAGCCTTTTCATCATGTCTCTTTTTGAAAGTCTTATGGGTTTGGAACGACACGAGGGCAGTAATTAATGACAGAATTTTCATTTTTGGATAAACTACCCCTTTAACTTTACCTATCATATTTAATGGTTAGCTTGCAAACTAACATTAAGAGCTAATGACAACAGCTAGCAAATTTATACTGACTAAAAAGCAAAAATCACATTTATTTTGTAATGTTGAATGACAGAGAAAGGCATAGTATATAGACCTACATGGTATAGTATATAAAAAGTGTTGAAGGCAATACAAAGCTTTAAAGCATAAAAACAGTTTAAGACTACTGAATTATAGGTAATAAGGAGAAACAAAGACACAATTTAATTGTAAACAGGTCAAAGGTAGAGTGATCTGTAAGAACACACATTCAGTCTTCTGAATACATGCAGTAACATGGTAATGTCATTTATTTTTCCTGTAGGGCCAAAATGTAATGACTTTTTTAAAGATCCTATTCTAATAACTGTTATAAAAAATATAATTTCATGATTTGAATACATTTTATGATTTGAATCTAAATTATTGTGCTTATTTCTCTCACTCTGTCTGTTGTGGCATGCATATGCACATTTTGAAGTTGTACTTGTAGTTCCGTCCGGTTATACATGAAATGGTAATGTGTATAATTGTCTCTCGACTCCATTAATCAGTAAAAGTCTGTTAGCATCCAAAGCAGCCCAAATTAAACTCTATGAAGTCCCTTCAACTTTAAAGACAAATTGGGGCATGCTATTTTATTTTGCATTGACTTGTTATTTGGCATGATATTTATTTGGGTAGCGTGAGGCAGAGCCTAAACAAAGCTTGTGTCTTAAGTCAAATGTGTGAGAGTTGGCAACCCTGTGACATCCTGGTGACAGATACTATTTATGGCCTCAAACCTTTTCAGGATGCTTACATATAGTGTAACTAGAGCGAATAGAGAAGCATAGTGGGTGATGAAACCAGACATTATGTAACAGTGTTGGGGAAACAGCAGCCTGTCAATTTACAAGCTGATCATCTATAGTTCATCTATATCTACACTTTAAAAAGTACTTAGCTACACCCAACTAGTACCTTTTTTAAATATAACGATAAGATGATCAGAGCAGGGTTTATCTGACTCGGATGAGGACCTCAGACAGGGTGACAGTATTAAAGATGGCATGAAATGAAAATTCTACAGTATTTTCTAAATACATGTTATTGATATCATTATGAAAGATTCACTAATGTATATGTTTCATTAAATAAAACTCGATCATTTAAACATTTTTTATTTTGTAAAAAATCCATTTCTCTCAGTATATCACAATACTGTCAACTGTTTACAAAAACAGATCAATTTCCACTAAACTATTATAAACCATCATAATATCTTTAACTCAAGACATGTCTGGAAAGCAGCATTAAATGAAATATTGCATTATTTTGTGCATTTTGTTTATGAAATGATAGAGTTCATGAGGTCCATCACCATGTCCCTTTAGGGGCTCCGTAGGAAATGGACAGCTAGTAAAATAACAAAAATGTATTGTTTATTGAACTGTCATATAAAAGCAATGTCACACTTGCAATCATGCTGTAGTTAATGCTGGAGAAAGACTGGTGAATCAGTTTTTGAATGGGTTCATTCAACAAAGTGACTCACGAAAAAGAAAATAGCTTGCTTGGTATAAGAGAAAGTGGATATTGTAGGCGAGTGTGTTTCATTATGACCTTAGTTACTAATTCAATGTGACAAAAATAGCAATTTAGCATTTTTTGTAGCTAAGTGAGTAGCGTCACTAACTGTTAGTTACTCCTCTGACCTCTGTGTCAGAGAATAAGTTGCCAATGATGGCCACTTTGTTTTCGAAGTGGGTCATTAAGTCCTTGGCAGTGATTGTGAATGACGGAGGCTGTGACGAGAAACAAGTCCATTGTTCTGCACAATTTTCTATATAATAAGACTTCTTTTGGATTTAAACCAATATGAGAGCAAAAACATTCCTATGCAAGAAGTGCTGGCCTGTTGACGTTAGTTTATGTTGCAAAATAAAAACAACCTTTTATAACTGATAAAGATTGCGCATATACTGAAATCCTCATAATTTAAATCTTTTAATCCCACATTCTTTCCTTTCCAAATCAAAGATGAAGAGAAAGAATTACACACAGTACACACTGTAGGATGCAGCACATTTTAGCATTAGCTAGGACAAGGACAAAATTCCCAGCCGCAGTTACTCACCCCTTTGAAAAATAAGTGTGATAGATTGAACTGAATGTGCACTTCAAACTATTATAACTATTATTAACTTCTTTGTTAATATCATATTATCAGCAAGTTTAAAGGCCACTTAAGAGTACTTAAAGAGAGTAAACTTTCATGACTGTTTCTTCACACTTAAGTAGACTTTTAAAGTACACTTTGTAATAATGCCAAATTAAAAGTAGTACACTAAAAACACTTATTTTGATGTGTTGACTAGCATACTAAAGTACTTGATTAAATGTAATACCAAACAACATGCTACAGTTAAAATATAAAGTAATACATATTTTAAATTTACTAAATTGCAACTTCATTATTTTAAATGAGTCAAATAAATATATTTAAATACATGATGACACACAAGTTTCAATATAAATGATACTGAAGATTATTTTACCATAAATGTTTATCAGCACAGTACACTTTAACCATATTTCAAAGACAATAGAAGTAATTATCAATTATCAAATTACACAAAAAGTGTGCTTAAGTCTTAAGTAGATCAAAAACAGCTAATTGCATTTATTATAAATATATTTCATTTAATTGTAATTTACCTGCAATTAAGTGTTCAAAAACATTACATTCACTCACTGTAGTGAAAATCAAGCTTTTAATGTCTTAAATGTCTATGTGGTGTTTTTAATATTCTTTATTGCTGAGTATTTTCTCCTTAAAAACATGGTTTGAAATCACTGATGTTTCTTATGTCACAAACTACCTTGTAACCAATCAGATCAACGTGTGATCGTCAACGAGTGGATCTTTGAGCTGGTGTGAGTGGAGGCGGGGCTAATTTGCATATACATAGAACCACGTATACTAAATGAGGCAAGGTTTTAGAGTTACATTCAAGCTATTATAAGGCATGAAGATATGTTTTTCAAGGAAAAAAACGTTTAAATATGTAATTTAGGTGATCAAAGATGAGTTTTAAGGGATGAAATTATTGACTACAGGTGGAATTTAAGTATATTCTTTTAAAAAATATATCTTTTTAAAAGCATGCTAAAGGGTACTTTTTGGACAAGGCAATTTGCACATTAGAACTGTGCACAGTCCGTGAACTTTACTAATGGCCATCCTGAGCTAGGATATCAAAGGCAGTGATCTATATTGCTTGCAAAAAAAATTATTCTGTCAGAAAACTTTTGACTGTAAAAAATTCCTTTTGCCCCTTTATGGTGTAGTTACAGCATCTACTGCAGGGTCTAACTGAAACATGCTAACCAGCCAAACTTCAAACCATCAGGCAAACCCCAGTCCTGAGGGTCTCCAGGAGGAAGCTTGAGGAACAACAGCAACAACCTTCACAGCTCTATGATGAACCATAACCCTGCAATATCTGATGAACATGATGAAAGGAACTTCTTTCAAAAGTTCATGATACCAAACAGAAAACAGAACTTACCACATAGGAAGTTGTAGATTTCAATGTTCTCGAAGGGAGCCACAGTCGTCTTATACTGGATTCCTGGTCCATACCCGATAAAAATGGCCTGCAAACAGTAACATTTAGTTAATTAAATCACACTAAAAAACAAACACTTGGTTTACACTTGGAATCTATCTATCTATCTATCTATCTATCTATCTATCTATCTATCTATCTATCTATCTATCTATCTATCTATCTATCTATCTATCTATCTATCTATCTATCTAATCACGATTAATCGATTTGACAGCACTACAAGTTTTTCAACTTTATCTAGTTTTTGCTTAATATTTCATTAAACAGTAGTTGGTTCTGAGAAAAGATTATTTGTTTGCAAATGCCACTTAAAGGGATTGTTCACCCAAAAATGAAAATTAGCCCACGATTTACTCACCCTGAAGACATCCAAGTAAATCATGAGCTAATTTTAATTTTGGGTGAACTATCCCTTTAACATTTTGTTGTCTAATGCAATGTAAATTAAACGTATTATAGTGTGGCTTTGGTGTTTAAGTACTATTCGGGGTCCTTGGATATGTCAACAAAACAACCACAATAGTTCCAAAAACACAGACCACAGAGAATAACTAAAAGCACTTATTTTGATTTGCAGTCACAGAGAGACACACATTCCATTCGCCTCTGGCTGAAACGCGGAACATTTGAGTGGTGGAAACTAGAATGATCTCATTTCCTTGACACCGAGTAACAAAGATGAAAATGATCCTCATTCCTCCTAACAGGAGATTTCACTTTCACAAAGATAGCCTAAAGTAAAGGAAAAAACATCCCTGTGTTTGTGACTAGTTTGTGCAATTTACCTCAACCAGTTACCTCACAAAAGTTCCTGTAAGATGTTTTTGTAAGCACTACCAGCTGCATTAGACATTCCTAGACAACCACATAGACCGGGGGCACAGATGGCTAGAAGTACACCCACGTCACAGACATAAACAAGACTCTGTCAAAGGTCCAAAATGTGGCTTGAGTGTGTGTTTAAAACTGCAATCTGAACACCTTCCAGTTTGAAGGAACTACTAAGTGTGAATCTGGCACTATGGAGTTTTTCTCAATGGACAAGAGTTCATTTAAAGGGCATGTCTGGATTTTTCTCAGTGTTTGTAGAAAGACCCAGGGTATCATAATCCTCTTCATGGGAATTTACCCAGATCCTTTAATATGAATTCAGTATAATCCCCATCTAAGTACTTGGCCTCCTAAACCTCATTAAATTCCATCACAGAAGCATTTGAACAGAGCCTCAAGCAGAAACTGAAAATAGAAATGTTTTTTTGGTGTCTATGACAGATTTATGAGGGTTTATGTTGATTGTGTAGAAGCTTAAAGAGAAGAAAACTCTGCAGCAGCCACAATAAGTAATGGAGAACTTGTAGTAATGGAGGCAACTCTGTGAACCATTTTCTTCAAAAATAAATAAATAAATAAATAATGAATAAAAATGCAGGGCACTGAGACTAAAGAAGTAATAACTACACTGAACAAAATTATAAACGCAACACTTTTGTTTTTGCCCGCACTTTTCATGAGCTGAACTCAAAGATCTAAGACTTTTTCTATGTACACAAAAAGTAGTGAATGGCTGTTTGACTGGGTGAGTAAATCATGGGCTAATTTTCATTTTTGGGTGAGCTATTTTGGGTGAACTATCCCTTTAACATTGTGTTGTCTAATGCAATGTAAATTAGACATTTTATAGTGTGGCTTTGGTGTTTAAGTACTATTCAGGGTCGTTGGATATGTCAACAAAGCACCCACAATAGTTCCAAAAACACAGACCACAATCACAGGCACAATCAACAGTATATGACAGCGTGTTCCAGGTCCTGCCAATCTCCAGCAACTTCGCACAGCCATTGCAGAGGAGTGGACCAACATTCCACAGGCCACAATCAACAACCTTTTTTTTTTCTTTTTTTGGGGGAAAAAGCTTCAACAAGAACCAGTGAGGTTAATTTTCGTGGTATGCAGCAAGTTTGAGCTTCTTCAAGAACCAGTGATGATTATTCTCGTGTTACAAAGCATGTTTGAGCTTTTGCAAGAACCAATGAGGTTCATTCCCGTGTTACGCAGCACGTTTGAGCTTCAGCAAGAACCAATGAGGTTAATTCTCGTGTTACGCAGCACGTTTGAGCTTCAGCAAGAACCAATGAGGTTCATTCTCATGTTACTCAGTGAAAATACCATGGGTCTGTGGAATTTGCATAGCGCAACTCCGCCCCACCGCGAGGGTATAAAAGGAGGGACGCTGGCAATCTCGCATTATGTTTTTGCTTCGGAGCCAAGAGCTTCTCTTCACACCTCTGCAAGCCTGTATCTGAGTTCTTCGAGACTACGAGACAAGCGGCTCTCCAGTGAGTTGGTGCAAAGGCACGTTCCAGCGAGATCACATTGCCTGCTGCTGATCTGTGCAGTGATCTGCCAACAGTGTGTGTGCTTCTCCCTGGGTGCTTCAGCACTCTGCTGAGCTTTCCTCTCCTCACAAAAGAGCTTGTGTGTGGCACGTTTTTTTACAGATGTTTCTCACGTGCACTTCTGGGTGCGGTTGGTTCGTGCCGTCTGATGGCCACAATCGCTGCCTAGCGTGTTTGGGCTTAGATCACGCTCAGTTAGCGTTTGTGGATGAATCATGTTCCTATTGCGGGAATATGGCCACCGCAGTGCTGCGGTCTAGACTCAATGACTTCCATGGAGGTAGAGTCCCCTCTGCCATACCCCGATCCATTCCCTCCGTGAGAGGCAATACTTTGGCTGGTGGCCAGGGTGACCTGAGGGTTATGGTGTGTAATATAAAGCCCCGACGATTCTTCCTCGGGCCACACCCCCCTCTTGCACACAGCAACCCACGAGTTTTCAGGCTGAGATCACAGGACCGTCTTCGGACACTCTCCCGCATCTCATTCTGCACTCCAGATGATGAGCCGCATCACAAGGTGGGCTGGAGTCTTCCGGAGATGAAGATTCGGCTGTGCTGCCGCCTTCGGGTGTGCCAGTATTGCCCGAGTCTGATCCGGAATTGACAGCCATGCTCTCCCGGGCAGCCACGAGCATTGGGCTGGAATGGAATCCTCCACTCTGACCCGAGCACTCGCGACTGGATGATAGGTTTTTGGGCACCGTCAGCACCCGTCCCCAATACCTTTCTTCCCAGAGGTGCATGAGGAGGTCACAAGGTCCTGGAAGTCACAATTGTCTCCCTGTGATCATTCGGTGGCCTCCTCCGCCTTCTCTTCCCTCGATGGGTCCCCCCAGTGGAGCGCTTTGTTGCGTTGCAGTTGTGTCCTCAGAGCGCTTCTACCTGGCGTGGTGATCCAAAGCACCTCCAAAGCCTGTAGATTTCTGTCTACCCTTGTGGCTAAATTCTAGAGAATCCCAGACCCCTGTCAGAGCAGGCCCCCGTGGAACGCTTATCCTTCCCTGGCCTCTTCTGTCAGGACGCGGCATATGACCGTGCCCCCACACCGGGACGCTCTGCCTCCCACATCCGGGCCGGTATTTCTGCCTCGCTGCCCCATCGTGGGTACGTCTGTGGTTCGAATGACCCCGCTGGTTCAGTTTTTGGGAGCCTGGCTAGAGCCATCAGGCTTGGCTATACGATTCAGTTCGCACGGTCTCCTCCCCGCTTCCGGGGAGTCCGCTATACCATGGTGGGTGGCAATGCCCCTGTAATGCGTGCGGAGGTTGCAACCCTACTGGTGAAGGGTGCGATCGAGACCGTCCCTCCAGCCGAAATGAAGTCCTCGCTGCATGCCATGGTCATCCTGCAGGTCTACCAGGCCCGGATGCTCAGGGACATGCATGAGCGTAGAGCTGATCCGGGGCTCATGAAAGAGCTGCATTCCGCCACCAACCTCGCTATCTGGGCGACGAAGGTGACCACACGCTCCCTGGGTCAGGTGATGTCCACAGCTGTGGTCCAGGAGAGACACCTGTGGCTAAACCTGGCTGATATGCGAGAGGCTGAGCGGACCGGGTTACTCAACTCTCCCATATCCCAGGCTGGCCTTTTCAGCGGCACAGTCGAGGACTTTGCCCAACAGCCCAACGGCTGCCCAGAAGCAGACTGAGGCCATAAAACATGTTCTGCCCCGGCGGCAAGCTGCTGCCTCCACCCAGCCGCTGACTCAGATGCCTCAGGCTGCTTGCTGCCGAGGGCGAAGGACCTCCTTTCTCAGAGATTGGGACGTGGGCGCCAGAGTGTGCCCCATCTCTGAGAAAGGAGGTCCTTTGCCCTCGTCAGCAAGCAGCCTGAGGCATCTGAGCCAGCGGCTGGGTGGAGGCCCCACTCTCTGGCGCCCACGTCCCAATCTGTGGAACCTGCATGTGTGGGTTCTGGATGGCACCTCAGCTGGTGGCTATCATCACTTCCACTAGGGCCCTGTCCACGAGACACGCCTATGCATTGAAGTGGAACCTCTTCGTTACCTGGTGTTCTTCTCGGCGAGAAGACCCCAGAAAATGCCCGATCGGGTCCATGCTCTCCTTCCTCCAAGAAGGGGAAGGAGAAGGAGAAGGGGAATGCAGGCATTTTCGGTTGATGAAGCGTGCCTGGAATTTGGGCCTGCTAACTCTCACGTTATCTTAAGAACCTGCCCTGTATACGTGCCCAAGGTTCCCACCACTCCTTTCAGGGATCAGGTGGTGAACCTCCAAGCTCTGCCCTCGGAGGAGGCAGACCCAGCCTTGGCACTGCTCTGTCCAGTATGCGCTCTCCGTGCTTACATAGACAGAATGCAGTGTTTCAGGACCTCAGACCAGCTCTTTGTCTGTTATGGTGGGAAGCTGAAGGGAAAGGCTCTCTCCAAGCAAAGGTTGTCTCACTGGATAGTAGATGCCATTGTCTTGGCTTACCAGATGCAGGGTTGTCCATGCCTCCTAGGGGTGAAGGCACACTCTACCAGGAGTACACTCTACTCTAGCGCATGGCGCCTCGCTAACAGACATTTGCAGAGCTGCAGGCTGGGCGACACCCAACACTTTTGCGAGATTCTACAATCTCCGCGTAGACCCAGTGTCTTCTCATGTGCTCGCTTCCACTAGCCAGCAAGTAGGACCTGCTCGGTGCCATCACTTGCTGCGCCATTCTACTCCACGGACTGGATACGTGCGCTATTTCACTCAGATGAGTTCTTCTTAGACCCTGAGTTCCTCCTGCACTGTTGATGCTGTCACCAGAGTGCATGCTCGCTCGGTCAGCGCTCGTGATTGGCTAGGTGCCTCCATGTGCATGGTTCCCCCGTTGGGCAACCCCCCACATGTGTATTCCCACGGTAAGTCTCCTCCGAGCACGTGTTTTCCCTTAGCAAGACCCCTCTTGCCATCTCAAGGTTGAAACATTCCACCCTGCGTGCTGGATACCTCTGTGTTTTCCATATGCATCCCGCTCCCCGGACTCATATCTAAGTCCTAAGTCCTCCCTATGGGTAGGCGCTGTGTTACATATTCCACCTGGGATATCCCACCCAGTGTACCTTGGTATTCCTGCGTTAAGCCTAGCCCTTCGCCCGTGCTAGTCTCACAACAGGGAGTGGAAGACAGCCGCTGTGGCGTGATTGAATTGGGATCCTCATTTCGTCATTCACTGATGTAACTCGTAGTGACTGAACGAAAGGGAAAGTCTCGGTAACGTATGTAACCCTTGTTCCCTGAGGAGGGAACGGAGACGCTCCGTCCCTCTGCCACAACCGCTGTACCGCTGGAACGGCCTGGAGTTCAGTCTTGGCTCCTCAGAGGAAAACATAATGCGAGATTGCCAGCGTCCCTCCTTTTATACCCAGGTGGTGGGGTGGAGTTGCACTATGCAAATTCCGCAGACCCATGGCATTTTCATTGCCATTGGTTCGTTTTGTAGAACTCGGAGGTCTTCATCATGTAAAGCAATAGAGTCTCTTCAGAAAATTTTGACTAAACCGCTCAATTCTTTTACGACCTCTTTTTGAACTTTTTGAAGCGTCAAAGTGGTATTTGCGTAGCTGTCAATGGAGGGACAGAAAGCTCTCAGATTTCATTAAAAAGATCTTCATTTGTGTTCTGAAAATAAATGAAAGTCTTATGGGTTTGCAACGACATGAGAGTTATTAATGACTGAATTTTTTATTTTTAACACACTTAAGTGCACTTCTATAAATTTTACTTTACAGTACATTTTAAATCATGTTTTGGGAAGGAAGGTTTTTGAACTGCACGTTTCGGCACAATGGGTCAATAAAATCTGTTAGTAACATCAGCTAAAATCATCAATATCTAGATGACTATGCTTGAAATTTGTTTTATATATTTACTTGCATAATACAAGACAAGTTCTTTGAATATGACAGTATTTTAAAAACCAACCTGCATGTTCTTGAAGACATTATCTGAACCATGGAAGCCACCACTGCAGTATTTAATTTCACTCGGTTTTCTGTTGACCAAGGTGGGAAAGAAAAATACTTTACAAAATACTTACGTACTGAGTACATGCCAGCTTGAGTGCTGATAATTTTTTTTTTTTTAAATCTTCGGTAACACTTTATTTTGATGGTCCACTTCTACTCAGTTTGCAACTACATGTAAATTGCCAGTGATTAGATTACTAGTAGAATGTCTGCTTAACATCTGCTAACACTTTATTTTGATGCACTCCAGAAGGCATTCTACTGACTATAAGTAACTTTACAACTCCATGTCAACTTATTCTAATAACCAAAACTCTAACCTAACAGTCTATAAATACTCTAATGAGAGTTAGTAGAATGCCTAAAGTGGCTTATCGAAATAAAGTGTAACCAAATCTTCAAATGTCTTCAGTCAAATTCTAGTTACCATTTTGAAACGGAACGGTTTGCACATTGATCAAAAACATCAAATGGTTAAACACTTTTTTACCCCACAAGTTTTACAAACACATTAATACTTTGAGGATATTGATTTCCTTCATTATAGCACTCGTTTTGACATGACAAGCATCAAACTCACAGTGCTGCTTGCCACTGTGGCTGCATGTAGAGGTGTGCTCGCTCGATACGGATGCTATTTGCAAAGTGAAGGCGTTTGGGGAGGTGCTCCTTTAGATACGGTCTCATCGGCTGATCAGGTTCTCTGCACTTCAAAAAGAAAGAAAGAAGGAAAGAATAATGGTTTGAGCATGATTAAGCAGAAGATGTGGTCTATAAGTGAGGTGTGGGGATGATGACAGGCTCATACCGAAAGGTTCTTCACCAGACCTTCATAATCAACTGCCAGATGAATACGGGGAAAGAAAATAGATGGATCGTTTGACTTGCATTTAATGGACAAAACACATTTTATAAATGAGTGTTTCTTCAACTATGTGCACTATAGGCCCGCTTTTTACACTCTCTCATGATATTTACACTACCGTTTATTTGGGGTCGGTAAGATGTTTTTGCTCATCAATGCTGTATTTATTTGATTAAAAATATTGTGAAATATTGTTACAATTTAAAATAACTTTTCTATTTGAGCATATTTTTAAATTTAATTGATTCCTGTGATGCAAAGTTCAATTTTCAGCATCATTACTCCAGTCTTCAGTGTCACATGATCCTACAAAAATTATTCTAATATTCTGCTGAAGAAACATTTATTATTATTATTACCACCCATGTTGAAAACAGATGTTCTGTTAAATAATTGTTGTGGAAAATGTGATATATATTTTTTCAGGATTCTTTAATGAAAAACATCTTTCATTTGAAAATTTGATTAATTTTTATTAATTTTATTAATTATAATTATTATTAATTTTCAATTTAATGCATTCTTGCTGATTGTTGTTTTTGTTTTTATTTCTTTAAAACAATTGTTTTATTTATTTATTTTTTCTATTTTGTTTTTACATATTTCATTTCAGGTTCTTTACTGACACTGGCAAACAACACTAACTTATACAGTATAGTGTTAAAAAATGCTAAAACTTTATTAGGGACAAAATTGTTGGTCACAGTGAAAATTACACCACAACTGTGGTTCAGTCGCAAATTGTATAAAAAAATTGAAATTGAAATAGAATTGTATGAAAAACATTTTATATCAAATTATGTAATGTTATATAAGCTATTTATGATTATATAACGTTGTATTTAGATTATCATAGTTTTTCTGTCTCATTAATGTTATATATGAAGAACTATATGTTTTATATTAATGGTATAAAGAGATAGTCTACACGTGGAATATGAAAACTAGCAAAAAATAATGAAAAAGCCATTTTAAAGTTATATTGTGACCTTTATACGGCAAACCTGCAAGATAATAATCAACTGCTGCAACAAAGTGATTAGTTGAAGAAACACTCAAACAGCAAGGATGTGGTAAATCTATGACAAATCTATCTGCTTACAGGAGAAGAACTCATCCGGCAAACGTCTGGGCCGGACTCTTGCCGCAGGGCCCTGGATGACAGTGATGTCATCAGTGTTATCCAGATAATCGGAGACGTATGCAGCTTTCTTACATGACGCTTCTTCCATCCCTGCATGTTTTATAGACACAGAGAAGGACATAATCATTCGAAATGAACTTATATTTCACAGGTTGCACATTTAATTTTGTTCATGAATTCATGATTTATTCACCCCCAGGTCAAGGCAAACAAGTATGAATTATTTCTTTCACAAAAAGAAAGTGTGAGTAAATACAGTGAGTAAAGTTATGGGATATAACTTTATTGATATAAAACATTTTGCCAAACTTAATGTGTTCCCTTTAGTATTATAACATTCAACTCTTGTTTCTCTCATTGTTGTGTCAAAGGAAGCATATAATTCACTGACAGTAAAGGCTTACAGTAAAACCTCCACTTCTCTCATAATATTCTTGAGCGAGTACTAATTAAACATCAGTGATGCATCTGAAGTGCAGCACATCAAAATATACAAGCTCAGTATGCATTCACAATCACTCCAACCACAAAGGCAGAGCGGCACAGAAAATTAAAAACACAAGAGTCAAAATTAGTATGCTAGCAAGCCTCATGGCGTACTTGAAGGGCAGGAGACACATGTGCAATCCCACACGCCTTTAATTTGCCCCAATCTCAAATGGAGACACACGTCAAACAGATGTCACTGCTGTGCTAATGAACTTCTGTGCCCACCCAGTTAAGTGGGAACCAGTGATATTTTAGCATCGAGATACTTTTTTTTTTTTTGTTAATATTTTGAATTAGCTTGATTTTTTTTCTTTTTTTTTTTTCTTTAATTTTAGATAAAGTTCCCATGAAATCAAAATGGATTTTTTTGGCTTTTAGTATGAATGTGTTAGTCTTACTGTTATCTTTAAGTTAGTGTGCTCCAAAACAATGATAATGACAAAACAGATGCATTCAAAACATATAGTCTCTCACTTCGGCCAATATGTCTCAATGATTTTGATGACATAGTTCTCAGTATCAAAGTACTGAGACTGCTCTCATTAGAGTTACAAATTATTTGCTCTTATCATCCGATCGTGTGGTTGTATCTCTCTGTTAGTGTTACTGGATCTTAGTGCTGCATTTGACACTATCGACCACAACATTCTTTTGAATAGACTCAAAAATTATAATGGCATTAGTGGAATTGCACAAGCATGGTTTAAATCATACTTATCTGACTGTTATCAGTTTGTAGCAGTAAATGAAGAGATGGCATATCGATCACAATTTCAGTATGGAGTACCACAAGGCTCAGTAATAGGACTGTTGCTTTTCACTCTATACATGCTACCCTTGGGAGATATCATTAGGAAGCATGGGATTAGTTTTCACTGTTATGCTGATGATACTCAGCTCTATATTTCTTCACGCCCCGACGAAACTTACCAATGTACAAAATTAACGGAATGCATAGCTGATATAAAAATTTGGATGACTAGTAATTTACTACTACTTAATTCTGAAAAAAAAACAGAGTTTCTAATTATTGGGCAAAAAACCTCTGCACGTAATAACCTAGAATACTGTCTAACACTTGATGGCTGCTCTGTCAAGTCTTTGTCATCGGTTAGGGACCTGGGTGTGCTCTTTGATACCAATCTTTCATTTGAAAGCCAGGTTTCTAGCATCTGTAAAACCACATTCTTCCATCTTAAAAATGTATCTAAATTACGACATATGCTTTCAATGAAAAATGCGGAAAAGTTAGTTCATGCGTTCATGACCTCAAGGCTAGATTATTGTAATGCTCTACTGGGTCTCTACAAAGTCCAGTTGGTCCAAAAATGAAGCAGCTCGAGTTCTTACCAGAACCAGGAAGTATGACCATATTAGCCCCGTTCTGTCAACACTGCATTGGCTCCCTATTAAACATCGTAAACATTTTAAAATATTGCTGATTACTTACAAAGCACTAAATGGTTTAGCTCCCCAGTAGTTGAGCGAGTTCTTAACGCATTATAGTCCTTCACGTCTATTGCGATCTCAAAATTCTGTCAAGTTGTTAATACCTAGAATATCAAAATCAACTGCTGGCATTAGATCCGTTTCCTATTTAGCACTTAAACTTTGGAATAGTCTTCCTAGCATTTTTCGCACAAACAAAAAACACATTTAAAAAAAATTTAAGTATTCAAATTTTAGATGTTTACAAAGATCCTTCTATTATCTATTGAATCCCAGAATATTTAAAATATCAGTAAGCTTAATATATATAAATCATAATTTATTGGGTACTTTCAATTGGGAGGGGGCTGTCCCAAACCCTAACCCCTAAATTTCAACTTGTGAAAATGATATTGAATTTTTTTTTTCATTGTTGTTTTTAAAAATAGCATTTTGATTTCTTTTAAAAAGTGAAGTAAAAAAAAAAAAAAAACATTTATTTTATATTTTATTTTTAAATCGTCAATTAGCTGAGACTGATATTTTAACCACACCCCTACATTTTTAATTAGGAAATATTCCTGTGTCCTTCTCTCTCTCTCATAGCCTCTCTTTCATTGTAGATAGGTACCATCATGTGGAGGGAAATGTGTTCAAAAGTCTGAAAATCTCTCTGTAACTTTAAGGAACATCACTACCAAACACCTTTTTTTCTGCAATTAAGCAAACTTTTTTGGGTGTTATTCCATAAGTTCAGAACTGTGCTAGATAACCTGGTTATCATCTTTGAACTAGGCTCAAAAGTAGGCTCACTACCGAAACAGTCACTACCAAAACGTGGTGAAGTTTTGGTTGTGACATCATGGTTTTTTGAGTGTTATTCAATAAAATTTAGTTTTTGTGTGTACAACTTTTCCGAACTGTGCTAGTTAACCATGTGCTGATTAGCATCTTTGAGTTAGGCTCAAAAGTATCATAAAATATCACTACAGAAACATGTCATCATTGTTTTGGTAGTGACAAAAGGGAACACAATCATTTATTTGGGGGAAATAAACAAAATTTTAGTACAGTTATGCAAATCATTAGTATCTTAGTATGTTTTAGTAGTGTTTTAGTATGCGAGTTAAAATTCTGTAATGTGATGTGGTCGCTACCAAAACATTACTGTCACTACAGAAAATGTCCCCTCACGACCGAAACATGCATGTTTTGTCTAAAATAAAGTATATTGAATTATCAACTAAGATGTTATTATAGTGTTTGGTTCAATGTATATTCAAACTAATGAATCCTTAACTTTGAAATCAGTATGATTAACTTAATGCCTTTTATAAAGAAAGATTGGATTCAAAATACAACAAATCTTATAAATTACACTTGAAATATTGTTAAAATTGTAATTGTTATTGATTTACCTGTGAAAACTTTTCTTTTTTTTTAAACAAAAATATATTTACAAGGTAGATGTAAACAAAATATTAATAGGCCAATATAAGCCTTCTTATGAAATTATTTATTATTGTTTTTCGGTAGTGACAAATTTGGAGAGAGGAAAAATATTCCAAAACCTTCTGAAAATACAACATGATAATTAACTGCACAATTACTAGAAATGTGTACCTTGGATATTATACAATTTGCATACATACAAAATTTGTGAAAAAAACAACATTTTTTTCAAGACGTTTCCAACTCTGACTTTGAAACAATTCTGTAGAATGGCCCATAAATGACCTAAATTTATAACTTTTTTACAACAAAAATGAACCGTCACTGAACTAGACTATGACGCTATTTTCTTCAAGAAACAAACTTTGTTGCATTATTTTCCTGTTATCACTGTAAAGCTGCTTTGAAACCATCTGTATTGTAAAAAGCACTATATAAATAAAGGTGACTTGACTTGACATGACATGTTGCACTTCAGCTTCTCATCAGATTTTCTGTCCAATCAAATGCTCTCTAGAATCTAGTCCTGCCCCCTACATTATAAATAGACGCGGAAGCTACGGCTGAAGTCGTTCACTTGTTCACAAATTTACTATTTTCTACATAGTGCACTATAAATCACCACATTTTCATTAAAAGGGGTCTTTTATATCTCCTGCCATAACATCTTCCAATTAATATTTGGTCTCATGTTGAAGTTAAAGGTGCACTATGCAGGACTCATAAAAAAATAATCCCTCTCAATCATTACTTATGATCCACTAGAACCTAGTTGGCATTTGTGTCTAAAATACTCTGCCTGTATTTTTATTTATTTTATTCGTCTATTTATGTGCTCTGGATTTTCTTGGCTGTAGCCTTTTGCCAGTGAGTGTGTTGTATGTGTCTGAAGCCAGTGGCGTAACTTTGTTTTAAAAAGTGGGTGGGACGGGTTTTAAAAAAAACCCGGGGGGGGGGGGGGGGGGGGGGGGGATTTATGAATGCTAAATCATAAATCGATGCAATAACATTACGATGTCCAGCAATCGATTTAAATGGTGCATGGGTTTAATTTGTCGTTTAATGAGGTTTGATATATGTGGGTAAATCCATTATAATAACGTGTATATTGAAATGGTCCAGTGGTAGAACTTTTGCTAAGCGTGTCAGAGGTTGTGGGTTCTAATCCACACTCGTATAGTTTTTTTTTTTTTTTCTCTCTCTCTCATTAA
The DNA here is from genome assembly GCF_949319135.1 of Squalius cephalus. NCBI lineage: Eukaryota > Metazoa > Chordata > Actinopteri > Cypriniformes > Leuciscidae > Squalius > Squalius cephalus. The sequence goes on from NC_137133.1 coordinate 18,027,257, forward strand.
AACAGATTATGTTTATCAGTGGTTGTATATCAGGCAAGCATACGTTTGTATGCATTTTGTTTTGTAATTTCACCGGAACGAATAGAGAGTCTCCACAACGGATTGAAGCGCGCGTCCGAGTGAAGACTGTGCGTGAGCCTCAAGAGAACACAGTATCCGCGCCTGTGTCTGTATCTGATCGCAGTGGCAACGAGCACTTTGATCACTTGATTTCAAAAACAACACATTTCAGCGCTAGATCGCCTCTTACAAACGAACTAAATGAATGCTCTGCTAGTTAACTGGAGATGTTTTATTTATTTGTACTGGTACATTCGTGCCGCGAGATGTTTCAAAAGTGGTGGGGACAATATCGACCTTAGCAAAAAGTGGTGGGGACATGTCCCACACGTCCCACCCGCAAATTACGCCTATGTCTGAAGCTCAGGAAGCTCATGTCTAGACTCTTGCTATTGCCTTGTTGACTGCTATCTGTAACTCAAAAGATTACTAGGCATTGTAATTATGTTTATATGATGACAATTATTGTTTATTAGCGAACTAGACTGGTGGCTAGAAGATGGCTGGTTACACTTTATTTTGATGGTCCATTTAAGACATTCTGTTGACTAAGTAACAAGGAAATTATGCTTTTTGGCTGTTGTTCCGCATTTCGGCCGTTGTTCAGCTGAAGTCAAAGTGCGGCATTCAACAACGTCAACAACTAGAGGATGAAGGACATCATGATTGGATTTGAGTTTTTGTTGTGTCGTGGGTTTTGTGATATCAGAGATGGAATATAGATGTACAAGTTATGTAATTTAAAGTGCAAAAAGGAGGGCTGAGAGACAAATTCTTCTACGACAACTTGCAGTGCTATAGAACACAACGCCGCAGACAAAGGCGACAGGAAAATGCTGTTAACATTAGCTTTCTGTATGTTTATGTTAGTTTTGTGGCATAAATATATGAAAACTGTGTATTTACATGGCTTTTTAAAAATGGTGGGTGCTGTTTTGTATGGCATATGTTCGGCCAGTCAGCCTACACTTAAGTCACTGGCAGTTCAGGTTGTGCTGGTTTAGACCCTACTCTGAAGTAGGAGCTAATTTAGTCCCCCCAAAAGGAGTTCCTTTAACTAAACTCATTCCCAGTTCCTCTGGTGTGAACATGCCAAAAAGTACTTACTTCTACTACGTACTAACAATAGTTATAGGAACTATGTAAACAGTCCTCCGGTGTGAAAGTCCGTTAACTCTATAATAAGAGTTAGTTGGCATGTAGGTGCGACATTACTTGAGGGGATCATCAAAATAAAGTGTTACCAGATGGCTAAACTTGCTCACAAATTACAGTCAGTGATCTAACTATGAGCATAACTATTTGTTCATATACAAACACACACAAAATGCAATTTATGCATGATAAAAACAATAAACCATCACAGTACTTACCGTGGTCAGACACCAGAACCAGGTTGACACATTTGTCCAACTGTCTTTCCTTGAGGCCCTCCATCAACATCCCAATAAGTCTGTCAACATTCAGCAAAGCCTCAATTACCTGAAACACAAAAATCAATCACAATTTTGAATGAAAACACTCAGCACCAGCATACTGATTATGTACAGTATTTAAGAGCGCTAACACCAAACGACATAAAATGCTGGCTTTTATGTTTTTTCTTTGCAGTCATGAGAGAAAAACATTGATAGTTATATCAATCATTGTAAATTCTCTAGTATTGCATACACTTCATCAAGTAATAATGACTGTGTTCATTTACTGTTTCATATCCTAAATCAGACATTTGCCCCCAAAATAAACGGAAGAAGGTTCATCAATTTTTTGCACATGTGGTTTGTCTTCAGTGTACCTGGCTACTCATTGGTCCATGTCGATGACCCGCAGCATCAGGCTCTTCGAAGTATAAGGTGTAAAAATCTGGCCTAAAACAGAGTATATACACTGAAAAAAACTACAAATTACATCTAAATTAACTGATTATATTTAAGTAAAAAATATTATTTAACATCACCCAAATACATACGTTTATATCAACAAAGGGTTAAGTAAGGCAGAAATAGCTCTTTATGGTAAGAATTGCATGTTTTTCCAGTCTAGGCAGAACAAACTAAACCAGCAGGCCTAAAACAAAATTTAATGGAAATAAATAGCATTACCTTTCTCCTTCAGGTAAATGCAACCATTCAAAGATTTTGTGCATCCTCTTTTCAAAGGGAATGTTCCTTTAAAAAAAACAACAACAACAACAGTATATCTTTGCTCTAGGAGTGTTCAGAACAGCTATTAATATATTTATAGTTATAGTTAATATATTGATGCCCGTTATTTAAATCATCTGATCTTTCTAACTATTGATGGTTGTTCCTAAAAACCCTGATATCTTCTATTGAGTTCAGCAGAAGTCTACATGGAGTGTAATGAATGTATTACACGGTGTAACCTTCTTTAAAGGGTTCAAAAGATAGTTTTTGTTGTGAATTACAGTCAGTCCACACAACTCTAATGTGTTGTGCTTTTAAAATGTTACAATCCAGTTAATAACAATGTTAAAACAATGTGGTATTGTAAATATCCACCTTTCATACTTCACCCAGAAATTTGGGTATTTTCCGTTGACTTTCACATCGGATCCAGGCCAGAAGAAAGTTGCCGTTTTTAGTTTGTTTCTCATGGCTGTGAGCCAAACCTAAAAACAATCACAGGAAAAATTGAATGAGAGTGCTGACAAAAGATGAAGATGAAAAGATAAACTGAAAAACACCTGCAAGCAAAGCAAGACGAGAGAACCTGTCAAAATTTCTGCAACTTTTTAAATGAACTTGATTCATGTTGAGGCAGTGTTTTTTAATATCAGTGATATAGATTTTGTTAATATTTTGAATAAACTAACTAAAATGAAATAAAAAAATATATAACAATAAAATCTTTAGTAATTTTTTTTTTTTTTTTTTTTTGTGTCATTTTTATTCTTTTTAAAAATATGTCTATATATTTTTATTAAGTTTGAGTTTTTAGTCTTAGTTTATTTCGTTTTAGTGATATTAGTTCTTCAACTTCAACTAAATGAAAATTAAATGTTGCCTTTGAAACTAGCTGAAAAAATAAGTACAAGATTTTTTATATTTTATTTAATTTCTATAAAATTTTCTTTCAGAAAATGTTTTTTTATGGTTTTAGTCTTAGTTAAGGAACTGGAAATCCAGCTTCATTCATTCACAGTTCCTTTGGAACTAAAAATAACTAAACGGTTATTATGGTCGCCTACTATGGATGTGTCCGAAGCCGAATACTGTTCGGAAAGGAAACGACACATTCTACGGAGGCCCTAAAGAGACATGGCGACGGAACAAAAATATGATCTGGGAGGGAAAAAAATTAATTTCAATGCTTTTGCATTCTCTCGCAGTTATATAGTCAGGTAATTATATTACATATAATTTGTGGGCATCAGGGAGATGCTATCAATATGCTGAATATTGAAATCGCTTTTTTAATGCGCGCTCGCTTTTTACTTTATCTTTCCAAATTCGCAATCACACGTATAGAGAACGCCTCTCCTCACTCTCTTCATGTGATAAGTGAAATCATGATGTACTGACATAATGTAACCGACAATTCGGATTTAGGCTTCGGCACATCCCTAGTTGCTCCTACAGTGAAATACTCATGAAGTCATGAAGAAGCACAAAAAATTCAAGCATGCACGCCTTCAGCCAGAAACCACAAAGCCATCTCTGTAATTACTGTACAAGGCAATATATAAGATGTATTGTAGCCCAGTTTAAGGTTACACAGGCTACCACTGAATATGAACATTAGAGACCGTTAGTTATTTAGTCTCAAATGGCAACATCTGCCACTTTTCTCAAGCAAATCTCTAGATCTTCTAGTAGAACCCCTCACACTGCACACATTTCAGCACCATGGACGGGGCAAAACAAAGGCGCGTAGCTGAAAGTCGAGCACCAGAACGAATAACACGGGCAAGTGTTCCCAGTGCAGAGTTAAAGGAAGTTTAGAGGCACTGGCCGGCACCAACCAGGATGTTTTTTTGACCATTTGATTCATGTCTGCTTGCACATCTGTGCACCACCCTTCATTTCCCTCAAACAGCTATTTTGGTGAACTCTAAAGATAATGATGATGATGAGGGAGGTAACAGAGGATGGGTGTGACTTTCCTCTTATCCCACACTGATACAGGATCATTTGGACAATCTCTGCCTCAAGAGCTTGAAGAAAGTTCCACTCTATATCTTGACAACAAAAAAACTAATGCGAGAGGATTTGTCCAGAACAGAGTGATCCAAAAGAACATCAGGACTCTTCAAGCAGTGCATACCGAGGCTCAGTTAGGAGTCGTGAAACAGGAATTTAAAAGGATGTGCTATTGAAGAATTATGATGGTCACAGTCTGAGCCAAATTGCGACGTATCCAAAACTGAACGGCTTATTTTCTATTGGGTTTGGTGTACTGGTGTACTAGTTAATAATATTTAACAGTTTTGATTAAATACTATTTTTGCTTAGCATTTGTGCTTTTTTGTACATAAGAAATATGAATATTTTAAAAAGACATCACAATAAACTTTAAGGCCTTTTGAAGTTGTCATCATTTATAGTATGTAAAGTAAATTAAACATTCACAAAAACAGAAAATCATGTTTTCAATGTTTATAATATCTTCTTAATATCTTTGCATTTAATAATAATCTTAATACACTTGCATTTAGCAGATTAGAGCTGGGTAATAATATTTTACATTTTGCAATGATGCAAGCAAACAAGTAGCCTAGTTGTTTTATATTCTTAATTTTATATTTTATATATCGCGCTACACGGGTATACTGAATGTATGTGGATAAAATTGGACAACTTTAAAGAGCTGGCCGATAATCTAGTTACATTTTGTGTCGAAATAAAAAAATCAGGCAGTTGAGAGTTGAGATACAGAATATATATCGCTTTACGTGATATGCAGGTAGTCTGAGACTAGACTTAAACCTTGTCTGTGAAACCATGGGTTAATAATTTAATTTCAAGTACATTACATAATCCAGATTACATATAATCAGTTACTACCCAAGCACTGTATGCAGATAATGTTGGATATAAAATATATCAAGGTTCATGTATAGAGTTAAATTCGTGCATATTTTTTTTTTTTGTTTCATCTGTGTGCATATACTCACTGGTTCACCCAGGTACCACGAGGGGTTGAATTTCTCCTCGACTTTCAAACTGAAAGAGGCATTACGAGTGACATCATACATCTTATTGTCCACAATTCCATGTGATTCTGGATATAGACCCTGCAAACGAAAAACGCTTTATTAAAAAAGCCTTATTTCACTCATTAGAAATCAGGATGAGCAAAGAAAATGAACTTGTCTGGTATGTAAGCAACCAATGGAGCTAACAGTAACTTAGTAATTTGATAGTCTTACCCTAATTGATGTAAATAGAAAGGGATTCAAATCAAACATAAACTATCTACTACAGAAAGCAAAAACAACTGTCATTACGTTTTGATGCATATGTAGTTCTTTGTGAGCAATTGTGGATTAATTTCTACCTGTCACTTACTGTCACTATAGTGTAATGGTTTGGGAAGGTCTTGGTGGGATATGCAGGTCGCATATATGGCGTGGAGGTTCCACATTTCTCTGAGGAAACAAAACATGGCATTACCTCAACCACTGGAGCTGGTGTACTAGTTAATATAAACCAGTGGTTATCAACCAGGGGGTTGAGGGCCACTAGAGGCCCTCAGCAAACTTCCAAAGGGGTTTCAAGATGACTTACAATTATTTAAAATGAGACAAAAAAGATGGCAAATCTGGATATACTGTATGAGGTAGCCTAATTTTTAAAGTGCTTTCTACACCTGGAAAAGTAGAGATTGTGAGTAAACAACATTTTTTTTAAATACTTATCCTTAATCTTTTATCTAGTAAATCATGAATGACTGGAAAATTTAAATAAATTCAATAGTAAAAAGAAAAACATTTAGCTCTTAAAATGTCTGGAATTCTTAATCTTTATTTAATATTTTTTTAGTTTAGTTTAGATTAGTCATTATTTATTTATTGTCACTTACAGTATTTGAATCTATGGATGCTCCTAGTTTTGGTAAATATATAAAAAAGTATTGTAAACAAAACTCTGTTGTTACAGATGTACCAGAGGAAACCTATTAGTCTACATGGGGACTTGACTGTTGTTGTGGACAATGGGGGTCCTTGGAGTCAAAAGGAGTTGAGAACCACTGATTTAGATTAACCACAGCACAGTATCACAATATCTGTCTTGACTATGTGAAGACATGTTTCCATTGCTTTTAACCAATTCAGTTATTTGAGCCGCAATTTTGGATTAATTTAAGTAAACGTTTGTATTACCACAATGTCCAGTACTAGCTCCTAACGGATATGAGAGATGTATTAATATACAGTTGTGCTCAAAAGTTGACGTACACCTTGCAGAATCAGCAAAATGTTAATTATTTTAGCAAAATAAGAAGGATCATACAAAATGCATGTTATTTGTTAATTAGTACTGTCCTGAATACGATATTTTACACAAAAGATGTTTCACAAGACAAAAAAATACCTGAATTTATAAAAATAAATACCCTGTTCAAAAATTTACATGAAACACACGAGGCATTAAGAACTTTATGAATTTGATGATCAAAGTAAATGGTGCTTAATTTGTCTTTTGGGAGACATACAAGTATCTTCTGTGGCTTCCGAAGGGCAGAAAAATTGGACATCTTTATCCTGTTCAAAAGTTCTGAAAATATGGATCTCAAAATATAGTCACTGCTGGTTCAAAAGGGTTCAAATATGCAAGAGATCCTGGAAAACGGAAGAATTTTTTTTTAAGAACATTGAATCATGAATGAATCATTTTCTTAAGAACATTGAATCATTCATTTTTTTTATGGTTGTTCTTGAGTGCCTTAAGAACAACTGCTCAGCACAAACAAGGGACTCAAGAACACCCATATTTTTTTTAAATCATCCAGGTAACGACACACAGTATTAAGAATCAAGGGTATGTAAACTTTTGAATGGTATATAATTTTTATAAATTCAGCCATTCTTTTCTCTTGTGGACTATATGTAAAAAAAAAAAAAAAAAACCTTTGTAAAATATCTTAATCAGGACAGTACTAAATAAAAAATAACATGCATTTTGTATGATCCATCTAATTTTGTTTAAATAATAAACATTTAGCAGATTCTGCAAGCTGTATGTCAACATTTGAGCACGACTGTAGCCGGGGTCAAACTTTGAGTTAATGTGACATACTGAGTTTGCTGATGACAGGAAGCAGGCTGCTGTACGCTTTCATGTATCCTGCCCTGAATCCATCCAGAGACACCAGCAGCAGCGGCGGTTTCGAAAACCTAAAGAAAAAGATGAAATGCTTTTTTCAAATGCTTGTCATACCATGGAAAAAAAGTAGCTTCCTCTTTCAGTAGAAGTGCCCATGCATAAGTAAAAATAGCAATAGGAAACATGAGCACAGTTTCACCCAGAGAAGAGCAGATGTTAGTGTCACACCCAAAACGCCAAATCCAACAACCAACATGCTTTGAAATTGCTGAAAAAAGCTCTACAGTAAAAAACAAGTTTTGGACAAACTGGTTTTGGATGAGTGATTTAATAGACAGGGATTTTGCGCCTTTGGTTATATTAAAATCTAACCATTTGTTTTTGTCATATCTTATGTAAAGCAACACTATAGAGTTACATTAGCATGCCGTTCCACTTCCAAACAACTCCTAAAAGACCCATCAGCAATCCTTAACCGTATCCTTCAAAACTGAAAAGAAGATTGTGCCTTTATAAAAAGAGAATAATGCATAAAACATTAGCTACATTTTTTGTGAGACTACTCAATTTCAAACTATAATAAAATAAGTTATAATATGAAAGGAAATGCCACGAAATATACAAGCCCACTGCAAAACAACAATTTTCCTGAATATTACTTTTATATTTTTTAAATTATTATGGCTCCCCACTACACCTCATAATGTGTTTTATGATGAGATGAAATGGCAGCAATAACTGTTTGGAAGTCTTCTCAAAAGAGCACATGGCTCATTAAGTTGTCTGTTTGTGTTTATACCAGTGAATGTCATTATGGGCAAAGCTAAATGCATTTCAGAGTGAGTTTATTATAGCTAATGGAAAAGACAACACTGACCAAACAGTCCATTTACCCAGAGTCAGACATAAACACACACACACCCCTAAACATCTCTCTGTGCATCTAAATATATGCATTTATATACAGTGCCATTTAAAAGTCTGAGTCCACATGTGATTTAAAAGCTAATTTAAACTTGCGAAGGCACGGTAAGTTTTAGGATGCTGCCAATTTAAAACAAATAATTATGATGTACAATAAATACTTTTTATAGACCACTAATCAAATAAGTACACTGGTGATCTAAATACTCTAATATTCCAATACAATACATGATTTCCAAAGTCATGTTAATTCTTTCAGTTCAACTACTGAAGTTATGCTCATATAATTTGTCACAAAACAACAACATTAAAGTGCCCTATTATGCTATTTTAAAGGCTCCTAGTTTTGTTTTGGAGGTCTCCTACAACAGGTTTACATGCTTCAAAAGTCAAAAAACAGTTTAATTTTCTCATGTGCACATCACCACATTGTTCAATCGGATGAATCCTTCCTTTCCGAGGGCCTACTCTGCTCTGATTGGCCAGATGGCCCAGTCTGTTGTGATTGGTCTACTGCGCATGTTTTGAAAGCTTATGTCCATTACCATAACTGAACGTCAGCTCTGTCCAGAGGCTTCTTTCTAAAGCTCAGCGATTGTACACTCTATAAAAACAGTAACGATGGCGTCGATTTTACCAATCCGAGCGCGAGTCCGATGACGAAACATTGGAAGAACTTATTCAACCCGAACCTCCATCGCAAGGCCGACTTGAGCAGGATGTTTCTCAGTGATACGCTACTCAGTTTGAGGTACATTATGACATGTTGCAACTGTAATTCCTCACCATCAGCAATAACAAGTGTATATCCATCAACAAACTGATGTGTACTTTATTGGGGTGCACATGCGGGAATTGTATCAATAACGGTGCATATGTTAGCCCAGCACTAACGTGAATGACTGATGTAACAAACGTTTGTAAAGCAAATCTTGCTCCATCCTTTATCTTTACTCAACGTAGTAATAACGACAGATAATCTGCATACAGTTTTAGGTAATAATGGCCCACAGCAGCTTAGCAGAAGTATTTCAGTAATAAAGTGAGTTAGCTGGTTAGCTGGAAACTCACACAAAACTATTTTGAACACCTGGTAGAAAATATATACATCAATAATTATTCATACTTACAGGCTGTGATTCTGAGGAACAAGCTGGTCCAAATAAATTGAGTACTACTGACCCATCTTTCAAGAGCAAGCATTTTGTGAATACCCGCGTTGAACTCCGAGATTTGAGAAGCAGTCATCAGTAAAATGACATTTGAGGGCTGGTCAAGTTGTTTGTGGGCGGACAACGTACAACATAGGCGGGCATTATGCAAATGTATATTGTAGTGACGTAGAACCGTAAAGTAAATTAAAAACGACTCGTAAAGGCGGTTCAGAGTCGATTCTTTCTTTTGGGAGACATTAACTTTATGTATAGTGCACTTACGACTTTACAACTTTGCAGTTTACATTCACAAACAGCTATATTACACACTGCATGAAAGGGAATTTTCAAAAAACCATAATAGGACCACTTTAAGTTATTCAATTAAAGGTCCCATGACATGAAATTTTCACTTTCTGAGGTTTTTTAACATTAATATGAGTTCCCCTAGCCTGTATATGGTCCCCAAGTTTCTAGAAATTTGAATCGGTGTAAATCGAGCTTTTGCTATCTTTCTCTGCCTTTGAGAAAATGGAAGCTCAACCGGGCTGATCTTGAATCTCCACCTTATGACGTTATAAGGAGAAATGCTACCTCCCCTTTCTCTGCTTTGCCCGCCCAGAGAATATTTTCCGCCCATGAGAAAATGTGCTAGGAAGTAGGAATGCGCGCGCGCGATTTTAGTTTGTCCACGAGAGATATCATGGCTTTTGAGTGCGTGAAGCATAATAATTGCTCAATAATTGGATGTACAAATGAACACCGAAGGGTCAATACAGAGCTGGGCTTGCTGAACGTCTGAAACTAAAGTCTGGATCAGTGTCAACTCTCTTTGGCTCAGCTACACACCTCGGACAAGTCAACTAATGAGGTGTGTTGCTTTACTGTTTATGGTTACCTAGCTTGTTACACTTAGAATGTGGCTGTAACATTAGCTATGCAGCTATGCAGTTACTTGCGCTAATGTAAAGGTAGACAGCATCAGGTATGTGTGTGAATACACACACTGTAACGCGAGTGTTGTACACTTCTTTGTTATTTGGATAACCGTTTTCCTGTTGGTTATATGGCGCGCGCGATATCCGTATTTCAAGATAGCAGAGCTTGATGTACAGACGTTACAGATCTCTCATGAAAAGGCAACAGTAGGTTAGCGTTAGCTACATGATGATAACTGTAAACCATCCGAAAAAAGTACCGTATCCAGACATAATATTTTAAACTAACCATTCGGAAACGTCCTGCTGGAGCCGCTGAGTTGCAACTTCTTCATCCGTTGCTTCTCCATCTGAATCAGATTCTGGGTCAAACTGAAATGCTTGAACGACTGCGTGTCTTCGTGCCATTGCAATATATCCAATGTAAACAAACATGCATGGTACTGTTGCCGCAAGATGGTCAAGGCCACACCCACCCTCCACCTTGTGCCGCCTTTCTCCTCCTCCTCATTAGCATTTAAAGCTACAGACACCGAAACGGCCGTCTGAAGGAAGCTCATTCTGGGACTGGCTTGTAGTGGCTATAATTCTGCACCGAGACTGAATTTTTGGAAAGAGATTTCAGATACAGTACTAGGGACCACTAAGGCCTATATTAAAGCCTACAAAAAGTAGCATGTCATGGGACCTTTAAGAAAAATGCAATGGACTAAGACAGAGTTCCTCAGAAACCTTCCACCTCCCCCAGCTCCACCTGTCTAGATCTGCTACAGGATTAATGTATGTCTATTTATGCAGCAGCAGCATATCTTAAATCATCTCTGTATGTATTAGGAGTAGCAAGTCCATACTTACTCTGCAGCAGCAGCAGCAGATTTAATCAACAGCAGCAGCGTAGCAGATCTAATCTGCCAAGACCAAATTAACATTTGCTGTATTCATGCTAAAACTATACTGAGAGTTGAAATATATTTCTGTCATGACAACTCTCGGAGATATTGGCATGGTAATGGATGTGTTTGGTCTCAGTGGAATAGATCTGCTACGCTGCTGCTGCAGAGCAAGTACAGAGACTTGCTACAGCCAATACATCCACAGACACGCTGCTGTTAAGACATGCTACTGCTGAACATATAGCATACATGAAATAACCCCATAGCAGATCTATACAAGTGGAGCTGGGGAAGATGGAGGGTTTCTGAACGTGCGTTGCAGACTGCTAACAGCAAGCAATGCCAAGTATTTAAATGTTGAGCAGCAAGCTCATTGGCCTCTGATGCCACAGCAACCAATCAGCTGTGCTATGTAGAAACAATGTGATCGCTAACAAACTGAGATAAGGACCTATCAGCCGGTGCCATTTAGAGTTTAATGACAGGACTTGTACATAATATTTTTTAAAAATGTATTATATAAGTAAAATATAATACTGTCACAATGTCACTCAGTTTGGACTTTGTTTCTGTTTGCACTTTTCCACTGTTGAGATTGTTGTCATGGTTGTTAATTTGATTACGTCAATCAGGTCAGGTATGTGTCACTAATTATCTTTGTTTACCTCTGTTTCTGTTCACTGCTGTTGGGTCATGTTTATGTTAGATGTGTTGTATGCTGTTTTCAAGTGATAATAATTAGCTGTCAGTGGCTAATGCACCTACAGGATCAAACATGGCTATGATTGTGTACATAAACGTTACTGAAGTATGACAACTAGTGGAATTATGAGCTGACTCAGCCAACATCTAAAAGGTTAACACATACGACATATGTGAGCAATTTGTGTTTTCAAAGGGTTCGAAGATCAGTTCCAGTGAAGTCTGTGAAGTCTTTGGCTAACAGTGAGGCAGCTGTTTTAGCTTTCGGACGTAGCCAGTGATATCATTTTCAAAAGAAACAAATAATGTTTTATCCCAAAGGTTGGTAAAAACATATTGTCAAAGGAACGTGGTGGCCAACACACACAATGTGTCTATAAAACATTCAAAGGCTCATTAACTATAGATGCTAATTTCTAAGCTTTGAGTTAATGATATTAACCTGATACAGAGCCACAGATCTCATTTATAAACATAAGTCTGTTACCCAGCAGGACATTGAGGAGTGCTGATGTCCTCACAGTCCTCTTCAAGCCAAGTTTTTTCACCTGTGAAGAAAGAAGGAAGAGAAAGCAAGTATTAGTAACTGGAAACTCTGGCCAGGTGTATTTGTTCTTGCAGTGTTACATTTTCCAAGATTTGCATCGACTTAAAAGTGAGAAAGAGAAATGAAAGGACAATGAAGAACAAATCAGTTTTTTTGAAGGAGGGAGAGGGTGGAATAGTTGGCCTTGGTACGACGATAACACTAAACACATATTCAGACTAAATCAATCAAGAAGGAAGCCAATACAAAAAATAAATAAAAAATACTGGAACTTCATCACAGTGTTCTAATGATAAAAACAAACAACTGACATAGTCCAGGCAGCTTATTTTCAAGTGCTAATAATTATCTGTCAGTGGCTAATGCACCTACAGGAACAACATGTGATTGTGTACATAAATGTTACTATGACAACTAGTGCAATTATCTAAACATCTAGTCATTTAATCATCATGTGTGTGTGCAATTTGGGTTTTCAAAGGGTTCGAAGATCAGTTCCCACTGCTCTCATTTCAGCTACAGCCAAATCTTGAAACCCAAAGAGCTATATGTCATTAACCAAAGGTAAAAAAGGTAAAAAATTCCAGTTATACAAAAACTCGTTGTTGTTGTTTTTTTTAAATGTTGAGTTCATCAATACCCTTTTAAATTAGAATATTTAAAAAAAAAATTCTGATCTCAAAAATAACATTACAGCATAGTTTTATATTTGTGTGAGTGTGAGTGGTTCAGGTAAACTTTATGTAATGGGGACAAAATGTCAATATCCGAAATCATTGTCCTTTTGGGGACATTTTTGGTCCCTATGAGGAAACCAGCTTATAAATCATACAGAATGATGTTTTTTAAAAATGTAAAAATGCTGAAAGTTCCTGTGATGAGTAAGTTTAGGGGTAGGGTTAGTGTTAGGGGATAGAATATACAGTTTGTACAGTATAAAAATCGTCAATGTCAATGGAAAGTCCCCATAAAACATGGAAACCCAATGTGTGTGTGTGTGTGTGTGTGTGTGTGTGTGTGTGTGTGTAACTTTCAATATCAAATTCAAATGAAATATCAAACAACACACTACAGTTAAAATTACAATCAAGTACTTTGCATATGCTTAGCATGTTAGTCAACACATGCAAATACGTGTTGTACTTGAAAACATGACAAAAGATTATTAAAACACAAAAATTTACATTTAAAATGTACTTTGAAGCCAAACTTATATTTGTGACATTTTTATAAAGTGACATTATTGAAAGTGCACTCTCTTTAAGTACACCTAAGTGGCCTTATATTTTATTAATATTATACTGTCTGCAAGTTTTTTTTTAAAGTATACTTTTAAGATTTGAAATACGATGCACATTCAATACAACATAATTCTTTTTCACAAGGGTTGAAAAAGGGTTCACAAGGGTTGAAAAGGGTTCACAAGCGTTGTTTTGTTGGACTGTTTAAAGTTTACTGAAAAGTCTATAATTGGCTATTTGGCAGATTCCCAATATGACAACTTACCTCACAGTATATGACAACATAAACTCTCTTTTTTTTAATAGGGTAATAAAAGTCTAAAAGCTTTTAGTGCAACACTTTAAGATACAATACAGAAATTGGCTTTCAAAATCCTATTTACTGGAGTAAATGTGAGATGACTGGCATAAAACAACAGTGATGCTATATCACTATTTGGACACTATTCTGTCCATCACACCCCCCAAAAAAGTGACCTAAAATAATCAGCTGAACATTTGTGAAAATATTTAAAAGAAAAACATCTGGCCATGTAGGGAAGATGCACAGCTCTCTATCCTGCTGAGCGGAGATGAACTCCAGGCCCGAAATCCTTCAGATCCATCACAACTTCAAAGCTGCTATGAGCCGTTTAGTAGGGGTGTAACGATACCCTCATGTCACGATTCGATACATATCAAGATACTGAACTCACGATATGATATTATTGCGATACTCCAAGACATATGGTAAAAGGAAAAAACTTACTGTTGATTAATTGCTAAATGAATAGGCTTGGTCTTAGTGCTGGAAACCCAATGCACAGGACAATGGTGACACCAGAATAAAAATATTGATGATTCTGAAGCTGAATACATATTGTCACTATCCACGATACATAGTGATGCATTTTTGTATTGCGATATATTGTGACACGATATATTGTTACACCCCTACCGTTTAACAAAACAGATAAATGTCTGTTCAAACTGAAATAAACCTAACCAGCTTGAGGATTTTATACAACCCTTGCAGGATTGTATCAACCCCAAAATGTCTTTATTTCACTTATACAAAATAAATGACAACTAATAAATATGCAGCTATGGACTACAGAGCAATGCATGTCGTGTACCTTCACATGTGCTCTTGTAGTTGGAGCAGCAGTCGCCCGCTTCCACACAGTCTGCAGAGCAGGAGCAGAGGCTGTTCACCGAGTGCTCCTCATCGCACCGGAACTTAGAACACGTCCAGAGTCGACCTGGAACACAATGACTGAGGATAAACAGCACGACACTGATGACGTGGGAAGATTGTGAGGGTATTCAATTCAAGTTAGCTTTGCACAGTACACTTTGTTTCAAAGCAGTTTCACTAAAAAGTTAATGTTTAAATGCAGTATCAAGATATGAACAGCTGACGATATGGTGTATATGACAAGCCTTCAGAGCTGTATTTACAAACAGACATGTGATTTAATAACTTGTGATAACATTTTAGGGTTGCAGTTTATTTTAAGGTGTCATTGTTACATTGTTATGTACTGAGTAATATTAATTAACTTCACATACTTACTATAGGGTTAAGGTTAGATTAAGGTTTGGTTTAGGGGTAGTTATAATTATGTATACTTTATAGTTATTACAATAGTAACATGCAACACGTGTGACAAGGGCACTAAAATAAAGTGTTACCAAATGTTATTGAGACAACCGAAATTCAATTGAACTTCAAACTTGAAGAAACTCACAGGAAAAGAAAAGTTAATGCTGTAAATATTTTACATTTTGGTAGTATTTAAGAAGTTTGTAATCTCTGAATTATCTTTATGGGTAATTATGTGGTGGTGGCGCAATGGATAAGACACATACCTTTGGTGTGAGAGACCCGGGTTCGAATCCACTGTGCGACACCAATGTGTCCCTGAGCAAGACACTTAACCCCTAGTTGCTCCAGAGGCGTGCGACCTCTGACATATATAGCAATTGTAAGTCGCTTTGGATAAAAGCGTCAGCTAAATGAATAAATGTAAATGTAAATGTGTCGTGAGACATGAACAGAAAAACATAAAAAAAAAAAATGTAATTAGTTTTTTTTTTGTTTTGTTTTTTTCACACAGGGACAATTAGTAACAATGTCTCATGCACAACCATTAAATTATATATTTCATAAAATTATTTTTTATTTTTATATTTTCATTTTAATTTTAGTTAAAGTTATTATAAAAGTTATTTATTAAAGTTATATAAAGTAATTTTGTTGTGTTTTGTCATTTTTATTCGTTTTTTAAAATATATTTGTATATTTTTAATCATTTTTTATTAAGCTTTAATTTTAGTTATTTTGGTCCGTCAAGTTATACTCAATGAAAATGAGTAATGTTAAACTAAAATAAAGTTTTATAAGTTTTATAATAAATAAAATGTTAGGTTTATTTACATTTTACTTTATTTTAAGTAACGGAAGTTTTTTTTAATGGTTTTAATAATAACTCTGACATGGATGGCACATTTTAGTTTTTATTATTATTATTATTTAGATATAACTATTATTAAAGTTATATTAAAGATATATTATTATCTATTAGTTCCATCATAAAAAATGCTGCTTTGGCTGCTTTCAAATAATGATATAACATATTCTTAGCAACATATTACACATAATATATCCCTGCTTTCTTTCTCCTGGAATACAAACGAAGATATTTTGAAACTGGTTGTCCACACAATGATCAGTGGGGTCCAAAAACAGCATGACTTTCAAAACATATATTCCACAGACAAAACATAGACAAAGTCACATATGTTTGGAAAGACATGAGGGCGAGTAAATGACCGAATTTTTAAAGAAACCACCTTTTTTAACAAAACACTGAGGTTTAGCATCTGCTGGCTAGATGAGGATTATGTGCATTTTTGTTTGCAGTAAGTAGAAGTGTGAATCTTTATTCTAGGACAAATATGTTACACAAGATAAAGCAGCAAAAACATTCTGTAGTACTGAGGTGTTTTGCATGTATGATAGCATAATGAAGTTCTATAGTATTGTAAATGAGAAATGAGACTTGAGGAAACAGCGAGACAGGAAAAGAGTCAGCGTCAGCAGAACGAAAGTCACTGATCCTTTATGTGCAATTCACCAAATGAATGCGAAATCCACCCATTCCTCACATGCAGTGCACACAGCAGGCGCCACGGGGAGGAACATTTGGCTACTCTGTTGGAAAATGGAACCGATTCAAAACATCAGGGGGGAAAAAAAACGACAGGGAGTGCCTAAACTCGGAGAAACCAACAGTGACTCCGCAGAGCTCTAACACTGTCCTGAGGGAATTTCAACAGGTGGGTGTTGATGGCTCAGACATTCTTGTTTCCAATGTTTGCAAAGTAAGGCCTTTTTTAGGCCGTTCCAGCCCTGCATAAATGCTCAGTGTCTGGACACACACTTTAAATAACTTCATTTTCCCTTTTTCTATCTCAGACACACACAAACACAGACGGTTTGCAGGGCTACCGAGAAACAAAACATAACTTAAGGCTTCCTCAAACCGAAGAGTGAGAGTGTGATGTTACAGTAACATGACCCAAGGGAGAGTTTACACCTAACAACCATCTCGGGTGATCCATTCATAAGAGAACAGCACTAAATACAGGTTCAGTTGGTTGAACTTAAGAGACCTTTTTTGACCCACTTACAGTAAATAACAGTAAGTACAGTATATCTTTATGTAACTTCATTATTACTGCTGTCATTTCCAGGATATGGTTAAAGTGCTAATTTAAATAAATTGACACTATATAAACACAAAAAACACTAAACAAAAACCTTCTGAAAAATGGTTTGACCATGACTGTAAAACAATTAGACAAGAGCTCGGATTCATTTAAATTAAAAAACACAAAGATCCAGTCAACTCTGAGTTATGCTTAAAACACTCAGAACTTCTGAAACAATACAAAAACACACTAAGTCAGAGGGAACTGGATTATTATAACACACAAAAAACAGATCCTAATAACAGAGGAATCTGTGTAACCAGTAATTTGGGAAAAAAATGTTGTTCTATAATCAACTCATCAGGTCTCCAGAACAACCTAGACATATTACCTAAATACTGCCACAACTAGACCTTAGAAGTCAACATCCAAAAAACTAAGATTATGATATTTCAGGAGGAAAAAACAGATATCTGGGACATAAACATGTATTTACTGTAAACAACACCATACTTCAACACTCTTTACAATATAATTATCTTGGTCTGGTTTTAACACCCACTGGAAATTTCAATTTAGCAATTAAAACATTAGTTATAAAAGCCTGCAGGGCACTGCACGCCACACAAATGGAATTATTCAAAATAAACACTCTTTGGACAAAGATTTTTGATAGTGTTATACTGCCTATTGCCTTATATGGAAGTGAGGTCTGGGGCCCAGCGATAAGGTTTGGGACAAACATCCTTTAGAAGGTCGACATGTAGAGTTCTGTAGAGACATCCTTCATGTCCATGTACAACTCATGTAGGGAAGAACTAGGCGGTCTCTTCTCCTCAATTTAATGATTAAAAAAAGAGCTTACAAATTCTGGATACACTTATTAGTTCTGAAGACTATCTGCATTTTAAAGCACTTAAAACACATGAATTGAGTGCTAAGAAAAGTCATCTTTGTGCAATGGTTTCAGAACTGACTAACAAATCATTCAATATCACTGCCCCTGAAAAACCTGCAAGAATTAAAGAAATTATTAATCAAGAGAAAGAGACACACATGCAGCATTGGAAAGAACAAACCAAAGAGCAAAGTCATCAACAGAGAGTACAGTCTGACTGACTATCTCATCTCAGTCAGGAATATAACACACAGACATTTATTATCCAAGTAAAGACTTAGTTCATTTATATATACATAGCCGCTCTGGAGTAAACCGTGATGTCATCGTCCAGCTCAGTTCAGTTCTCATATAATGGTGTCAATGCAGGAAGATCAATAATATTGTTGAATATATGTCCCCCAACTAAGCAAGCCAAAGGCGAAAAAGAAGACAGTGGCAAGGAACCAAAACTCCATCAGGTGACAGAATGGAGAGAAAAAAACCTTGGGAGAAACCAGGCTCAGTCGGGGGGGGGGGGGGGGGGGGCAGTTCTCCTCTGGCCAATGGATGAGCTTGGTGTGATTATGATTCAGGCAGCATTACAGGTCAGAAGTCAGATTGGATTAGAACATTCAGAATATTTACACTTTCCAATATTATTATTCTTACTTTCATCCCCCAAGCTCTATAGGTGGCGATTTAATGATAGTCTCTTGACAAACTCAGAATTTATGAAGCAAATTAATCGATAGCTTAAGGAGTTCTTGGATATATATAGCTCACAATGTCACAATCTGGAAATATTATGGGAGACGTGTAAGTGTTTTATAAGAGGTGTCTGCATGGCTTTCTCTTCAAAGTTAAAAGCATCAAGATCTAGGTGAATGACAGAGATTGAAAAAGAGGTTTGACTTGGAGATGCAACAGAAATAACACTTCACAGAACAATCTAATATTTTATTGGTTTTAAGGGGACAATATAGCTCTTTGTCTCTACACAAAGCTAAATTCATTGTACATTGAACTAAATAGAAATATTATTTTCACGGAGACATGGCAAGATCATTTTTTAAATTAAAACAAACATCAGACAAAATCTTCCATCAATGCCACTAGAAATAATGAGGCTGATATTGTAACAGAACCTAAACAAATTAATCAGGTATTTTGTGATTTTTACAAGAATCTGTACACTTCTGATAATGTTGTAGACCTAAATAACTGTTAAGTTTTCCTCAATAGCAAGTACCTTACCAAAATTACAGCTCACTGATATAGATTTTTTGGAGGACTCCTTAACACTTGATGGGTTAAAGATAGCAGTGAAGTCTTTTTTAAAGGGAAAAATCTCCTGGCTTGGGATGGTATTCCGCTTATTCAGCTCTATTTAGCCATATGGGACATAGTTGGAGTTTTAATATTAGACTTTATTAACTATGCCCTAGCCCTAGAGCATAAAACTTTACATAAGAATCAGAAAACTGCTCTTATAACATTATTATAAAAAAAGATGGAAATAACCCCATGAAATGCCCCAGCTATCGTCCCATATCATTGATATGTGGAGATGCCAAATTATATGCCAAAGCTCTTGCGATACGCTTGGATAAGGTAATGGATAAATGAATCCATCATGACCAAACAGGCTTTATTAGGGGTCATTTGGAAGCAGATAATGTTTTTTCAGATTTCTGCATATTGTGGATTTGGCAGAATCATTAACCTAATGATGTGCAGTGCTCTCATTGGATGCTGAAAAATGCTTTTGACTGGTTAGAGTGGCAATATGTGGGCGCTAATGAAACATTTGGGATTCGGTCCAAAATGTATTTCTGTGAAGCTACCCTGGCCTCTGCAATAACAGGCACATATCAATCATTACCCTTTCAGTTGCAGAGAGGCACAAGCCAAGGCTGCCCTCTCTCACCGTTATTATTTGCGAAGCCCTTGTGCAAACTATAAGAATAATCTATATATCCCATTGTTGTTCATGGCTCCAAACATTCCATCTCTCTTTACGCAGAAAGCTTGTTTACGCATGTTAAAGCTTCAATTTAGCAATTGTTATCAGCGTTTAATGACCTCCCTCCATCCATAGCACACATAAATAGAATAAAACAAATAGACAAATGAAATAAACAGCTTTACGTTTGGTAGGTCTAACAGTAGTATTCAGGTAAGAAATACTACACAAAATTAAATAACGTAATCAAATGTAAAATAACACTCGGAAATCTTCATAGTCAAAATTAAATACAGATTAATGCTTATACAATTAAAGTTACATAAGTTATTCAGTCAAGAGCAATGAGTGATTTTCTCTTTGTCTTTTGTTCTTTGATTAACATGAAAGACAGCAGCAGGTTTATTAGACTGCTGTCACTTTAAGAGAGTATGCAAGGATCTAATATACTGTTGCACAACATGCATTTACTTTCTGAATTATCTACGTTCCAAAACTGAATGTTTTTACCTGAATACTCGCCAAGACGGCACTTTTACAATTGTGTGTATTTGACTGTTTAAGCACAATAAGCCAGGAGAACAACTCAGTTTGGTACTCGCGAGTTGTTTGAGAGGCATGAATAAGAAAACATGCAGGAATTAGTAAAATTATGCACAATACAAGCACAATTCAAGGGAATGGGAAGAGTGAGTGAGAGGAGGTGGGTGTGTGTCAATTTGCTGTTGAAGAAAAAAGACAGCGAGAATGCACAGCTGGTTTAGGTGTATCAATACTGCAGAAAAGGAGTATTGGAACAGTTTCAGGTATTTCAGTATCAATACGTATCAAAAGTTTGATACTTTTGACAACACTAGTGGTCCCTATCCTAAATGCCACAACCAGCTGAAGTATGCTACGAGATTTGATGGTGCAGATGCAGGCAGGCTGGTGTGTGCCTATAATAACAAGTGCACTCAGGCCAGTTTGTAACTTAAACGCCCCACGCAAGCTGTGTAGTCCTCCGTGCCACAAGAACTGTACTTACAATGGGAGTAGGTCACTTCAGATGTTTCTTGACCCTTTCTTTTTCTTTTTTTTTTTTTTTGAATAAAAGCTAAAACTTCCAGCTGTGCAGACCAGGGCTGTGTCCGAAAACTTAGGCAGCTGACTTGTTGCCTCGCTGCCCCATCAGGCAATAATTTTGCAGTGTAGTGATCAGCAGGCAAACATGAGGGCAGTCTCCCCTCATCACAACATGAGTCCCCTTTCATCTGCCATGATGAAAAGGACAGGACTCTAAAACTCACACCTCCAAAAGCAGCTCCAAAAACAAGGAACTAGGTGGGCTAGGAGATAAGCCTGCAAAGACAATTGCCAGGTACCATTTGTGGAAGGGAAGAATGATGGCATTAGCATGTCATTGATCACAGACTGATCCCATCACCATTTGCCCATTGTTCACCCCAGTCCCTCAGTCCTGAGACCAGGGTGTGAATGACCACAGACTCTCAGACTCACCAAATCGGTTTTGCCATGTGGCTTGAAGCTACAAAGGATGGATTTTCTATGCAAAATGGACACACCATGAACAAAATGGAGCAAATATTCTTCATATCTATTTAAAGAACTGGATATACTTAATGAGTGTTGTTTATGTACATACAAAATATACAAACTTAGCTATTAAGGTATACATGAAATCATGGGTAAAAGTTTAATATTACCCAATGATGTTTGGTCTTTATGTTTTCAGCACAATGTCTAGGTTAATCTGGAATTGGTTTTGAAAGTGAATTATGCATAGGAAAAACCTTAAAGACATTGTTCTAAACATGAACTTGAAGCTATGCAAATTAACCTTATGTCAAAGAGGGGCCTCCTTCTTAGGAGAGTTTAAAAAGGTTCTCTCTAAGACAAATAGTTGTTCTGGTTCTGGTTCAAGGTTCCAGTTGCAAGATGTGCTAAACTCTATGGAGTTGTGAAGTTGCTCTCTTAAGACTCTGTAGCTCTAAAGAGAGAAACAAATATGTTCTGCAAGAAGTTAATTTGGGAAGTTTGAAAACAGCAACAGAGACAATGCCCCCACAATCTTAACTTTCCAGATTGCCTGGATCTTCTGTATGGACTTCAGAATCTTCTCCTCATCCTTCATCTGCGTGTTCCAGATTATAAGGATCATCGGCACAGACGCTAGAACCTTCAACTTCAAGGCTCCTTCATTTGCGTGTTCCAGAATAAGGACCTTCTCTGTGCTCCAAGAGTTCAACGTTCATAAGTACTTTGCGTTCAAGACTGTGAAACGGATTCCAACTCCTTTCATCCCACTTCAACGTGGACCAGCTCAGCAAGTGGAAGACCTCGCCGCTCAGAGAGACCAGGGCCCGTATCCCTAAAGAATTTTTGTGCAAAAAGTGGCTCCTAGCGGCCAAATTCTAAGAAAATTCTCAGAGTCATGACGTTTTCTTAGAATTTCCCCTAAAAGTGACACGAAAATCCCAGTTAATATAAAAGCTATTCCTCAAGATTCCTAGCGCTTAAAAGGGCTCCTAAGGCGAGATCTGCTAAGAGCAGGGAAGAGGACTTTTAGTGGCTTAGGAGTTCCCCTAAGCAGCTGCACAAAATGGCCAACAGAGGAGGCAGGAGAGATGTCCTGCAAACACTGGATGACAGGGAATTATTGAGACGCTACAGATTGGATCGTGCAGGAATCATGTTTGTGGTGGATCTCCTTAGAGATGCAATTACTTCACCAACTCGACGCCACAACGCTATTACACCGGAGAAGAAAGTAATCACAACCCTGAGGTAAATGCAACAATGCAGCAGTGATGACTTGGGTCTGTCCCAATCCTCCGTCAGCAGAGTCATCACCCAAACACTGACAGCTTTGTCACAACCTAATATTGTGACACAATTTGTTTCATTCCCGCTGTAATGAGCTTAAGTTTTCACATATTTTAGATTCTAATGTTAGGCTATAACCCCTACAGCTTACTATTCATTTTCCAGATATTTTCTTGAATGTGAAATATTATTTACAATTACAGTCTGCATAAGATTAGAGTGTATAATTATGTTTATTGATTTGAGGGTACATCCTTTGCTCATTATCACCAAAAGTTCATTTTCATCAAACTTGTAGGATCAACCAATCACGGCTTTTGAAATGATGACTCATACCTAGCAACGGGGTCAACCACACCTCCTCACTAAGATAGGATTTTCCATCCATTCCTTGCTCAGAGTTCACTGAAAATGTTCTGGAATCACTTCTAAGCTAAAACTCCTGGCAAGGAATTTTTAGGTTAAGTTAGGAGCTCTCTGAGAGGATTCTCAGAATCTTTAGGGATATGGGCCCAGAGACCTTGGCATTCATGTATTTGCATATATGACTAACTGGCAGTATCTAATTTGCATTAGATTTTGCATAGCTGATGTCAGTTAACAACAAATTAGTATATCGATTTATTTGTTGAATTCAGATTAAGGTTTACCTTATTACTTCCAGAGGAACTACTGTTTATCTTTCCATTAGATAACTTATAACTGCCATAGTAACATCCAACCCAGTCCCTTGCATTTATCAATCTTTTTGCAATTTATCCATTCAGTAGTTGTTAGATACTTGTGTCTATCCTTTCGTTAATAGAATCATTTTATTACACTTGTGTCTTTATTGCGTTGATAATACAGTAAGAGGCTAAACAAGTCAACGATATCTCACAAATCATTGATATTGGTCAGATGACAAACTTTCTCCAATTTAAATAATTCTAATTCAGTCAACAATCTTCCATGATTGTTTTTTACTGTCAAGGTGGAATTCCTTGACTGGTGCACCGTAATATAGGAAGGAATCATCTAACACTTGCACTCACCTTAGGTGACGTGTGAACAAAAACTCCATATTAATACTAAATATTAATATTAATATTTAAGACCATAAATCACTACAGCAGGCAGTGTCTTGTAACGGTGTGGTTGAAGGCACAAGATGAAGATCAGGGTAAATATAGCCTTTACTGAAACAAACACAGGCAGGACAGACACAACCACAACTAACATTAACGAGAACCAACAAGGGACTGAACGAAACAGGGAGTATAAATACACAGGATGAAAAGAGGAACTAACTAGACATAGGTGGAGGAAGATTAGCTAATCAGGGACTAACGGGAACAGGTGCAGACTAGAAAGAACATAATTGTGACATAACGCCCCATCGGAAAGGCGCATCCTTGCGCCGTGATGGCAACAAAAGGCATCGGCGGAGGGCGTGAAGCTGGGGACGGACTGGACCCTGGGGACGTTGGCCACGGGCACCATGGTGGCACAGATGGGGGGAGGAGCCTGAAGTGACTGGCAGGGCGACACCCAGCAGCGGCGATTGACAGCGGCGGCACCGTGGGTGGCAGAGGACTCCACGGAGCTGAGTGGCTGACGGACCATGACAACATCGTCGACCCAGAAGACGGAAGCTGAGCTGCTGACTCGCGGGACTGAGGCGGTGACGTGCGGATGGATGACCAGGGTGACGATGTGGTGAGGGAGGCCGAAGGGGAGGTCAGAGGAAGGGAGGAGTCCAGTGATGCCAAAGGGGTGCAAGGTGAGGGCTCAGCCAGAAGCCCGGAAGTCCGTGGCTGTAGCTGGGTGTCGACTGCCGAATGCCGACCTGGAGTGTCGAGCGAGCCCAGTCGGACCGCGGAGGCGATGAAGGAGTGGTGGGTCGAGGTGAGGGCGACGGACTGACAGGACGAGGTGGTGGTGTGGGCCTGGAGGCCTGAGGTGCAGCCGGGGACTCTGCCTCACGCCAAGCTGGTGGAGGGGAAGCCCGGGGCGCAGAGGATGAGCCGCACGGAGTGAGCGGTGGAGGCAGAGCCGAGGAGCTGGACCACACCAGTGGTGCCGACGGATCCAGGGCACTGGCCATGACCAGCGATGGAGACGGAACTGGGAAGTCAGGCAGGGATACAGGCTGCAGGTTTCCGGACGGTACCGACGAGGAGGATGAAGACTTGAGGGTGGGGACTTGGGAGTTTAATGATCTACAGCAATATAGAGTGAGCTTTGGTGAAAACTAAGTAAATATTTAATGACTACAATTGTAATTTCTAGAAATGAAATTATAAGTGGAAAACGTTGATCCAAAATGTACATTTACACACAAATGGATGACCAGCCGCAACTTTCAGACACCATCTTAATTTTTCTAACTCAACTGTCACAGAATGGAAAGCACATGATTGTGGGATATCAATGGCAGTGAATGATACATCTATGCTGCCTTCAAAAATTGATCAGATGAAGGTATCTCAGGAGACAGGAAGTGAAGCTAACGTTGTATTCATATGTACCTTGATGCCTTCCTTGGAATGCGTCCTCCGAAGGCAGCATTTATCAGTTTTCGGACACAGCCCATTCTTTTTTTCATATGCAGAGAAAAAGTCACTACGGAGACCACACCTTGCCCGAAGGGAGGTTAATGTGGAGAATACATCACATGGACTAACCAATGAAAAGTACCACATGCGGAAAGATGTCTATAGTGCTCAGGAGGATGTGACACCCCTAGTGGAGTGTGCTCACACTCCCAGGGTGCACAGCTCACCCTGGATTTGGTTTGCAAATGAAATGCCATTCACAATACACAATGTTTATTACTATAAAGCTACTTGCTTCAAAGCAATATATTGTATTAAGTGGAATATTAATCAACGTAACTTGATGTGACTTAACTGGAACATGGAATTGTAGAGCTGGTGCAAACCTCTACGCAAATATTGGCAATAGAATCACCATTGACTAGTTTTTTTTTTTTTTTTTTTACTCCCTAGACAAATCCAGACATATACACACATATATATATATATATGGTCAAACCAAAAATTATTCAGAAACCAGATATAATTTTGGAATTTTTTTTTTTTTTATAGTGGGTGCAGGACACTATAGTTCATTTATGTAAATGAGGATAGCAAAATAAAGTAAACTGACATATTATACCCAAAAATTCTTCATACAGTGGACTACCAGTGAAATGTATTACAATTTGTTTTTTCTTTAATTGCCAATACAACCTTTTTACACCACAGATTGAACACAATGTATCATTGCTTTGCTAATTGGTTGACCTAAATTGGTATCTAATTATCTAATTGTGTACTTACATTTAACAGCAGACAATGTGATTAATATTCATTAACCCAGCAGCTCATCAGCGTGTTTTATATTGTTATTAGTAGTAGAAGTAGTAGTATTATTATCTTATCATTCAACTTCAATATTTCTCACATTATCACAGTTTATTCGTTATAGTTTATATAGAAAATGGTAATAAAATATGACAAGAACTCAAAGAGTTATCAAATCAGTTGATAATTCTCTGGGTTTGGCCATCCTTCTGTTAGACTGTTTCACAAAAGAATTAGGTTAAATTGCTGTCAGTTGTCAATGTCAGCATTCGCTAGAACTGATTTGCTGACATCAAAACAGGGACAGTAATAGGTGAGTGCTTGCGCATTAGTTCCGGCCACTACCGAATAATCTAGCAGTGGCTTCTGCTTGTTCATAAAGGCTGAACAATTCCAAATTTACTCCATTTTGACAGGAAAATACAACAAAGAATATAATTTACAGGTAACGTGTCAATTCTATGTGGTATGTAAGACTCTCTCGCTCTCTCTCTCTCTCTTTTTCATGTGTGAGAGAAACACATAGCTCTCTAAGTGACGATGAGTCTGGTGCTGCCTTCACACTACAGTTTACGGTGCGTCAAATATGCAGTGCAAAGTGCATATCCATTGAGATGAATTGAAATAGTGAAAGAAAGTCAAGCGAAAGTCTCAAGCTTTCAGTCAGAGTGATCAAGAGTGAAGGCAAATGAAAATATATCTGTGCTAGACTGTGCTACTAAGCATCAAACACTGGCGACTGAAATTTAACAATTTATTAGCCAATGGCTAATGATGAAAACGTGAAATGAACATGAAAATGTAGTCACATATGCAAGTGATTTACTCTTTTTGCCCCTAAGCGAAGAACGAAAACAACTTTTACGTGAGTGTGTCAGGGCCTTGAGAAAGAGAGAGTTAAAGAAAGTGCAAAAGAAAGAGAAATGCCACTTACTTGGTTCCACACACACTTCCTCATAGTCCCGACAGCAGGTGCCTTCATTTACACATGCAGTGTCACAGTGGCACGCTGCATTAGCATCACGAATTTTGGATATGCAGCGATTTTTACAGCTATCAGTAACTATCAGACAGAAAACACACAAAATATAGAGCATGTAGACAGAGTGATATCTCAAAAATAAGTTGTCAAATGTAATAATAATACAGGGCTTCATTCCAATGCTCAATGGCATTTAAAGGTGATTATACAATGGATTAAAGATTACACAATGATTGTAGATTATTTACTTTTACACTCACTGACCACTTTATTAGGTACACTTGTTTACCTGCTCATTAATGCAAATATCTAATCAGCCAATCACATGGCAGCAAATCAATGAATTTACCCATGTAGACATGATTAAGAAGATCTGCTGAAGTTCAAATTGAGGCATCAGAATGTGAAAGAAAGGTGATTTAAGTGACTTTGGTTGTTGGTGCCAGACGGGCTGGTCTGAGTATTTCAGAAACTGCTGATCTACTGGGATTTTCACGCACAACCATGCCTTGATGATGTCAGAGGTCAGAGGAGAATGACCAGACTGGTTTGAGCTGATAGAAAGGCAACAGTAACTCGGAAAATAAAAATAACCACTCAGTCTGCAGAAGAGCATCTATGAACACACAACACTTGAAGCAGAGCTACAGCATCAGAAAACACACCAGTGACACTCCTGTCAGCTATAAGAACAGAAACTGAGGCTACAATTCACTCGGGATCACCAAAACTGGACAATAGAAGATTGGAAAAATGTTGCCTAGTCTGATGAGTCTTGATTTCTGCTGTGACATCCAGATGGTCGAGTCAGAATTTGGTGAAAACATGAAATCATGGATTCATCCTGCCTTGTATCAACAGTTCAGGCTGCTGGTGCTGTAATGGTGTGGAGGAGATTTTCTTGACACACTTTGAGCCTCTTAGTACCAGTTGATCATTGTTTAAATGCCACAGCCTACCTTAATATTGTTGCTGACCATGTCCATCCCTTTATGACCACAGTGAACCCATCGTCCGATGGCTACTTCCAGCAGGATAACACGCCATGGCACAAAGCTCAAAAACATCTCAAACTGGTTTCCTGAACAATACAATAAGTTCACTATGCTCAAATGGCCTCCACAGTAACAATAAGTTCATTATTCTCCTCAGTCCAATAAAGCTCCTTTGGGATGTGCTGGAACGGGAGATTCGAATCTTGGATGTGCAGCCAATTAAATCTGCAGCAGCTGTGTGATGTGATCATATCAATATGAACCAACAACTCTGAGGAATGGTTCCAGCACATTTGCCCAACCCGGTACTAGTAAGGTGTACCTATTAAAGTGGACAGTGAGTGTATGTAATATATGTAGTAAAAGCGTATAAAAGCTTACAATTTCAGTCAAAGGCTGGCCTAAATTCAATTATGACCAGAAAAAACAGTACAAACCTGATATTGTACCTTTATCACTGCAGCGGAGTTTCAGAATAAATATGATTGTGAGAATTAAAGCCAGCAAGGCGAGCAGAAGAACCTAAAGAAAAAAACAAATGCAGTTACAAGTTTTAGTAAAGAATGAATCATTATTATAATTGCATTAATATAATTTGCATGGATTGTAGGAAAATTTTATGGGTAATGGTTGGGAATAAATTTCTTGACAACAAATTCACATAAAACACATCCAACTTTACCAGCAGAAATTGTCTACTTGCATTACTAACAAGAAGTTCATGAATTTAATTCCTGTGGACACATACACAGTAGTTCAAAGTTTGGGGTTAGTAATATATGTTGTATTTTTATTTGATCAAAATAACAGTAAATTAAAATATATTGGGAAATATTAATTTAATTTAAGATAAATTGTCTCTTTTAAAATGTAATGTATTCCTGTTATGGCAAAGCTGAATTTTCAGCATCATGACTCCAGAAATCATTCTAAAATGATGATGATGACACATAATAAGAAACATTTCTTCATGTTATCAGTTTTGAAAACATGTGCTGCTTAGTATTAATTTATTTTTCTTAAAAATCATCTAACCCCAAACTTTTAAACGTTACTGTATATACTTAAAAAGTGTATGCCTTGACTTCAAGACCACTGAAAAATCAAATTCCAAAATAACAAATGTATATCTTTAATAAATAAATGAAATTCCAAACAGCAGTTTCACATAGTACAGTGAATGCATGTCTCAGGAAAAGATTTTTCCATGTTAGCTATAAAACAGCAGCAGGGTCTTCCCAGTTCTTTGTGTAAATTCCCCCTCCTCATCTTCCACAGGTGTTACTGTGCTGAATGTCTCAAACTGTTGTGACTTGTGTAGTGAACGAAAGGGAGCAAGAATGCCCTGAACTTGCGCACACTTTTCATCCATTCTATGGTTTAAAGCGAATTGTTCAATTTAAATAGAGGGTTGGGCCTTTTGCTGAAATATAAGATCAGAATTAAAACATGATGCCTAAGGCTTAAGCAGCTTTGTTACATTCAGAATGTCACACTATACAAAAATCAGGTATTTTCGGTCAGTTCGTTTAGTCTTCTTATTTGGTTCATCCAACAAAAGGTTAATACAGCAAGCATTTGAGTCAATAGACTAGCTCAACGTTTAAAGTTTAACTTAAAGCTGCCAAGATCAACCACACACCAGCCACACATTTAAACTTCCACATGTTGGAATTTATCTGATTATTTGTAATGAGAATTGTTTAGAAATATCAAAACAATGGATTGTTGCAACTTGCAGCCACATAGGGATGAATAATCTTATGAAAAGTCCACTAGCTCAACTCAAAGGCATGCTGTAATGCTATATTACACAGTGAGGTACACTGGCTTCTATGGTTAATGATTAACATTTCTCCAAAACTCTGGCACAGCCCGTTGTTTTTGCTGTACAATAGAAATTTCTATTACTTTTAAAGATTGTATTCATTCCCGTGACTCCCCCATCTTTCGAGGCACTGACCATGGGAACCCTGAAAAAAATATGAATGATGAGCTAAATCTCAGCTACCTAAAACATCCTACATCTAACAGCACAAATGATTAAAGATACTTTACAAAAACAAAGATGAAGTGACACAAAACTTTACATACAATATAGTTAGGCTATCTTAAAAAGTACAAATACATCTAAGAAAATACAACTTAGGTGCCTCAGTACTTAATTATCCATATACTCAGCTATGCTATGCTATACTATATACTATACTATACTATACTATACTATACTATACTATACTATACTATACTATACATTGGTCTTGTGGGAAGATACATTCTTAAAAATTCCAAAAGGTTTTTTTTTTTTTTTTTTAGAAGAACCATTTTTGATTCCTAAAATAACCTCTCAGTGAACAGTTCTTAAAATAACACACATTTTTCTAATCACCAAATCACATTTTAATAATCTAAAGAAGATTGTTCCACTATATCGAACCTTTTGTGCAATATTGGATCCATGGATTATAAAGGTGCAGCATTGAACCATATGCCAATAAATAACTTTTATGTTTAAGAGTGTATGTAAATTTACTTCATATAGGCTAAAGAAAGGAAATAACACAAGAGAACAAAATATTAAGCGTAAAGGTAAAATGAGTAGCACTGAGTCAGTCAGTCATGAGTTGCTTGTTTAACCTAGTTTCAGACACCGGCTTTTATTCCCCCCCCCCCCCCCCCCCCCATACTGTCCCATGAGGCTTCTCTTACCGCAAAGAGGATTTTCACGCATCTTGACCTTGTTTTTGTGTCGTTTTGTGTCGGTTTGGACCGCTGTCCTGTCCCCAGTAGGTTGGCAGCGTGCTCGCTCATGTGTTCATCCCGCTTGGCTGAATCCATTATTGATCGCGCGCTCAGTCAGTGTGTGTTGCACAGTTTTGTTTTGCAGACACTCATTTCAAACTTTGTTCTCTAGTGACTTTCTAGCTCATGTAGTCAGAGGACCGCCCAGCTGCAGTCTACCAAAGGTAACTTGAGCAACAGCACATGCCCTCTGCTTCTGTGAATTATATTTACACTGGGGCGAATGCTGTTTGCACTAAAATGTTTTTGTTTTTTGTTTTTTTTGTAATGTCATATCGTCTTTGACTGATTTACGAAAAGTTTTTCTCATTAATTGACCCTTTAGGTAGAGGAACGTATGACTGTGGTAAATCAGGCCAGCAGTGTTTTAGGCTACATTGCGGGAACACACTTGTTTGGATAGCCTGAAGTCAAACAGAAATTGAAAGTTAAAGTACAATAGAAACAAGTGCCATTGTTGTCTTCTTACAGAGTGAGCTAGATTCACCCGAAGGTAAAAGCTGAAATGTGTTTGTATTAATAGCCGTAGGCTAATATATGAATGACCAAAAAAAGCTGCAGTCAGTAGCCTATGTAATCAGTAAAATATGCTGCAAAGTGTCAAGCCCTTATTTGTCATTAAATCATTGAGCACATTCTAACATTCTTCATGAATTGTTGTATTGTGTTGTGAATGTGATGACCTCAATATGCGTAAAATAGGCTTGGGAATACTTTATTGGATGTTATGGATATATTGCGCAAGTACGCCCTCTCATGGACAGTCGCCGCATGTACACTTAATCATTCACCTGATAGCACCATCATACTGTAGAGTGGAAGGACATGGACCCATTCAGTCATCTTAAGTAGCCTACCTAAATTTAAAGTCCCTCTGGAGTCAATAATTGTATCCCTTAAAACTGCTCTTTGATCACCAAAATTACATATTTCCTTTAAAAAAATAATAATTCATGCCTTAAAATAGCTTGAATGTAACTTCACACTTGCCTCATTAGTAGGCTATATGCGGTACTATGAATATGCAAATTAGCCCCGCCTCCACTCACTCACACCAGCTCAGAGATCCACTCGTTGACGATCACACGTTGACCTGATTGGTTACAAGGTAGTTTGTGACGTCAGAAACACCAGCGATTTCAAACTTTTTGAGACTGTCTTTGGTTCCCTGCAGTTTTAAGAAGAAAATACTCAGCTATGGTGTTGACTTATGAATTTACACATGGTTTGTCTTAAAGCATATTAAAAACATTACATAGACATATAAACAACATTAAAAGCTTGATTTTGACCATAGGGGGACTTTAACTTTCTGTCTTTAGACTAAATGATCAAACTATGAGAAATGGTTTTGGCATATTAACATAAACCAAAAAATGATGAATAAAATAGGCCCTACCTGTTTTTACGTTTGGTTAGCCTCTGTAATATGGCAGTATTTTGCTGCTCTTTATTGTGTAACATCTGTTGTCCGAATCTGGGCAGAGCCAGCAGGGCTGATTATCCGAGCTGACAGTATCACATTCCTAATTCATTTAGTCTCACTCACCGCATCCTTCAGGAAACGGAGGGAATCTAATTAGAACGAATAATACAAAGAGAGGTCATTACATTAAGCTCAATTATTGATCAACATCATTTTCTGTGGAAGCGTTGTCATTTTTAAAATATGGTGTGGTGGTGTGCAAAATTAAGACAGTTTTTGGTAGATTAGACTATTTAATGCAATTTTCATTTCATTGAGCATAACTGCCTTTCACTTGAAAAGTTTTTAGGCTGAAGTGGGACAGATCGTTATAGCTATGGGACGCTGATGTTAAATGTATGTTATATGAAATACTACAAAAGCATAATTACAATATTTATATAATATTGTAAAGTCTGTGGCCCTGCTGGAAATGCATATCTCATCACTTAAGTTGGTCATGCTGTTGCTGTTGTTTTGGAGCATGAACTGCTTTAACCAGCTCAAGATCAAGATCTACCAGCTACCTGGTATACTAATCCATTATCTAGATAAGATTGGACCAGTTCATGACCAGCATGTTAGCTAGAAACCACTTACTGTCAGTTTAACCTCATATAAGCACATCTACATTCAAGATATCAGGACATATCCAGACTATAAGGCCTGGTTTCACAGACAGGGCTTAGATTAAGCCAGGATTAGGCCTTAGTTCAATTAAGTAGCTTTTATAAACGTGACTGATGATCATCTTAATATTTTAAGATATGCTTATTTGCTTTCAGTTAAAACAGCTCAAACATGCATTTTAGTCTGAGACTAGACGACTGTGAAACCGAAGGAATGTTTGTTATAATAATCCTTCAGAACAGTTTTAAAAGCTTAACCTGAAAGCTACAGTCTCACTTAAGTTAGTCCATAAAAAAGATCCCGTAAATAAAATGCAACAATTTTTGTAACTGATCTTTCAGTCGCTGAATTTTTGAAAGAGGCTTATGTTTGTGCTGGTTGATTTTTCATGCACTTTGTGAGATCAGTTGTTGAAGCTTGATCACAGTCTCCACTATGATGATGTCATGCAAATTTAATGAATGGTATTGTCCCACTTTACCCGATGTTTGCGAAACCCACCCTCGACAATGTACCCAAAACAATACATTTTAGATTTTAGTATTATAGTATAAAATAAGACAAGAAAATTAATAAAAAAACACAACAGGATTCGCTTTGTAAATGAACTGTCTGTTTCGCACCACTGGGAGGTTCTGAAGATGAACCCAGGCTGAGATGTGTTGACTCAACAGGCACATGTGCACCCGTGGTGCTGAAGGAACAGCTCAGTCGCAATGAAATCACCATCGCCATCACCATCACTCCTCAAAGTTTGTGGCTCATTTCATTCGCTCTGACCATGAAGAGACAAAACATCCGAACCCTCGTGTTGATCATCTGCACTTTCACTTATTTGCTCGTCGGAGCGGCTGTTTTTGACGCGTTAGAATCCAAGATGGAGATCACCCAAAAGAAGGTCCTGGACGATCGGAAGCGAGAGCTCATGGACAAGTACAACTTGAGCAAAGTCAATTTCGACGAGCTGGAGCGGGTCGTGCTGCAGCTGAAGCCACACAAGGCTGGGGTCCAGTGGAGGTTCGCTGGCTCCTTTTACTTCGCCATCACGGTCATCACCACTATAGGTATGTCAGACGTTCAAATATCGTCCGCATCAACTTATTTTTTTCATAAAACTTTTTAATAGCTGTCATTTTGGTCAGGTTCCTCATATAAGACAGCCCAAATATGCGTTATGAATATTATAAATCATAAATGAGTCTGAGGTCGCCCATGCTTATGTTGCATCTGCGGGATCCGTGAGCGTATTAAAATAGGCTAATTTTATACATTTAATGTATTATAATAAAAATACACCACGTTTTATATTGTTCGCCATATTAATCCAGCATGTATTAATTTTACAGCCGTAAATTATATTGGGAGTGTTTAAAATGACACACCGTGGTGAAAAATCCAGTTTAAGCTTGTAGCCTACATTCTAACAAAAAAAAAATGTAAGCTGCCTTAAATTTGTAAGTACAATCAACTTGGATGTTTAAGTCATTTCAACTTAAATTACATGAACCTAAACTGACTTTTAAAAAATGAGTGGAATATTGTATAACTTATATATATATATAAAACGAGTTAAAGCAATGTAAAAACATGTTGTCATAACTTATTGATCATATAATTTTTTACAGTGTTGTTGTGTGTGGAACATTGATAGTTATTAGCTATTGAAACTGTCCGTTAGTGGCTCTTAATTGGTTATTAGCTGGTGTATCCTGGCAATTAACTGGTCCAGTCAAGACATTAGCTGGTCTAAGATGGTCATTAGTTGGTATGAGCTGGTCTAAGCATTACCTGTTCAAAGCTTTAGATCATTGTGAACCTGAAACAAATCACCTGCTGGTCATACTAGCTTAACACTGATGTTTAGGTTGCTGGTCAAGCAGCTAATAACCAGCTTATACCAGCTAGAAGACAACTTCTATGTTCCAAAACACTGCAACCAGCTTAAACTGGATCTTCCAGCAGAGACCTGGATAGTTTGTGTACACAGCCTTCAGAAAAAGTCCTAGATTTCCCGGAGGCGTCGAGACATCTGTGCAGGCTTTGGTTTAGCTTGGCAGTGTACTGGATGTGTGACACTGGACAGCTCTCGAAGAATCAGACACAGAACAGGGATGTTTTTTTAATTCATCCAAAGATCAACAGATCGTGTTCAGTGACAAGCCTTGATTTCTCTGTCTTGGTGTCTCAGCAATACAGGGAATGGATAGTTGACATGACATGTCGAGCAGTGACAGCACTGTCCTGCAGTGTGACCTGCTGTGCGTTCATCAAAAATGACATTAAACATTTATTTCGATTTCTTGTATATTACAGTTGCTTATTTATGACCTCATTAAATATTTTTACCACGTTAAATACAAATAAATGCATGGCACCACAGCTGAAAGGAAATAAAATAAATAAATAAATAAATAAATGGAGACATCCCCTATACATTTTTAATACATATATTTGTATATAAACACATCCATACATAGGCAACATTTTTAACTTAAAAGTTCGTTCAATAACCCAAATGTAAAAAATAAATAAAAATAAAAATATTGTCTTTTTAAATCAAAGTTCCACTTGTGCCTAATTGTACTGAATGTTTGTAGTGCACTTAAAATCTTAATATTATAATATTAATTAATATTAATTAATATTTTATATATATATATATATAAATATATATATAAACTGTACTTAATATCTTAATATGTACTTAATAACTCGCCGCTGGCAAAACCAGCAATGCAGGTTTGAGAGGTGGCGCCTGACAAATCTCGAGAGAATCACGACTTGTTTTACGGCACAACGTCACATACATCAACAACATATGAAGCAGCCT
The DNA here is from genome assembly GCF_949319135.1 of Squalius cephalus. NCBI lineage: Eukaryota > Metazoa > Chordata > Actinopteri > Cypriniformes > Leuciscidae > Squalius > Squalius cephalus. The sequence goes on from NC_137133.1 coordinate 18,063,421, forward strand.
ATGGAAGACACTAGCACGCATTTCAGACGTGAATCATGGCAGAGTCGACGAATAAAACGAAGAAAGCGCACGGAATAGTGCAGAGACGGCTCTGCGTGAGTGGTATTTACGACAGTAACGTTAAATACAAGTACTCCACCGCGACTCTAGGGGTCGCTGTTTGAGAAAAACGGAAACTGTATAGTGTGCCTTTAAAGCTGCAGTGAACCAAAGACAAATGATATCGCTGGTGTTTCTGACATCACAAACTACCTTGTAAGTGTGCTCGTCAAGGAGTGGATCTCTGAGCTGGTGTGAGTGAGTGGAGGCGGGGCTAATTTACATATTCATAGAACTGCATACTAAATGAGGCAAGGGTGTGTAGAGTCTTGAAGATTTTTTTTTTTTTCCAAGGAAAAAACATTTAAATATGTCATTTTGGTGATCAACGATGAGTTTTTTTAGGTGATCAAAATTATTGACTTCTGGGGGACTAAAATATATTTTAAATGCACTAAATTGCACTTTAACCATATTTCAAAGACAATAGAAGTAATTATGAAATTACATAAATACATACTTAAGTCCTACTTAAGTGGGTCACAAAAGAACTCTCAAGTTCAGCTAAATAAATATAAATTTAAACAATCATTTATTTTAATTTAATTGGAATTAACATGCAATGAAGTATCCTGAGCACATTACATTCACTTCTATTCAAGTATTTTATTTCTGTAAAAAAAAAAAAAAAAGAACTTTAAGTGTACTTCGTTTTCTTTGGCACTTTTAGTATCCACAAAAACTCATGTAATGTTTCCATTCATTGTGTATGCTGCATTTCCTCTTATCAGACACATCCATGGTCAGGTCTGTTTCATGTGTCTGCTATAGATCAGGTTTCTGTGTACACTTGCCAGTAATCTAATCATCAGTTCAGCAATCAGCCTGCCAGCACCTTATTGTCAATGCAGGAGACTCTGTAAACAAGGAACTGTTTACTATCTGCGGTCTGGGGTATCAACTTAGTACACAGAGCTAACCTGATCCATTAGTCTAGTAGAAGTTGGTGCTGCATTATCAAACAGAAGCGTAACCACCATAGTCTTTCTCAATCACTATGGTGGTTACGCTTCTGTTTGTGTCTTTGTGACACAAAGCCCCCCCCCCCCCCCCCCCCCCCAATCGATATCTTAAAATATTTGGTTACATCCTTATTGCCAACAGGCTAGTTTTGTTTCCATGTTGACCAGATCAATTGATTTAAAGATAGGGAGCTTTTATAGCAAGTGATTTGCCCACAAAAATAAATCTATAGATCATTTAAACGTTTTTAAAGCTTTTCAAAATGCAGCATGTACTTTGACTATTCCGAACAAACTCAAAAAGCTTCAGTCAATGACTTTACCACATTTAGGAACCATCTTGAAATAAATATAAACTGAGGAGAAATGTATTATTCTATTATTGACAATGATAGCATTTCTAGCTAACACTTAGTCGTGACTCGTGATGTATATCAGTTGGTTCAGGATGGTCACCTGATTAAATAGCTGATAGCACTCTGGTAAGTGCAGTCTGTATCAGGGGAGCTACTGAGCAAGTTTACTATGTCAGAAAAGCCATACATACAGTATGAAGCTGATAATGTGAATGAAACAAACGTCAAAATGTATTCGCTTACAAATCATGCTCTATAGTAAAAGTGTCTTGAAGTCATAAAATAGTATCGTCAATGGAACCGCACGAATCTGCCACAGTAATCAAAAATTTGTATGAAAAGGAATAAAAGTTGTTGGTGTTTTACTGCCACTTTTTGTTTCGTTTCCGCTGGAAACTGCAGTGAACTATATGTATAATTATAAGCTTCTGGAGATTTAGAGATTCAAAAGTGTAGTGGCAGGTTTTTCCAGTGAGCCTAGGTTGAATTTAAAAGATACTGTTGGTTATAAAAACATAGTTTAACCAATATCATAAAGTGATTTTGTAGTACTTAGTTAGGTATAGGATCTAGTATGGACCAAATAGCCAGTAGGAGTTGGGTAAACCTGAAATCAGCCTAATAATACAGGACTTCCAGAATATTGTGTATTCTGTTCAGCCAACCCACTGATTTTAACAATATGCAATTGAAAGATTTTCTAAAATATTGGTTTACACATCACCAATATCAATAGTAGGACAGAAAATAAATATCAATTGTTCAGCACCGATTCTGAGGGACTTTTAATTCCAGAATGTTGATGTGAAAGATCAATGCAGTTCCAGTGTCCGGCGACAGTACAGCAGGACACGAGCACCTCTTCTGCCCTCCTCTGCAGGGAAGGAGTGTTTTGGATGGAAAGAATGTGAACCGAAAAAATAAATACCCTCCTGGCCAGCGGAGCAGCAGGTCACACATCAGTCGGAATCTGTGGCTTTTTGCACTTTATACATTTCAAATGACTTTTCACATAGAGAATCTGTTGATCAGCTTGCCCGAGTGATGTTTCAAATAGACTATGAAGGACTTTTATTTGCTGCATTTTTTATATGCCACTTTACCCAAAGCATATTTACAGTCCACCAGCCACCTGGACAGACCTTTTTATGACACCCGTTGTGCGAAAACACACTTATAAAGGAAGTTATGTAGAGATTACAACATGCAATGCACTGAATTTCCTTCCTTAATACAAACAGAAAAATCATTATTTCCTGATATTATGTACAATATTCAGTGTACCTCGAAACGGAGATAAAAATGTTTACAACTAATTTCGTTTTTATTACAATCTAATCCATCAGTATTGTATCCAAATATTTTTGTATTATGCCAATGTCTCACAGATGATTTTATCATACCACAGACATCACTAGATGCACTATATTTGAATAATGTAGGCCTACACTTCCGTTTCATGCCGACTTTAATTGTAAATATATATATATATGTTATATATATATATAAATGCTAATGGTAATTGATATCCATTATGATATAACATGGAAAATATTACTGCTTTGGATGAGATACTTAAGATAAAAAGAAAAAGAGAAAAGAGCCCTTTAAGAGTAAGATATGTCCTTGTGATGTTGGCATGACTCTGTACAGTACAAGATGCTTACGTACACAGTATATGTGGATACATTTTCACAAAGTGACACATGGCCAGTTGCCCAGTAGTGACAGCATCGCTGGTGCCTTACATTGACAGTCACCGTCATTAAAGACCCCCAGCATTTCTGAATCCAAACAAAGCTGTGACCTTATATTGCTCTATAACCTTAAATATATAACTGTAATACAATTTTCTTTTATATTATAGTATTATATTATACACTGCCTGGTAGGGCTGCCCGATTAATCGCAATTAACCCAAAAGCACGCTTTTTTTATGCGCAGTTTGTCAGTGAAGCACGGCTCTGTGATCAGTAGTAAACGCTGCTCCATCTGAAAGCACTGCGAATTTGAGTCGCTTATAACGTGCATTTGAAAAAGCAACACGCGTCAAACATCTTTCCAAACATGAAAGCATTTATGAACCTCTTGTTCAACTAAAGACAACATTTAATAACGTTTTTACTCCAAACTCACTTCATAACGTCAGTTGAGTGTTTGAAAAGTTGATGTGGCTTATTACACAGAATAAGGCACAGAACATTTTATTTCATAGTATTCTATACAGTGATAAAGGCTATTATTCGATTAGCATTGAAGTATAAATATACTTTATGATCATGAAAATACCAGAGAAGACTTGAAGAACTCAGATAAATCATACATTGTCATGTGTTTATTAGTCATGTTTAATCAATCAAAGCGTTTCAATCTTCTGTTTATTCAGCTACAGCTGTATTATGATGCCTGATAGGGATTTCCTGGAACAACGTGAGTTATCATACTTCTACTGGGCATATTGAGTTTCTGCGTGAGAGCGCCCTCTGGCTTTCAGATGGAGCAGCATTTACTACTGATCACTGAGCCGTGCTTCACTGACAAGCTGTGCATTAAAAAAAGTCACAGATTTGCCAGATCACGTACAGTTTGATTTTGGTTAATCATGCAGCCCTACTGCCAGGCCAAAATAAAGTCGCTGTTTGGATTTAAATTCACACATCCCAAAGATTTCAATGAATTTAAGGTCTGGAATCAGAGGTGCCAATTTATGTGTGAAAATGATTCTTCATGCTCTCTTTCTTTCAAAATGAGGCTAATGAATCCTGACTTTGTCATCCTGGAATATACGAACATGGAATATTCCTACATGCTTGTTTATGAAAAGCTACACACTCCATCAATTAGGGTTAGAAGAACTGTTGCCAAACATATAACATGCGAGAAACATAATAATCACTGCAATAATGATCAGTCATAGACTTTTAAGCTTAGCATTTGACTTTCTTAATGAGTGAGTCATTGAATTATTCATTCAACCAATTTGTTCAAAAGCACTGATTCATTCAGAAAGGAAACACCACTGTGGCTGTGTTCGAAATCACCCCCTATATACCCTCATTCATTATTCCCTACATTACTCCACTAATATAGTTCACTTGAAGGAGTTAATGAAAACGAGTGAGTACAAATGGCTGTTCCCTCAAATAGTGCCCTATTTAAGGGTATAGGGAGCGATTTCAGACACAGCCTGTGTGTTGCTCAGAGACAGAACACAGACTAAACAGAACATGACAATGAAACTAAACAGAACATGATAATGAAACACCGAACCAAACATGAATGTGACACGCGTTTAACTTCATGTTTAAATCAGGATAAAACAAAGCATAAGACATTTGGAAAAGGACATGAATGGGACAAGTTGGAAAATGTATATTATCTACCTGTAGATAAACTATATATTTAATAGTTATATAAATATGAAGCACAATATAGTATTACAGTACACTACCATTCGAAAGTTTATGGTCTGTTTTTTTTTTTACAAATATTAAGAATTATATATTTAGCAAGGACGCATTAAATTGATCAAACGTGACAGTAAAGACTTTTAAAAACAGCTATTTTATATGTTAACCATATTTCACAATATTACTGTTTTACTGTATTTTTGATCAAATAAATGCAGCCTTGGTGAGCAGAAGAGACTTGTATTTATGTAAATGTATAAAAATAATAATTAAAAGGCAGCAATACTATATAAAAATGCAATCTGTCATTTATAATCAAGTAACCAAATGATTTTCTAACGTAAAAAAGAAAAACAAATAGCATTATATAATCACATGACTCTGCAGCACTGGTTAGTCTCTCGTTTTTCAGGAAGATATGAAAGATTAAAAGTGACAGCAGCGGGACATCTGACCAGAGTCTTGTCAGCCCCTAAAACACTGCTAGAGTTATAGCCTACTAAACATAACTGCGCAATACAACTGCACACATACCGACAACAACAAGACACAAGATGAAAATGATCATAAACATATAAACATGGGTCGGTAATTTTCCATATACCTGCAAGTTGCAACATCAGTGTAGAGTCCTATAAAACACTTTTATGCGTGCCATATGATAATCTGACTATTAATAATTTCATTAATCGTAGACGTAGGGCTAGTGAGCTGACAATGATGTAATTCTAATAAAGGTGGATGCATCCCAGATCAGCCTTTGATCTGGGATGCATCCACCCCCCCCCACCCCCGTCCGCACACTGCCACACACACACACACACACACACACACACACATAGGCACATATATGTTACATTTGTCCCTTAAATTTATCATTATTATTATTATCCCTTATGTTTTATATAACATATGGTTTTATGTTAACCAATGACAAACATCTTTAATCCTTTATTTCACACCATCCCTTCCCCCAACACCACACACTCACACTCTCACACTCTCACACCTTCTCTAAGTATTTAATCCCCAACCCCTTTATAATATGTGTTCAATACTGAATGGATTTGCACTGACTGCAGCACATTTGATGATAAGATGAAATAATCATTCAGAAAAAAAGGAGTTATTTTAGGAGATGTAAGCTGAATGGATGGAGAGAAGCAGAGACATGAAAATGAGCTCTAAACAGCAGCCTGTGCAGATGGCTCGACTGAGCCTCTTTCAAAGAAATAATTCATGCTGCTTCTATAATAAGAGCAACTGGACTCCATCATAGTGCAATGCAAATAAAATTACAGATGGTCATTATGAGTAGAAGCAATATAAATCTCAATTAAAAACCTCAACAGGTGCAGGGAAAGTATGGATATTGTTGTACCGTATCAGGTTACGACTGTAACCATGGCTCCCTGAGAAGGTGAACGAGACACTGTGTCATGGAGTTGACGCTACGGAAACCGTCCTCGTGAGCTGTGTCTGAAGCATGTGTGCTACACGCTAATCTTGATTGGCTACCGTGGGTCAGGTGATTTCACTGGTGTGCCAGCATTGTATATAAGGGTACACTGACCTCAGTTGTCTGAAGATGTACAGGCATGCCTGAAGTATGGCAACGAGTCAATGAGTTGATGCTATCTGAACAAAATACCCACTGCACCATACTGAACAACATACTGAACCGTGCTTGTGAACTGCCCTGAAGGTTAACTGTAACCAAAGGATTGCCACACAATGCACACATGACCAAGAACTAGATTAGAGGTTAGACCCACAGCTCAATCTCTGCCGAGGCTCGAACTCGGGTCACCGCGGCCATTCATTCAAAGGGGCAACCTGCTCCAAGGAGCACAACGTTAAGCATTCTGTCCACAGGACCAGGATAGGCCTCAGGAGAGAACTGTGTTCCCTCAACTGTATGCTCTTCCTAAGAATATAGCAATATTCTTCACAAATAGAACTCTGCTGCCTAACCCCTAGGGAAGCACTCTACCTAGAATTGGGTGTCCTAGGAAATACTCAGCATCAAAATGTCTGGAGGGGGTATTGAGAGGGCCGAGTGTCATGGCTCTCCCGTACATCCCCTACCGAGTAGCTCTTATCGGCTGATAGTTGCCCATTCCTACAGTTCCAGCGAATGAGAGAGATAACTTTTATACTCTGTCCCAATACTCTTTGCGAACCATTAGGAAAACATGCTACCATAGTCCCCCACTATATCTACACTTCTCACCTCCAGGTATAGACTGGAGGGGCAACAAAGGGAAGTGCCATCCAATTACTCCAATATGAACGTGATTCAACAAGAAGCAGATTAATGCTTCTCAGCTCCATGCCACCGAAGGCGACAGAAGAGGAGAGTATTGCCCAATCTTCCAGTGCTGTTTAGCCTATTGACGTGGTCAAAGAGGAAGTACATCGCTAACACCTCTGCACTCCTAGTGCCGGAGAGGGAAGAGTGACCAATGATGATGTGGGACGCAAGTTGCATTATTTTCCCATCATTCACATTTATCACAACATAACTGTTATAGAGACATCATATTGCTACCACCTCTGCACTATTGGCACCCGAAAATAACAGACAGAAAGAGGCATAGGACTCGAGCAGCGTAATTGCTAATCTTTCCTCCTTCTGCCCGTATGAAATACGAAGGATACTGAAACTGCCTCTATACCCAGTTCACTGGAGGGCGCTAGATAACAGAGTGGAACATGATAGCATGAATGCCAATTCCCTTCATCTTAGTCCGCTATTTATGTGGTGGATCAATATCGAATTTAAATGCCAAGTACTGGAACAGGCATCACCAATGTGTACAAGGGCTCAATAGGCAGTGGGGTACTGAAAAAGTGGGTCAAAATGTAGTCATATTTTGTATACATAAGGCAACTGCGCTTCCCAGGCTCAAGGAAAAAATAACATCTGAGCCAATACTACTGCACTAGTCTGATTTATTCGATAAGTGAACAGTCATGACAAATATTATCTCTTAATCTCCTAATGCTGGAGAGTGCTCATGCTTCCACCTCTTCAGGAAATTTTTATGATGTATTTCACATGAGGCTTAACCCCTGCAGAGACTTATTGAATTTCGTCATCCATGTCTGGAGGGGCGAATATTCATACAGGAGGGAGTAACATTTGTGTTAATCAGGCAAATTCTCCTGTAATCCCAGACTAATGCAGTTCCCCCCTGGTGAACACACATTCCACGAAAAATCCCCAAATCACTCTCCTGCATGGCTCTTCTCATATGGAAGATATGTCATGCTCTCCTCTTCTTCTTCTTTTTTTTTTTTTTTAGAGAATAGCCGATGGGGCAAGATTAGGTTTAGCTTCTTACTTCTCTTAGCCGAGATTCTCAAACCAGGACATCCTCACATAGCTGTTCTCAGCCAGCCCCCTAACAGTAGCGTAACTGGTTGCTAGAGGGAAATGCTTTATTATTTAATAAAGGGAAGGCTCGGAGGAGTGAGACGCCTATGACTCGCAAGGAATTGCTCATCCAAATGGCTCGGGGTAAATTCCAATCTCTCCACAGACCAATCTAGCTTAAATTTGGCTGTGGTGCTGGTCATTATGTGGCCCATATGTCGGGGTTAGGGAGAAGGCAGGCTCACATTTGCCTCGACTCCTAAAATGTCTAGTTCCTTAGAACTGAACCAGGCTAATAGCATGCTCTCTGCCAGCTCGGAAGAAGCCGCAGAGCGGGCTTCCGGATCTGGCATGAGAGCTGAGGAGCTACCAGGTGATGCCTGAGAAGGGGTGAAACCCGTCTCAAGCTTATCTGCTACGAACCCAACAGTCATAATCACTGGGTTTCCTCGGCAGCTGCGGCACCTCATCCGCAGGGCACAGACGTTTGTCTCCCATCTTCCTTGAAAAGAGCCAGGCGGGAGTGGAGTTTGCTCACTTTGAAGCGATCACAGTGAGAACAACCAGCCCCCTTTGAGGGCTGAATGAGCGTGCTCCACTCCAAGACACATAACACAAAACTCATGAAGATCGCCGAGTGTTACGCACCTTTGACACGATGGCACACACTTTCTGAAGGACCTGCTTGACATTTTCTTTTTCTACTATCCTAGCCATTAGTGGTGGGAGAAAAAATCGATCCATCGATGCATCGCGATTCTCTCTCCAACGATTCTGGATCGATTCTGAGAATTTCAGAATCGATTCTGAGCTTAGTTTATAACCAGATGTGCGATGACGCAGAGTTTGCTTTAGAAACATCCGTCTTCTGCTTGCTAACAATTCCCCACACACGTACCTTCAGTAAAATAATATTTAATAAAGTTCCGTAAGGTTGAAACGAATTATAAGGACATTCACAGGCTTCATTGTACAGGATGCGCTGTGAGAGACGCGCATGTTTGATGTTACACTTGAAGTGTGCTGTCTCGCGCGTCGATATTCTCCTTAAAAATGCTCTACGAAGTCATCGTTTATGTGGTTTGGAATGCAGTGGACTTATATATTTAAAATATGAACCTCGCTAACAGAAGGCTGCTTTCAGTTTCAAATGCTGATGCGCGCTTTGTGTTGACTGCTCGCGCATGCGGCTGTGCGACTCCGTGTAAGTGGTTTAATATACTTGTGCAAAATGAACGTAAACACAGCAAGTTATGTCTTAAGGGATTAAACGGTGAGGACAAACCACATTACTACTTGTATTTAAAAAGAGATCCGAGCGTGAATGCAGCTAAATAGATATCTAAGATATCTCAGTCTAATAAGATGTCAAAGTAAAAAACAAAAGTATAATGAAAATAAATCACTCACAGTTCTTGAATGGAAAATGTTCAGATAATCTTAAATACTGAAAGCACTCTTCTGTTTCTTTGTCATTTGTTTCTATGCTTCTCTTTATTATTTGCTATTTATATGGTTTGAAGTTATATTAGTTTAAAATTCTTAAAATAAAACTGTTTTAATGTTTTATTTATTTTATTTGTAATTATAAAAAAAATAGACTACTTAATTACTTATGTAAACTAATGAATTAATGGGGGGGGGGTAGATAAAGAATCGTTCTGGAATTGGATCGTGACTCCCAGAATCGGAATCGGATCGGATCGTGAGGTGACTGAAGATTCCCACCTCTACTAGCCACAAACAAACAGAGAGCACACAGACACACAGCTTGCAAACAAACGGCTTCCTGAAGACAAAGAAGCTGATGACGTCTTCTTATACCCCTTATATACCTAACTGGCTAACTGCGATAGCCATTCAAGATTAGCATGTAACACACCTGTTCAGACACCGGCTCATAGCGTCAACTCCATGACGCAGTATAGAATTTCACTTCGAAAAGGGAACTACTGTGCCCTTTCATTCTATTCAACAAGAATATTTTGAACAAACAAGATTTTGAATTTGAACATTGTATTCATATGGAGCCATTCATTTTAAAAACCAAATGCAAGAAACAAAGCAGGAAAACAGGAACAGGAAACAGGAAATGAACGGCCAAAATATATAAATAGTTTTCCCTTTTTAGTTGAAAACGCTGTTGTGTAAACGGCCCCTCATTTTGTTGTTTGTCTGTTTAGTTTCCACTGTTACTTCCTAGTATGCTTCTATGGTTACTCATTGATTATTGGATAAGGTTCACCTGTTCCTTATCTAGTTTCCTTCGAGTGTATATATACTCCTGTGTTTTAGTCACTCCTTCTCGGTTCTTGTTTATGTATAGTGTGCAAAGTTAATTATAGTGTTTGAGTTTAAAGACTGTTATTTGGTTATCCATCTTCATGCATGATTACGTCCACACTTAACAATCTTACAATTCTGACTTTATTTCACGCAAGAATTCCTTTATTTTTCTCAGAATCGTGAGATAAAGTCACAATTACAAATTACAAATTTATTCTAAACACACATGGAAATACAAACAATTAACTTTGTTAAAAACTCCTATCTAAATATTCTGTTAAATATTGCAAATACTCTATAATAATAATAATACTGGATTTAATCACATTTTTAGTATTGGTTATGCTGCTAGCATTCAATGATTCCATCAGTAAATGAGCTTAGTTAGGCTTGTTTTAATCATTATTAATATTCTAAATGGTGTTTTAGTTATTTTAATTTTACCCCTCAATTTTATGATCTGTTAAGATTAGTTAATGTTGTGTGAACTAACATGAACAAACCATGAACAGCTGTATTTTTATTAACTAACATTAAAAAAGATTAATAAATACTGTATCAAATGTATTGCTCATTGTTAGTTCATGATAGTTAATACATTCACATTAACTAATGAACCCTATTGTAAAGTGTTAACGTTTTTTTAATTATGCAACAATGCTCTATTAATAAAATCTAAGTTGGTTTTACTTTAGATTACACTGCAGAATTATGTATTTGGAAGACCTCTCTTTACTGTACCTATTACTGCCTGGTCTAATGATTTAGTTGATTTTGCTACAGTTGGTATACTGTAAATGAGCTCATATGGGAACATTTCAAGCTTAACATGATTCACTCTAAGACTTGGTTGATCTTGTTCCTAGATCAACATCCTTGTCACATTGTGTGCATCTTCAGTGAAGTATAATATTTGCACTAGCAGCCTTAATACATACATTGCTAAATGGGATGGTGAAGCTTGTGTATTAAAGGTGTTGATTCACCACTGTGTTCAAGAATTTAGATTCTTAAATTCATCTAAGAATATAACATGTTTATTTGCACTTGCTGTTATTTTAGCACCTGAGTCAAAAATAAATATAAAAATATCTATAAATAAATAAAAAATATATCCAATATCCAGTGCTGAGCAAAATATCCAATGTACATTCCCATATCACTGATATTAGCATTTTGGCTGATGCCAATAAGCTAATATTTATAGCTAATATATGGCTGATATCCAGTAAATGGCGGTTATTATAATTATATACTATTTTATCTAAATAAATGAAAAATAAATCAGTTCCCTTTCAGTCGCTCACGTTCGACGTAACGTTGACGTGACGACGTAATTGGGATCACTTCAGGGAGTGTCTTCAGAAAGAGCCAATGAACGTTGGCGTGCGTGAATCGCGTCACGCGCCCCCGCCCCACAGAGCGGGTATAAACAGGAAGCGGGCGCACGCACACATTGTCTTTCACTTCGGAGCCGAGCTTCTGTGAGACTTCTGTCTACAAAGAAATCAGCCCTTGAAGACTTCAAAGAGATCTACTCTCTGCCTACAGAGTTGGTGTGACGGCACGATCAGCGGTGGGCGCGAGCATTGCAGCTCACAACTGCTGTTTTCACAGCACTATTGTTCTGTGTCTGTGTGTGTGTGTGTCGGTTCGGTGGGCGTTTCCCTGTGTGTTCATTCACACCGCGGCTACCCCGGGCCCTGGGTGCCTCAGCACTGAGAGAGTATTTTTTCAACCTTTTTTATTTCACTAAAAGAGCAACACAAGCGTGACCCTGCGTCTTTTTCAGATGTCATTCCGCTTGTGCGTTTCTGGATGCCGTCGTTCCCTGGCGCCAGCAGATGGCCACAGTAGTTGCCTCTCGTGTTTGGGCATTCAACACGCTGAGGAAGCTTTTGTGGATAGTTCATGTTCCCATTGCGGGAATATGACTATCTCAGCGCTTAGATCGAGACTCGCTTACCTCAAGGGAGGTGCAGTCCCCTCGCCTATGCCCCGATCTAGTGTTTATTCTGCCCCGCAGAATAGACCTACTTCGGTGCATGACCAGGGTGATCTGAGGATTACCGTGAGGGCTTCCCCGTCGAGTCAACCTCCGTGGGCCCCTCACGCCTCACAAGTGCTGTTGCCTTTGAAGTCCCTTAGCGAACGTCTTGGTCCTTCTCCGGAACGACCAACCGTTTCCTTTGGGGCTCCTCCTGACGACCAGATGTCAAGAGCAGCATCGGAGGGGGAGCTTCAGTCCTCTGGAGATGACGACTCGGCTGCGTTACCCCCCTTGGGGCGTGTAGCGTTGTCCGAGACCGATCCAGAATGGGTGGCTATGCTTTCCCGGGCCGCCGAGAAGGTTGGGCTTGCGTGGAACCCTCCACCACGTCCCGAACCTTCTCGGTTGGACGATTGGTTTCTCGGGGCAGCTGTGCTGGTTCTCAGTGCGCCGCCCCGGTACCTTTCTTTCCGGAGGTGCATGAGGAGCTTTCTAGGACGTGGAAGGCACCGTATAGTGCCCGAAGCCGTCCTAGTGGCTCCTCCCCCCTCGCCACCCTCGACGGCGGAGCAGCTAAGGGGTATGTGGATATCCCCCCAGTGGAGCGGGCCGTCGCAATGCAACTGTGTCCGGCGTCCGCCTCCTCTTGGCGGGGTAATCCACGCCTCCCATCCAAGGCCTGTACGTTTTCGTCCGGTCTAATGGCGAAGGCTTACAAGGCCTGTGGACAGGCTGCTTCCGCCCTCCCTGCCATGGCGCTCTTGCAGGTCCACCAGGCCCAGGCGCTCATGGACATGAACGAGGGTGGTTCTGACCCAGAGCTCCTTCAGGACAAAGGAAACCGCACGTTCAGTCGGTCAGGCGATGTCCACCTTGGTGGTCCAGGAGCCCCACCTTTGGCTCAGTCTGGCGGATATGAGGGACACCGATAAATATCGGTTCCTGGATGCCCCTCTTTCCCAGGTTGGGTTGTTCGGCGACGCGGTCGAGAGCTTTGCCCAGCAGTTCTCGGCCACACAGAAGCAGACGGAGGCCATCCGGCACATCCTGCCCCGGCAGACCGCTGCTGCTCCCACCCGTCCGCCGGCCGCCGGCCGCCGGCCGCAGACCCTCCGTCTACTCGTCGCCGAGGTCGGCCTCCTGCGGCGTCCTCCGCTCCCGCTAAGCCCCAGCAGCAACAACCATCCAGGCCTCAGCGTGGAGCAAGCCGTAGGAAGCCGACCCCGCCCGTCCAGGCAGCTGCCAAACCAGGAGGCAAGCGTCGGTGCAAACGACCCTGAGACGGGCGGCCCAGAGGTGGATCAAGTTGCTCTTCAGGAGGTGGCAAACGCGCCACTCCTTCCCCCGGTGGAGGGCTGGGCGGAGAATCTTTTGTTTCCTTTTCTTTTTGTTCCGCCTTTTCAAAAAAAGAGCAATTTCTGAAACCTCTGGGCCCCAAGAGGGCGCACTTGGCAGTCGACGACGCCATGCCTTGTCACTCCCGAGCCCCTCTTTCATCGCCAGCGGGCAGCAGTGGCTGTGTCCTGGACGTAGAAAATCTGTCCTGGAAATCTTTTGTTTCCTTTTCTTTTTGTTCCACCTTTTCAAAAAAAGAGCAATTTCTGAAACCTCTGGGCCCCAAGAGGGCGCACTTGGCAGTCGACGATGCCATGCCTTGTCACTCCCGAGCCCCTCTTTCATCGCCAGCGGGCAGCAGTGGCTGTGTCCTGGACGCTCTGACGCCTCCGCACACTCACTCTGCCCTTTGACGGAAGCAGGTATGTGATGCACCACACACTCAGACCCCACTTCGGGCTGCTGTGCCGTCCGAGTCGGGTCCATGCATTCCACCGTGCTGCCCCACCCCGGGTACGTCTGTGGTGCCGTTGGTCCCGCTTGCTCGGTCTCTGGGAGCCTGGTTAACGCTTCCCAGCCCGTCTCGCTGGCTCATCTGTACCATCAGACTCGGCTATGCGATTCAGTTCGCCCGGCGCCCCCCCTGCTTTCAAGGGCATTCTGTTCACCCGTGTTCTGGCGGACAATGCCCCTGTGCTCAGGGCAGAGATCGCAGTCCTACTGGCGAAGGACGCGATCGAGCCGGTCCCTCCAGCCGATATGAAGACCGGCTTCTACAGCCCGTACTTCATTGTACCCAAGAAAGGTGGTGGGTTACGACCAATCTTGGACCTCGCGTCCTGAACCGGTCCCTTCACAGGCTACCGTTCAAGATGCTTATGCAGAAACGCATTTTCAAATGCATACGTCCACAAGATTGGTTTGCAGCGATCGAAGGACGCGTACTTTCATGTCTCGATTCTCTCTTGACACAGACCGTTTCTTTGCTTTGCGTTCGAGGGACGGGCATATCAGTACAAGGTCTTACCCTTCGGGCTGGCCCTGTTGCCCCGCGTCTTCACGAAAGTCGCGGAGGCGGCCATTGCTTCCATGTGCAAACGCGTGGTGTTCGCATCGCATGTTGAACACTGACTGGACACGGGCCTCGGTGAGGCGCACTGTCATGTTGATCGAGTCCAACTCCATACCGAGAAAAGAGATCCTCTGCCCGGGGGTGAGTTTGCTCTTTTCCCAGTTGACCCGAAGCCCTAGGTGGCTGAGGTGACTGAGCACCATGTCCCTGTGTTCGCACAACTGCTCTCTCGACTGGGCCAGAATTGTTCCAACACTGGCTCCACGATCGAGTCCCGAGATGGGCGTGGCAGAGCGGCTCGTGCCGGGTCCAAGTGACTCGATCGTGGAGCCAGTGTTGGAGCGGCCTCATATGAAGCAATCTGAGCGGCGGAACCGTGGCTGCAGATGCCATATGCCCCAGGAGCCTCTGAAAAAGTTTCAGTGGTGCCGCTGTTCTGCGTCTGAGCGACGACTGGCTTATTCTGGCCCAGTCGAGAGAGCAGTTGTGCGAACATAGGGACATGGTGCTCAGTCACCTCAGCCACCTAGGGCTTCGAGTCAACTGGGAAAAGAGCAAACTCCGCACTGTCGCCAAACTCTCAGCTTGTGGTCGGACCCTTCGTTCCTGTGGGCAGGTGTTCCCCTGGAACAAGTTTCCAGCCACTCTGTGGTCTCCACGGATGCCTCTGCCACCGGCTGGGGGGCCACGTACAACGGGCATGCAGCTTCAGGTCTGTGGACGGGGCCTCAACTGCATTGGCACATCAACTGCCTCGAGTTGTTAGCGGTATGTCTTGCGCTGAGCCGCTTCAAAACGCTGCTACTAGGCAAGCACGTACTGGTCCGTACGGACAGCACTGCCACTGTTGCGTACATCAACCGCCAAGGTGGTCTACGCTTCCACCGCATGTCACAACTCGCCCGCCATCTCCTCCTCTGGAGTCAGAAGCATCTGAGGTCGCTTCGTGCCGTTTACATTCCGGGCCTGCTCAACCGTGCAGCCGACGAGCTCTCACGGCAGCAGGTGCTACCGGGAGAATGGCGACTCCATCCCCAGGTGGTCAAGCTGATTTTCAGGCACTTCGGGACCGCACAGGTAGATCTGTTTGCCGCCCCGGACACGTCTCACTGCCAGTTGTTCTATTCCCTGACCGAGGGGACCCTCGGCATGGATGCTCTGGCACACAGCTGGCCCCGGTGCCTACACAAGTATGCGTTTCCCCCAGTGAGCCTTCTTGCACAGACCTTGTGCAAAGTCAGGGAGGACGAGGAGCAGGTCTTGCTAGTTGCCGCGTATTGGCCCAACCGGACCTGGTTCCCGGAACTAGTGCTCCTCGCGACAGCCCCTCCCTGGCCCTTCCCTCTGAGAGAGGACCTGCTCTCTCAGAGACGGGGCACCCTATGGCACCCACGTCCAGACCTCTGGAAACTCCATGTCTGGTCCCTGGACGGGACGCGGAGGTTCTAGGTGACCTACCCCCTGCGGTAGTTGACACCATCACTTCCGCTAGAGCCCCCTCTACGAGGCACCTCTATGCGTTGAAGTGGAACCTGTTCGTTGACTGGTGCTCCTCTCACGAGGAGAACCCCCGATCTTGCTCGATCAGAGCTGTGCTTTCCTTCCTGCAAGAAGGGCTGGAGCGAAGGCTGTCTCCCTCCACCCTTAAAGTGTATGTTGCCGCTATTGCCGCACATCACGATGCTGTTGATGGTAAGTCTTTGGGAAGGCACGACCTGATCGTCAGGTTCCTGAGGGGAGCGAGGAGACTGAATCCTCCTCGCCCACTCTCTATACCCTCTTGGGATTTGTCTCTGGTCCTTTCGGCACTTCAGTGACCACCCTTTGAGCCTCTGCAATCAGCTGAGTTAAAAATCCTGTCCTGTAAGACAGTACTCCTGGTTGCATTGGCCTCTATCAAGAGGGTAGGGGACCTGCATGCATTTTCGGTTGACGAATCGTGCCTAGAATTCGGCCCGGATAACTCTCACGTGATCCTGGCACCGGCCCGGATATGTGCCCAAGGTTCCTACCACTCCCTTCCGGGACCAGGTAGTGAACCTGCAAGCACTGCCTTCGGAGGAGGCAGACCCAGCCCTGGCTTTTCTCTGTCCCGTTCGCGCTCTGCGTCTGTACGTGGACAGAACGCAAAGCCTCAGGACCTCAGATCAGCTCTTCGTCTGTTACGGAGGCCAGCAGAAGGGGAAGGCTGTCTCCAAGCAGAGGATGGCCCACTGGATAGTGGATGCCATCGCCTTGGCTTACGAAGCCCAAGGCGTGCCCTGCCCGCCCGGGTTGAAAGCCCACTCCACTAGGGGTGTCGCTTCTTCCTGGGCGCTGGCACACGGCGCCTCGCTGACAGACATCTGTAGAGCTGCGGGCTGGGGCGACACCTAACACGTTCGCTAGGTTTTATAGCCTACGTTTTGAGCCGGTTTCTTCCTGTGTGCTCGCTTCTACCAGCCGGTAACACCGAAGTTCCCGCTCTAGTGTCAGCTTGTTGCGCCACTCCCTTCCTAGGAATGGATACGTGCGCTTTTTGCTCCAGTCGAGTTCCCCACTTGGCGAACCCTGTGAGTTCCTCCGCACCCCTTTGGCAGTCGGACGTTGCGGAGTGTCCGACGCCAGGCCTAGTGATTCTTAAATTACATCGTCACGTCGACGTTACGTTGAACGTGAGCGACTGAAACGGAATGTCTCGGTTACTAATGTAACCCTCGTTCCCTGAAGGAGGGAACGGGAGACGTAACGTCCCGTCGCCACCGTTGCTGACCATCACTGCATGGCCGTCACAAATCTCGGCTCCTCAGCGAAAAACAATGTGTGCGTGCGCCCGCTTCCTGTTTATACCCGCGCTGCGGGGCGGGGGCGCGTGACGCGATTCACGCACGCCAACGTTCATTGGCTCGTTCTGTAGACACTCGAAGTTGATAGGGCTCCCTGAAGTGATCCCAATTACGTCGTCACGTCAACGTTACGTCTCCCGTTCCCTCCTTCAGGGAACGAGGGTTACATTAGTAACCGAGATGTTTCAGGGTCTGATTATGAAAGTGAATTTAGGCATCACAACATTTTATTGTACATTATGAAAACACTTCAACACTGGCCACAAACTGACTTGCAAAATTACATTATCTCCTTCTGTAGAGCTGCTTTATAGCTGAATTGAATTTGTTTCATAATTGACGAACTTTGCAACACTGAATTCAATCAACATTACACTAAATTGAGCTAAATAATTGAGCTAAACAATGACAGATCTGTATTTTCATAATTGATGAATTTTTGCAACAACACTGTTATTTTCATGTTTATTACTATGAAGCTGCTTTGAAACTATCTATATTGTATAAAGCACTATAACTAAATGTGACTCAACTGTAAAGACACTCAAAGTTGATAGGGCTCCCTGAAGTGATCCCAATTACGTCGTCACGTCAACGTTACGTCTCCCGTTCCCTCCTTCAGGGAACGAGGGTTACATTAGTAACCGAGATGTTTCAGGGTCTGATTATGAAAGTGAATTTAGGCATCACAACATTTTATTGTACATTATGAAAACACTTCAACACTGGCCACAAACTGACGTGCAAAATTACATTATCTCCTTCTGTAGAGCTGCTTTATAGCTGAATTGAATTCGTTTCATAATTGACGAACTTTGCAACACTGAATTCAATCAACATTACACTAAATTTAGCTAAATAATTGAGCTAAACAATGACAGATCTGTATTTTCATAATTGATGAATTTTTGCAACAACACTGTTATTTTCATGTTTATTACTATGAAGCTGCTTTGAAACAATCTATATTGTATAAAGCACTATAACTAAATGTGACTCAACTGTAAAGTGAGCGCAAATGATTGAAAAAGTAAAAACAGGCAGAATGCAAATGCAATGAAATATCCAATAAAAACCCATATTGTATATATTGTACCAATAGATATTGTGCATCCCTATTATTTAAAGAGAACCTGGTATGCCCTTTTACAAAGTCTTGAGTTTGATTTTGGTGTCTACTAGAATATGTTTACCATTTATTTTTTTCTCATATTTACCATTGTTGCAGCTCCTGTAATCTCAGTCTGTCTGTAACTATCTGTTTAGTTCCTCTATGAAGCCCTTCCTTCTGAAAAGTGCAATGTGCTCTGATTGGTCGCCTGGACAGTGTGTTGTGATTGGTCAAACACTTTAAGTGTGTTTAAGAAATGTTACTTATGCCCCCTACCATAACCCCAAGTTTCAACACACTTCTAACACAACTCAACCAGTCCTTGTCCATTTTTTTTGCATATCCCTTGGGCAGGAATTATTTAAATGAGGAATATTGTGATATGTTCCTGGAAGAAAACTCGAGACTACAATGGAGTTCTGAAATAGTGCTTACTGATATAGAGAACAACGCCCTCCACATTAAAGTTGAAAATGTAAAGTTGATACATACAAATTAATTATGTTTATTCTATTTCCTAGGATACGGTCATGCGGCTCCCAGCACGGATGGTGGGAAGGTGTTCTGCATGTTCTACGCTCTCCTGGGGATCCCCCTTACCCTGGTAATGTTCCAAAGTCTGGGTGAACGCATCAACACCTTCGTCAAGTACCTGCTGCACCGTCTCAAAAAGTGTCTTGGCCTTCGGCACACTGAGGTCTCCATGGCCAACATGGTGTGCATTGGCTTAATATCCTGCATGAGCACCCTGTGTGTGGGAGCGGCGGCCTTCTCCCGCTACGAGGACTGGAGCTTCTTTCATGCGTACTATTACTGCTTCATAACACTCACCACCATTGGTTTTGGGGACTACGTGGCCCTGCAGAAGGATAATGCGTTACAAACCAACCCCCAGTACGTAGCGTTTAGCTTCATGTACATCCTCACGGGCCTTACGGTCATCGGCGCCTTCCTGAACCTGGTGGTTCTGCGTTTCATGACTATGAATGCCGAGGACGAACGCCGTGACGCCGAACAGCGTACATTGCTGTCCCGCAGCAGAAAGACTGGCGGCGGTGGGACCATGTCTGACCCACCGTCCTCATCTGGTGCGGCCCATGGGTCCGGGAAAGGGTTGTGTAACGTCTACGCCGAAGTGCTGCATTTCCAGTCCATGTGCTCTTGTCTCTGGTACAAAAGCCAGGAGAAGATGCGCTACTCAATTCCCATGATTATCTCTCACGATCTGTCCACTTCGGACACATACATGGAGCACAGCGAGATCTCTGACGCCCTCCACTCCAACGGCTGCGTGTGCAGTGCCTTGCAGGAGCACTCCGGCACCAGTTCAGTGTACACGGGCCTGCTCAGCCCAGCACATTACCAAAGACTATCCAAACGCCGCAGCTCCATCTAGAGGGCTGGAGGATGTTTTGCATGTGAATCTCTTTCGCCTTACGAAACCAACCACTGTTATACTTGGGGTTGAAAAACCACTGCTTCTAAGCTGCTCGGATCCTCTGTCAGTCGAATAAATGTAATGTAGTGATAGACGGGGGAGGGCGGCCTGTCAGCAGGTGCTGCTTGAGGACCGGAGACATAGAAGCGTGCAATAAAAACAGGGTAAATGCCTGTATTTTTTAAGTACTTTGAGGTTTTCGAGAAAAGGCAAGATGCAAACTGCTAGCTCTTCAGTGAGCTCAATGGTAAATGGAAACAAATGCTGGTCTTTTAACAACCAACAAGTCCCAAAGTGTCAGGATCTTCTGGTTTTCATTTGAATAGATACATCTTGTGATGCAACCATTTCAACAATGAATACTTTATTATCTTTACAGGAGTTATGAAATAGTAATTAAAACAAAATAAAAAATATATATATAAAAAACATCATCTTAAATGAGAACTTAGTCAGGGTGGCGCAATATTTACTTTCTTACAGGAATAGAATTCTGCAGTGATGATGTATTTTTGTTGGCCAACCCAGAAGTTACCATCACACTGGTACCCTCAACAAAAACCCTTTTGGATTATTTCAGAAAATAAGCTCTGTGACCAACAAAAGTTTATGATTCTTAAACGTTCGGTTAATCGAGAAATCTTCACAAATCAAAGGAATAGTTCACCCAAAAATTAAATGATCCCATAATTTACTTACCCTCAAGCCATCCTAGATGTATATGAGTTTCTTCTTTCAGCCCAAAAAATATCCTGGCTCTTCCAAGCTTTATAATGGGAGTGAATAAGTAGAGCCTGAGTTTTTGAAGCCCAAAAAACGCATCCATCCATCATAAAAGTTATCCAATACGGCTCCAGGGGTTAATAAAGACCTTCTGAAGTGAAGCCATGTAAAAGAATAAATAACTTTATAATCTATAATCACTTGCTTCCGGTAACGGACGTACATGAGTCTAGTTCCAGCGGAAGAGTGGTCACTCTGACCCGACACATGACATATTGACGGATAGAGCAAAACAAGCATTGGTCATGAATTAGAAGTCTAAAATGAGAATATTTACAGAGAAATGTTGGAGGAGCTTGACTTTGTTGCCCAGCCCTGTTTGTTTGAACCGCGAGAGGCGTCTACTCTCACCTAAGCTTACGCTACTCCTACATCCTACGTCATGCGTCAGGTCAGAGGTCACTCATCAGCCGGAACTAGACTCGCGTATGACCCTTACCGGAAGCCAGTGATTATAATTTATGTAAGGGATAATGTACAGCGAGGCGGTTGTTATAGCGAATAACAACCCCGACAGGCTGAACGGGTTGAATCAGCCTGAAGGGGTTGTTATTCGCTATAACAACCGCCTCGCTATACATTATCCCGCTTATTACATGGCTACCTACAAAATAAATAAATAATTTGACCTTGATTCGTAAGGCTGGGGGCCAATCTAACATGAGGAGGCAATTCATTCCATAGTCTCGGGGCTGCGACTGAGAAAGCTCGATCCCCTCTGCTCTTTAGCCGTGTTTTAGGGACAACAAGAAGAGACTGGTTTGCAGACCTCAAAGACCTTGAAGGAGCATGTGGCTTCAACAGAGCAGTGATATAGACAGGAGCTAGTCCATGAAGGGCTTTAAAAACAAACAACAGAATCTTAAAATCAATCCTAAAATTAACAGGTAGCCAGTGAAGAGAGGCAAGGACAGGGGTGATATGATCACGCTTACGAGTTCCAGTAAGGAGACGAGCGGCAGCACTTTGAACCAGTTGTAGACGAGAAAGGGAGGCCTGGCTAACACCTACATACAGAGCATTACAATAATCAAGGCGTGTTGTGATAAATGCATGTATAACCCTCTCAAAGTCTGTGAAAGATAAAAAGGGCTTAAGCTTAGTAAGAAGCCTAAGTTGAAAGAAACTGGCTTTCACAACAGAATTGGCCAGATCTATTTGTGAGACATCAGAGGTGCCACTGGGTCTAAGAATCATGACCTCAGTTTTACTCTCGTTAAAGTTGAAAAAATTTACAGTCATCCAGGCTTTAATATCATTAAAACAGTCAACCAATCTTGCTAGAGAATTACCATCATTTCTTTTGATGGGCAGGTAGATTTGCAAATCATCTGCATAGAGATGGAAACGGATGTTGTGTCTTTTTAATATTAATCCAAGGGGGAGCAAATAGAGTGAAAAAAGAATTGGCCCGAAGATACCAATGGATGGCTTAAGGGTGAGTAAATTATGGGATAATTTTTTGGGGAACTAACCTTTTTAACATGACTTTACTCTAATTCTGAAGCCTAAATAAAAACTGGATGTATAAAGCTAAGCGTATGCTATAAACAAACTACACCATGGTCGCATGACTTCAACTTCACCACCATTAATCTTCTGACAAGTCTTTCAGTCTTCATTTAATAATCTTTTCCCTGAAAGGTCAAGTTAAAGATAATTTGCAAGAGTGCGATTATAAACACGACGAGGCTTTGAAAGCGGACTAGTGAGTAGATGAGTTTACTTGTTTGCCGTGATGAAGTTTAATGTTCACGACAACCCCTTTAGTCCCAATTAGCCACCTGTTAGAAGAGGAAAAAGCTTTAAAAAATCACAAGGCATGACCACTTATGTATTTTATTTCATTGAATAAAGCATGAAAATGAAATATAATATAGCTGCAAGCAGCAGTAATGGGTTCAAGCTTTAAGGCCTTTAAGCACATGCATAAAAAGGTATTATGTTTAATTTAGCAAGCATGTAACCACCTAGATCATAGATCGAGAAGACCATTTACAGCCAATACAGGCAATTTAATAGGAAATATGTTTTAAAACCTTTTAACAGTTATCAAGTTCGCAAATGTAGGTTTTTGAAATAATCTCTGATATTTAACGAACGGTTCGATTGACAGCGGTGGTCCTAGAGGCAAAGTTGCTCAGAATTAGGAGTGCTACCATATTGTATGAATGCCGTGGGTATATCGTGTGATACACAATCCTTTGCGCACTTGAAAAACGCAAAGTTGAACCCTAAAAACCCATTGGATTCAGGATGATGTGCAAAAATGCTAATCCGTTTCCGGGTTTTAGCGTACAAAAATAAGTCATCCCTGCTGCACTCTATAAAAACAAGGCTGTGAGGGAGAGGGGTATAGTGAGTTCAATGGATTGTATTGTTCTTTAACAACATACAATT
This sequence comes from Squalius cephalus, assembly GCF_949319135.1. Classification (NCBI taxonomy): domain Eukaryota; kingdom Metazoa; phylum Chordata; class Actinopteri; order Cypriniformes; family Leuciscidae; genus Squalius; species Squalius cephalus. Next base: position 18,086,867 of record NC_137133.1, read on the forward strand.
GTTCGCTGACGAAATGTCTTTCGGACAAAAACTCCACAACACAGTTGTTAGTTGAGATTACATGACCTTTATACAGCGCATGCCATTGTAAAGACTGTAATTCTATCCCTCACAGTCTTGTTTTCTGCGTAAAATTCAATAAGGCGTCTAACCTGACTAAGGTCTATTCGCTTTTGTTTTCTTCCACACATAAACTCAAATTCACAGTGAATTGTTCATATATCCATGTGTTTTCCGTTTTTACATCTGCTATTATTTTAATGTATCACCAGGTTTGTTTGTCTGAATAATTATTTGTTTGCATTATTGTAGCTATTGTAACATCTATTTTTTATTATTATACTGGATTATATAATTACATAGGAATATATTGTACTTGCAGTTGCACTTTAGATGAAATCTATTAGTTCAGGGTTGTAGCCAGGAGTGCACAGATTATCTATTTACTTGTAATCCGAATGGACTTTTTCTTAAAACACATTCCTGTTCCTATTGTGCACAATTCATCACATTGTTCCAAAGAAGAAGAAAAAAAATGCTTGTTTTTGTTGTAATGTTTGATTAAAATGTAATAACTTGGTCTGCTTCTGAAACTATTTTTAAAAACCAAGCAGGGTTTAAAAATCGAAACCAAGCCGTGTTCCCAACAGCCGAACAGGCATTAGGCATCGTTTTGGACTACTGTTGTTGATAATCTTTCAATTTGCTGGTTAAAATAAGCATTATAAAGGTTAGGTCAATAATAATGAACATAAGTTTGACCTTGACCTTTAGCCTCAGGCATTCTATAGCGTTCTGCTATCGAATGACCACTTGTACAATCAAGCGTAATCGTACAATATGCTTTTAACTTGGAAATACATCATATTAAGGAAGTAATGGGTTGCAAACTGTTTTGTGTTGACTGTAATTGAACAGCAATAGTATATTTTTAATATATTTTTGTTAGTACACAATTTGTAACCTTGTATAATTACATCAGGTCTGAAGGTGTTGATATCTGAAAAATTTACTGAAATTTATATTTTTAGCATCAGGTATTATGTATATTTAGATACGTAAAACCGTATATTAGAGGGCACAAATGGACTCCCATTAAACTGCATTTTTAAAATGCAAAATACTAAATATAACATCACTAATTTTTAGAAACTGGATATCGAATTGTGTAAGTGGAAACATCAGTGGCTTGTACTATACTAACATTGTACGCATTTGCAATTTTAGAGCAAATAATCAAAAGGTCGGCACTTTCCCTATAATGACCTTGAACTATCATCTCGGTTTCCTAATCCAAAACTCATGTCCAGTTCAGGATGTGATTAAGATTTAGATTTGGAAATACAAAGTGGAATAAAATGTGCATATAGATCACGTGGGCCTGTCATTTCTTAATCTAACTTACTTAGAAATGTCAAGTGTGCTTGTTGTTGCTACTTTTAGCACATAGGAAATATAATCAAAGCAATATGTCAGGAGAACATTTATAAATGTTTATTGTATTAACGTCTTAGTCTCACATAGTTACGTGCATACTATAATATCAATAAGGCATCTTTTGGTGCTTGTCACGTTTATAAGAACGAGTTTGACATTGTTTGCTGGGTGCCTTAGATCACTATTAATGTTTGTTCCTTAATGTACAAATTGCACATTGCATGATAGAATTGAGTGCAATACCCTTGATCCTGTGTGTTCTTTCTTACTTTGTAAATCAAAGAGCATCCCTGCTAATGTTACTCTACCTCAGAGGGTTGAGTCAGTGTGGGTTTTTCCGGTCTCCTTCATCTCCCTTCCCCTTTTTCCTGCAAAAAGGAAAAAAAAAAAGCTGCCGCTTCTAAGCAAAATTGTCAGTTCCGATCATCTTCATCCAAGTCTGTCTCTCTGTTTGGAAATGAAGCTGCATAATATGTCCACCTAGGGGCAAAGAAAGTGTTTGGCAAGTGGTTGGGCGGAGAGCACAAATAAAGCTGAGAAGTGTGTTTGTATGTGTGTCAAGACATAGAAATGTCAAAATTTCACTTAAATAATCATTCATTCACTTTATCCTTTGCTGTGTTTCTGCAGTTGAAGGAAGGGAGAAGAAATTTAGATTTTAGCATACAGGAAGAAGTTCATGTTTATGAATTTTGCTTCATTGTAAAGAGTTGCAAGAATCTTATTATTAGCCTTCTATTCTCAAACGTTTCTTGCTGAATTGATTGTGTTCAAATGTTCATTTGAAATGGGCCTGTTAAATGCTATTCTTAAGGGATGTATTTTTAAATTTCCATAATTATTGTATTTTGCGATCATTATAAACTGATGTCCCAGCCGTTTGTTCAATAAATATATGATGTTAACAATGCATTAAGATCTTCTTTTTGTTGATAAGCCACACAAGTTTTTCTGATAAGTCAATTTCTGAATTTTAACAATCAACAGTTTAAGGGTACGTTTATATGACAAAGATGTACTAAAAACAGAGAAGTTTTTCCTTTGTGTTTTTATGTACAGACGACAACGTTGTCAAAACGATCCCTGTTCACACTGATCCATGAAAACAATTAAAAATGCATTCTGCTGCCAGGCCAGTAGTTGGCGATGTCACTTTGTAAAGAAACACTACGCACCTATAGACTGAACATGAATACGCATGTGCATGATGCAGCCGTTTTCACAAATTCATGTTTTTGTAGTTGACATGGAGACGATAACGGTATCGTTTTCAAAAACTTGCACTTTGCAACCTGTTTTTAAAAAAATTGTGTAAATGAACATCCAAAACGCTTACGTTTTCTGTTTTTAGTTGGAAATGGTGTTGTGTAAACAGCCCTTAAGTTTTTATAAAACCTGACGTCAATACATGTTCTTTTCACAGAATCCGCTCAGTTGCAGCACACTTAAATCAACAACATTCAACAAGAATCAAGCAGATGAAAAAACAGCACTAGCTTCAGACACTGCAGAGATGTCACTGGAGACTCTTTATTTTGATTGAACTTTTTTGTGCTTTTAGTGCTTTCTGTTCTGGGCTTATTCAATGCTAAGTTGTGCTACGTGTACTTGTACAACTTGCCCCCATGTTCTCCTAATTTCTATACCATTGGCAAAAATAATCATTATTTTCATATATGAATGCCACCAAGTCTTAATTATTAAGTAACAGCAGCGTCTCTGGGCACATGAACAGGTTAGTTGGACTTCATAACTTCCAATCACGAGCTTATATCTCACAATTCTGTAAAGCATAAGTCAGAATTTTGAGACCTAAACTTGTAATTCTGATTGTATTTATGACAATTGTGAGTTTATATCTCACAATTCTGACTATTTCTCCCAATTGCAAGTTTACATCTCACAATTCTAACTTTATTTCTTAATGCAAGTTTATATCTCACACTTCTAACTTTTTTGCTCACATTTGCAAGTTTAAATCCCGCAATTCTTACTTTATTTTTTACAATTGCAAGTTTATATCTCACACTTCTAACTTTTTTCTCGCAATTGCAAGTTTAAATCCCGCAATTCTTACTTTATTTCTTACAATTGCAAGTTTGTATCTCACACCTCTAACTTTATTTCTCACAATTGCATGTTCATATCTCGCAATTCTTTATTTCTCGAAATTGCAACGTTATCTCCCAATTCTGACTTTTTTTCTCGAAATTGCAAGTTTATCTCACACTTCTAACTTTATTTCTCGCAATTGCGACTTTATCTCACAATTATGACTTTTCTCGCAATTGCAAGTTTATATCTCGCAATTCTTTATTTCTCACAATTGCGACTTTTCATCTCACACTTCTAACTTTATTTCTTAATGCAAGTTTATATCTCACACTTCTAACTTTTTTTCTCGCAATTGCAAGTTTATATCTCGCAATTCTTACTTTATTACTCAAAATTGTAACTTTTTGTCTCTCACTTCTAACTTTATTTCTCGCAATTTTAGACTTTATCTCACAATTACAACTTTTTTCTCGCAATTGTAAGTTTATATCTCGCAATTCTTTATTGCTTACAATTGCAAGTTTATATATCACACTTCTAACTATTTCTCGCAATTGCGTGTTCATATCTTGCAATTCTTTTTTTCTCGCAATTGCGACTTTATCTCACAATTATGACTTTTCTCGCAATTGCAAGTTTATATCTCGCAATTCTTTATTTCTCACAATTGCAACTTTTTATCTCACACTTCTAACTTTGTCTCGCAATTCTTTCTTTATTTCTCACAATTGCAAGCTCATGTCTCGCAATTAATTTCTCACAATTGCGTTCATATCTCGTAATTCTATATTTCTCGCAATTGCAACTTTAACAATAATGACATTTCTCGCAATTGCAAGTTTGTATCTCTCAATTAATTTATTTCTCACAATTGTGACTTTTTATCTCACACTTCTAACTTTATTTCTTACAATTGCAAGTTAATATCTCACACTTCTAACTTTATTTCTCACAATTGCGTTCATATCTCTCAATTCTTTCTTTATTTCTCACAATTGCAACTTTTTATCTCACACTTCTAACTTTTTTTCTCGCAATTGCAAGTTTATATCTCACAATTGCGAGTTCATCTCACATAATTCTGACTTTTTTCTTTCAATTGCGACTTTTCATCTCACAATCCTGACTATTTGTCTTCAATTGCAAGTTTATATCTCACAATTCTTACTTTATTTCTCAGTTGCGACTTTTTATCACGCAATTCAAACTATTTCTCGAAATTGTGACTTTTTATCTCACAATTCTGCCTTTTTTCTCATAATTACAAGTTTATATCTTGCAATTCTGACTTTATATAACAATTCTGAGAAATAAAGTTAGAATCGCAAGATAACTCAATTCTGACTTCTTAAATTGCAATTGCGAGTTTATTTCTCACAATTCTGACTTTATTTCTCTGAATTGTGAATTTTTATCTTACAATTCTGACTTTTTTCTCTCACAATTGAGTTTATTTCTGCAATTCTGAGTTTTTGTTCTGAGAATTGTGAGAAAAAAGTCAAAATTGTGTCATAAAGGTCACAATTACTTCCATAGAAAAGAGATTAGAACACCTCTTCGTAAAACAAAAATGTGTTGCATTGATGGCATGTGAATGTTCTTGCAAGTCTGAACAGTACGCATTAACAGACATTCATTCAAATTAAAATGTTTATCGCACCAAACATGTTTTGATAGTGATACATGCTCAAGTGTGTTATATAAATGAATTTAAATGACATACACATAGTTTTATTAGAAGTAACAGTATTTTAATAGTTTAACAGCCAATGAACCTTCTAAGTGTACGTTCACACAGAATGTTTTTGCATTCCACAGCGCTGACGTGTTTAACCTTTGCAGCTTGCGCATAAGATGCACATACAGACTGACTTGTTGACAATGCAAGATGATTAACAACACACAAATGATGTTGAATAATGTAGCCTTATATGGAAAATCTGTAGCCATCATATCGTGCATGTATAACATTAATGTAACACAAAAAATATCTAATATGACTTATCAGCTTGTGCTGATTTAACATTTATTTTGAAAAATTTTTAGTCATGCAAAATCTCAAACCCTTTTTTTTTTCGCAAAGAGAGAAGAATTTGAACGAGAGGGAGAGCGTGAGGATTTGTGGGATGATTAAATAATACAAACACAGCTCACACAGCTGCGACATTCCTCTGTCACGTGAGGGACTCTGAGAGCCTCTTATATGTCTCTAACTTCAGCTTCTATCAGCATCAAAAGCACGACTCTCTTTACATGTCAGCTGAGATTAGATGCCCTCACGTTTCAGACCAGGACAAATCTAGGCTCTGAAATTAAGCAGGCATTAAAAAATAACAAGACTGTGGCCGAGTTTATGATTTATTGAGGAGGCAGACAATGTGTAATAAATGATAAATTATGAGTTCAGTGAGGATTTTATAACCTTTTCACATCATTAATGCTCTGCCGACTTTTAAGCGCAGTGTAATTCACACATGACAGAAGCAAAACCCTTCCAAAATCAAATATAGATACATAAACACTGATTAAATAGGAATACATCTAAATGGCATAGTTAACTCTTTTTTTTTTCAGCGCCTTAGACATCCTTTATTTATTCATATTTTGCTCAATTATACATTTGTTGACCATTTCACAATGTAAGTGTTTCTTGTGATGTTTGTGCCAGAGCCCTGCGGCCTCAGGAGTCCTTGGCTCAGACTGTTACGTAACGCTGCCGACTGCACTTTTACTGATGTTTCAGCATGTGCTCCGGGATCACTTTGCACTTGCCTGTTCATGCTTTCTACATCACTTCCTGTGCAAAGAGACAAATACAAAAAACCTGCTCAGCTTAAACATACCAGAAAAAGATATTTAATGACTTAATGACTGCAAAAAGCATGCCAATAATAATTGAATTAAGCTAATTAATCATTCATTAAACTTTTGCTTAGAACACTTTTCATTCAATTATCATTGTGTTTATTTATTTTTTTCTTAGTGGACAAATTGTGAATGCGTCACGTGTTTGTTCTGTTTTGTTCAGTTGTTCTGGTCTGTTCTGTTCTGTCATTTGCTTCTAGTTTGTTAATCAGTCCTGTTCTCCTCTGTTCCCTGTCTATTGGTTACCATATTTACATTGATTTATTATTCTGTTCAGGTTTGTTTAGTTAGTTACTACCTTTGTTTTGCTCCTTATACCTCATATTCTCTGACCGGTGTCGTCTTTATGTGTGTGTGTTCATGCTAGTTTGGATTCCCCTGTGCTCTCCTGCATTTTGGTTTTCCTTATTAAAGACTTTGTATCAGCAGTTCCTTGTGTTGTGTGGACTATAACACACCAGAACCCTGACAGAATGGCAATAATAATAATGATTAATTATTCATTAAACCTAAGACATTTCCTTAGACATTTATTAGTTTATTTATTCTTAGTGCTGAAATATTAAATGGCAATACATTTATGAGCTAAATAAATAGTTAATAGTTTATTATAATAATAATAATAATAATAATAATAATAATAATAACAATTATTATTATTATTATTATTATAAGGTATAAACTTTATTAATTAAGCTAATTCATAATTCATAAAAAGTTTATTTTTTTTTATTCAATTATTATTTTTATTTTTTCTTAGTAGGCAAATTGTGAATGGCAATAATAATAATTATTATTATTATTATCTTATGTATTTGCTTGTTTGTTTGTTTACAAACTTTACAAACCCTTTAGATTTATAAACTATTTATTTAGCTCATAAATTATTCATAAAATATTTCCTTTAAAACATTTGATTTCATTTATCATTTTAGTTAGTTAATTAATCAAATAATAATAATAATTAGCTCATTCATTTTCAATCATTAAGTTGTCATTAATTATCATTAAAGTTTTCCTTTTAAGCAATTGTTTACATCCAATTATTTTTCTTAGTGGTCAAATATTAAATGCCAATAATAATAATAATAATAATAAAAGTATCAACTATTGATTTAGCTCACTAAGTATTCATTAAACTTTCCTTCATAAGAGAATAATGGGCAAGTGTGACCAATCAATTCAATTCATAATTCGTTCAATTATTTATATCCTCTCATTTATGGACATTTGATGCAATTGCGCATTTCAAAGTGGTTATGTTTACCAAAACTACCAGCCCAAGCTCCTGTTTTACCAAAATCACAAACATACAGAAATATGATTGACAGATCAGGTGTCATGGTCAAATACACATTAGTTAACAAAGGCATTGTTCTTCAAATGACAAGGACCTGCTTCATCATGAGGCTCACCATGTTCCTGAATCAACATCCTTTGTTATTTCTGGAACGCTCTGAAATCCCAATCATTGCCATGAGATTTTAGAATTAGTTAATGACTGAAATCAACAGAAGGCGCAGCAGGTGTGGTGCTTATAAACCCACGGATACTTTAGGGGATCATTTCCAAAAGCGCATTTTAATCTCATATAAGGAAATATTCAAGTGACAGTCTCTCCTTCCAATCGCCCATTTTAACTGCAGCTTCGGGACTGTCCGTACAAACACGATTTATGGCACTATAAAAAGACCAAGCACAAAAAAGTCAAGCAGTACAAATACATAAATAGACTGCAGTAAAAAAGAGATAAAGAGAGAGACGATAACTCATGGTTAGCACTAAAAGAAGCTCCTACGTGTATAGCCTTCCAAATGAAGTCAGCAAATAAAGACTTGTTTAATTGTAATTTCCAAAACACGTCTTATTTGACGTTAGGATACCATAGGACTAAGCGGTTAATCAGCATTACAAGCAGTCCAGCTGGATTTTATGACTTTTTATTACAAACAAAGCTTGATGAAGCTTTGAAATATCCTCTCATCTCATTTGCTTTTGCGTCAGTGGTCTAAAGCGAAAGGTTAATTGAAAGCAATGGGGTTTCGGAGAGCATCAATATAGCAACTCTGAGGGGAACGTCTGACGTCTGTGGACTCACAGGGGTCCTGACTGTCCTTCAGACTGAGAAGAAGATCCCTGCTAATTATACTATATATGGCACTATAATATACTATACAATATACTTTGATAATATAATAAAATGGGCAAATTAAATGACATGTAATTTTACTATCCAAAGAGAAAAATGACAGTTTTATATATTGGACGTGATCAAGATGAGCTGCTGAAGTTCAAACTGAGCATCAGAATGGGGAAGAAAGGAGATTTAAGTGACTCTGAATGTCTCATGGTTGTTGGTGCCAGACGGGCTGGTCCGAGTATTTGCTGATCTACTGAGATTCTCATGCACAACCATCTCTCGGGTTTACAGAGAATGGTCAGAAAAAGAGTAAATATCCAGTGAGCAGCAGTTCTGCTGGTGAAAATGCCTTGTTGATGCCAGAGGTCAGAGGTGAAAGGCCAGACTGGTTTGAGCTGATAGAAAGGCAACAGTAACTCAAATAACCACTCGGTCTGCAGAAGAGCATCTCTGAACACACAACACTTGAAGCAGAGCTACAGCATCAGAAGACACACCAGTGACACTTCTGTCAGCTATAAGAACAGAAACTGAGGCTACAATTCACATGGACTCCCCAAAACTGGACAATAGAAGATTGGAAAAACGTTGCCTGGTCTGATGAGTCTTGATTTCTGCTGTGACATTCAGATGGTCGGGTCAGAATTTGGCGAAAACACATGAAATCATGGATTCATCCTGCCTTGTATCAACAGTTCAGGCTGCTGGTGGTGTAATGGTGTGGAGGAGATTTTCTTGCCACACTTTGGGCCTCTTAGTACCAGTTGATCATCGTTTAAACACCACAGTCTACCTGAGTATTGTTGCTGACCATCCCTCTATGACCACAGTTTACCAATCCTTCGATGGCTTCCAGCAGGATAACACACGTCACCAAGCTCAAATCATCTCAAACTGGTTTCTTGAACATGACAATATGTTCACTATACTCAAATGGCCTCCACAGTAACAATAAGTTCATTATTCTCAAATAGTCTCCACAAGCTCCAGATCTCAGTCCAATAAAGCTCCTTTGGGATGTGGATGTCATGATCCAGGTTCCTTCCTTCTCTGTCTCCCTCTTGTGGCCACATCTCACACTCATTCGCTACACCATCACCCTGTTCTCATCAGTTCCAGCTGTTCCCATTTACCCTTAATCTCCGCTCTATCATCTCACCTGTTTCTCCTTTCCCCCTGATGTTTCCTGCTATTTCTAACCCTCTCTTTCTCTGCCCCTTTGTCAGTTTATTCCAAGCTATCTATGCAGATGACGCTTCTCTTACCTCTCTGGTCGTATTGAGTCTTGTCCTGTCCTGTTGTGTCCTGTGTGATTCGTGTGGAAGCCTCTCCTCGAGTCAGTATACTCATCCATTCTCTTAATCGCTCACTGAACTCTGCCCTGCCAATTCAGACACTGAGTTCCTGATCAGACGCGGTATCCAGCCTACGGTACCTTCTCTCTCGGCGGGCTTCGCCTCTCACTACAGTCTCCACTGGGATCTCTACTTCGCCTAACGCCTTGCTGCGCATCCAGAGTTCCAGTAATATCTGCTGCCTGCAGTTAATGTTAATTTCTACAAGCGAAGTTTTCTGTTTGACTGTTTCCCGAGAATCCTGAGAAGATTTATGTTCCTTATTGATTCAATGATTCGCTTCTCATTTCCATTAAAGACTGAATTATTGTGAATCTCGCTTTTTGGTCCTCTATCTCTCATTACAACAGAATAAACTGACCAGTTATGGACCAAGCGAGCAGCCATCCCTTTCAAGCGGCAGTCGAGCTTCAAGGTGCCATGTTGGGGAAACACGAGCAGGAGATATCCACCGCTCGCCAGGCTGTTGACTCCCTTGCTAACCAGATGGCTGATCTCACTCATCGGGTTCATCAGATTCGGCACGAGCCGTCCACCTCTGAGATCCGTGAGGTTTCCGAACCACGCCTCAACAATCCTCCTGTCTATTCCGGTGAGCCTACTCAGTGCCGCTCCTTTCTTACCCAGTGCGAGGTGGTTTTCTCGTTACAGCCTGCCACTTACGCTCGGGACCGAGCCAAGGTCGCCTACGTAATCTCCCTCCTTTCGGGACGAGCTCGGGAGTGGGGAACGGCCCACTGGGAGGCAGAAGGTGAATGCGTCTTCGACTTCACACTCTTCAAACAAGAGATGATCCGTGTCTTTGACCGGTCAGCCCACGGGGAGGAAACTTCACGACTTCTTTCATCCCTTCGCCAGGGAAGGCGTATTGTCACTGATTTTTCCATTGAGTTCCGCACCCTTTCCACGTCCTGCGGCTGGAACGAGCCGGCTCTGGTTGCGCGCTTTCTGGAGGCGTTGAATCCTGACCTCAAGGACGAGATCTTCATGCGCGAGGTGCCTGCTCGACTCGATGCCCTCATCGATCTGGCGATCCGGATTGAGAAGCGGTTTGACCTGCGCCACAGAGCACGTCGGACCGAAGCCGCTCGTTTTCCGACTTCTTCCTCTGCCGTTTCTCCTCATGCCTCTGATACGGACTCTGAGCCCATGCAACTTGGTGGTCTTCGAATTTCTCCCAAGGAACGCGAGCGACGCATCACCAACCGCCTGTGTATGTATTGCGCCTCAGCTAATCACTTTGTCACTAACTGTCCGGTAAAAGCCAGAGCTCGTCAGTGGGCGGAGGGTTACTGGCGAGCGCGATGTCTAGGAACTCTCCATCTAAGTCCTGTACAACCCTTCCTGCACTTCTTCGGTGGCCCATCTCGTCTGTCTCCTGCATGGCTCTGGTTGACTCGGGGGCGGAGGGGAATTTCCTCGATGAGTTGTGGGCTCGGAAGCAAGGTATTCCCCTCATAGACTTAAAAGACTCCACCCCCCTCTATGCCCTTGATGGTAGCGTCCTTCCTAGAATAAAGCAGAAGACTGTGCCTCTGACGCTTACCGTCTCGGGAAATCATAAAGAGACAATTTCTTTTTTTATTTTTCATTCTCCCTTTACTCCCGTGGTACTCGGTCATCCCTGGCTAGTACTACACAACCCCCAAATTAACTGGTCAGATGGTTCTATTTTGTCATGGAAATTGTCTTGTCATGTTGAGTGTTTAACCTCTGCTGTTCCACCTGTTTCCTCTGTATCTGTTTTTCAGGAAGAGCCTGGTGATTTGTCTGGAGTCCCGGAGGTTTATCACGATCTGCGGGAGGTCTTTAGTTGAGCCCGGGCCACTTCTCTTCCCCCCCATCGTCCGTACGATTGTAGTATAGACCTTCTCCCTGGGACCACGCCCCCGCGTGGCAGATTATATTCTCCATCGACTCCAACGGGAAGCGCTGGAGAATTATCTGTCCGATTCCCTCAATGCCGGTACTATTGTGCCCTCCTCGTCACCGGCCGGAGCAGGGTTTTTTTTTTGTCAAAAAGAACAACGGTTCGTTACGTCCCTGTATCGATTACCGAGGGCTGAACGAGATTACTGTCAAAAGCCGTTATCCCTTGCCTTTAATGTCGTCAGCCTTTGAGATCCTAGAGGGAGCTAAGATCTTTACCAAACTCGATCTTCGTAACGCCTATCATTTAGTCCGCATCAAAGAGGGTGACGAATGGAAGACCGCCTTCAACACGCCCCTCGGTCACTTCGAATATAGGGTCCTCCCCTTCGGGTTGGTCAACGCCCCTGCCGTGTTCCAAGCTCTTATCAATGATGTCTTACGAGATATGCTAAATATTTTTGTCTTTGTCTATCTCGATGACATTCTCATTTTCTCTCCCTCACTCCAAGTCCATGTCCAACACGTTCGTCGCGTTCTCCAACGTCTGTTAGAAAATCGACTCTTTGTCAAAGCTGAGAAATGTTCGTTTCATGTTCCGTCGGTTACGTTTTTGGGCTCAGTCATTTCTGCAGAAGGAATCAGTATGGACCCGGCTAAGGTCCGGGCGGTCACCGAATGGCCCGTTCCTGATTCTCGAGTTGCGCTTCAACGCTTTCTTGGCTTTGCCAACTTTTATCGTCGTTTCATACGAAATTTTAGCCAAGTTGCAGCGCCCCTCACTGCTCTGACGTCTGTCAAGTCCCGCTTTAGATGGTCAGAGACAGCTCAAGCTGCTTTTGACCAGCTAAAGACTCTTTTCACTTCCGCTCCTATTTTACTCTCTCCTGACGTCTCGAAACAATTTATTGTCGAAGTTGATGCCTCGGAAGTCGGGGGCGGGGCCGTGCTTTCTCAACGCTCTTCTTCAGACGGAAAAGTACATCCCTGCGCCTTTTATTCTCACCGTCTCGCGCCCGCCGAACGAAACTACGATGTAGGCAACCGTGAACTGCTCGCCATCCGGTTGGCGCTCGGCGAATGGAGACATTGGTTGGAGGGCTCTTCCGTCCCTTTTGTCGTATGGATGGATCATCGAAATTTAGAATACATACATTCGGCTAAAAGACTCAACGCCCACCAAGCCCGCTGGGCTCTGTTTTTTACACGCTTTGATTTCTCCATCTCTTTTCGCCCCGGTTCTAAAAATGTCAAGCCTGATGCTCTCTCTCGCCTCTTTGACTCCCCCACCGCAGCCATAACCCCTGAAGTTATTATTCCTCCCGGTCATGTCGTGGGTGCTACCGTATGGGGAATCGAGAGATTGGTCAGACGCGCGTTATCTCAGGTTTCCGTGCCGCGTAACTGCCCTAAGAATCTCCTTTTTGTGCCCACGTCCGTTCGCCGCGCTGTCCTCCAGTGGGGACACTCGTCCAAATTGTCTGCCCATCCCGGCATGCGGGGCTCTCTTGCTTTTATTCGCCAACGTTTCTGGTGGCCTACTATGGAGCGCGATACGCGTCGTTTTATCGCCTCTTGTGTTACCTGCGCACAAACCAAGACCGGCAACTCTCCTCCGGCTGGTTTGCTTCGACCACTACCTGTACCAGCTCGACCTTGGTCCCATATCGCGCTTGATTTTATTACCGGGCTTTCTCCGTCGGCTGGCAATACGGTCATCCTAACAGTTATCGATCGCTTTTCTAAATCTGCACGTTTCATCCCACTCACTAAACTTCCTTCTGCCAAGGAAACAGCCCAAATTATGGTTGATCATGTTTTTAAGATACATGGTCTTCCCACTGACGTGGTTTCTGATAGAGGTCCGCAATTCTCCGCTTTTTTTTGGAAAGAGTTTTGCTGTCTCATTGGGGCTACTGCCAGCCTCTCGTCGGGTTTTCACCCTCAAACCAACGGGCAAGCCGAGCGGGCCAATCAAATTGTCGCCCGCATTCTTCGCAGCCTTGCTCACCGTTGTCCCGCGTCGTGGTCTGAGCAACTGGCCTGGGCAGAGTATGCACACAATTCCCTTCCATCCTCTGCTACAGGTCTTTCGCCTTTCCACTGCTGCCTCGGCTATCAACCTCCTTTGTTTTCGTCTCAGGAAACTGTGTCTAATTCACCGTCAGTTCAAGCCTATATTGACCGTTGTAAGCGCACTTGGAGGAGGGTGAGAACTGCACTTCGTCGCTCTAACACTCGCATGAGCATCACTGCCAATAAACGTCGAGTCAAGAGTCTGCGCTACCTTCGTGGGCAGCGCGTTTGGCTTTCCACCGCTAACTTACCCTTACATTCTGATTCCCGCAAGTTGGCGCCCCGCTTTATCGGGCCATTTCGTATTATTAAGATAATTAATAATCCTGTCGCGGTACGACTTCGCCTCCCATCCTATCTCCGTCGGGTCCACCCTGTTTTCCACGTTTCGCATATTAAGCCCGTCGTGCGTGCGCCTTCTCGTCCTGTCTGCCCACCTGTTCGTGTTGATAACTCTCCTGTCTACAGGGTTCGTCGCATCCTTGACATGCGCCGCCGGGGTCGTGGTCACCAATACTTAGTCGATTGGGAAGGGTATGGGCCGGAGGAGAGAAGCTGGGTTCCCTCCCGGGACGTCCTGGACCCTTCGCTCATTGATGATTTCCTCCACTCTCGCCAGCTCTCCTCCTCAGGAGCGCCAGGAGGCGCTCGTTGAGGGGGGGAGGGGGGTACTGTCATGATCCAGGTTCCTTCCTTCTCTGTCTCCCTCTTGTGGCCACATCTCACACTCATTCGCTACACCATCACCCTGTTCTCATCAGTTCCAGCTGTTCCCATTTACCCTTAATCTCCGCTCTATCATCTCACCTGTTTCTCCTTTCCCCCTGATGTTTCCTGCTATTTCTAACCCTCTCTTTCTCTGCCCCTTTGTCAGTTTATTCCAAGCTATCTATGCAGATGACGCTTCTCTTACCTCTCTGGTCGTATTGAGTCTTGTCCTGTCCTGTCCTGTGTGATTCGTGTGGAAGCCTCTCCTCGAGTCAGTATACTCATCCATTCTCTTAATCGCTCACTGAACTCTGCCCTGCCAATTCAGACGCTGAGTTCCTGATCAGACGCGGTATCCAGCCTACGGTACCTTCTCTCTCGGCGGGCTTCGCCTCTCACTACAGTCTCCACTGGGATCTCTACTTCGCCTAACGCCTTGCTGCGCATCCAGAGTTCCAGTAATATCTGCTGCCTGCAGTTAATGTTAATTTCTACAAGCGAAGTTTTCTGTTTGACTGTTTCCCGAGAATCCTGAGAAGATTTATATTCCTTATTGATTCAGTGATTCGCTTCTCATTTCCATTAAAGACTGAATTATTGTGAATCTCGCTTTTTGGTCCTCTATCTCTTATTACAACAGTGGAGGAACGGGAGATTCACATCATGGATGTGCAGCCAACAAATCTGCAGCAACAGTGTGATGTGATCATGTCAATATGAACCAACATCTTTGAGGAATGTTTCCTGCACATTGTTGAATGACATGAAGAATTAAGGCAGTTTTGAAGGCAAAAAAGCATCCAACCCCGGTACTAGCACAGTGTATCTAATAAAGGCCTGGTTTCACAGACAGGGCTTTGAATAAGTCAGGATTAGACCTTAGCTCAATTAGGACATTTAAGTAGCTTTTATAAACATGCCTTAGAAAAAAAACATTACTGATGTGCATCTTGAGACAAAACAATCGGCTCTGACATACTTGAAGTCATTTGTCATTGTCAGTGCAAGTTAGTTAAAACAGCTCAAACATGCATTTTAGTCTGAGACTAGTTTAAGCCTTGTCTGTGAAACCAGGGGTTAGTATACTTTACTTGGAATAATATTTTAAACAAGTAAAATGTGGAAATTGTGTTATTGTCCATGCACATTATGACCCATGAAACAGAAATATATTTTGGAAGGACTCTTTTTTTGGCAATCTCTTGAGTATTGAATATTTTGACACTCAGGACCCCCAAAGGAGGTAAATAAAAAAATGTTTTAGGTACATTTTTAATGAACGCATGTTTTTAATTTGATGGTAGTTTTTCAGTTCTATAGTGAATAATAATCACAAATCACAAAAATATGATTTTGAGCATTAATACTTAGCTACATTAACTTATATATATATACAGTGCAATGCATAAGTGAATACACCCATGCTAAAGTTGACTAAAAAGAGGAATAAAAAATCTTATTTTGGAAATTGAACTTAATGCCTTAATTAAAAAAATTAGGAAAAATCCAACCTTTAAGGACACCAATTTTCTTTGTGAATGAATAATGTATCGTAAATAAATAAATGTTCTTCCTTAAAATACATGGTGCATAAGTGAGTACACCCCTATGTTAAATTCCCATAGAGGCAGGCAGATTTTTATTTTTAAGTATTTTTAAAAAAAATTTTTTAGGATACTATGCATCCTGATAAAGTTCCCTTGGCCTTTGGAATTAAAATAGCCCCACATCATCACATAGCCTTCACCATACCTAGAGATTGGCATTAATATATATATATATTAAAGTTAATGTAGCTAAGTATTAATGCTCAAAATCATATTTTCATATATGAAAATATATGAAATATATTATATATTTTCATATATATTATTTTCATATATATATATATATATAAACACTTCAAAATTAAGTTTAAAAAGAGTCAGGATAGAATAAGACATTGACATGTCCTGCTGTGCAACATGACAAAAATTGTCATTGTGGAGAATCATCCACACAACTGGCTACCATGAGGTGACCTTTAGAGCTGATGTGTTTTTGAGGCAGTTTGTGTCACTGTTACAGTCTCTCGAGTGTGAACAACTAGAACCCTGAAACTGCAGTTTCCAGAATTGCAGGAATATAGTATTGAGAGTGAGCGCTGCACTCAACTGTTGTTTTAAGTGTTGTTTCTGAAACTGATAGTACCTTTATCAGAGATGGTCTTAAAGAGGCTTTGCTATGACTGTCCCTTCATTTGAACATACACGAGAAGGTCTGGGACGCCACCTTCTGGACAATTATAGATAACACACATCTGGAGATACATGTCTTTACAGAGACTCTACACTGGGTAAACATGGAGGAATGAGAAATGTCACTTCCACAGATCATATGAAGTGATTAGACATACTGCTTATGCAATTTGAACACGTTCTCAAGTGATTTTAGACAAAATATTATCTGATGTTTGTGATGTATTCATGCAATTTTTCTATTTTAAACTAATTTCAGTTCTTTAAAAAATGAGGCATGTTTTGTGTTCTGGGAAAGTCAGCTATATGTTTCAGAATCATGAAGGACATACACACTCATTCATTATCAAATTAAGGTGACAGACTCCTATTTCAAAAGCAGAGAAACTCCATGCACTCTCAGAAAAAAAAGGTACAAAATCTGTCACTGGGGCGGTATCTTTTCATAAGGTACACTTTTGTACCTAAAGGGTGCATATTAGAAGAGTGCCTTGTACCTAAGTTTAGAGGTACATATTAGTACCTAAAAATAACAAAAGTGTACCTTTTTAAAAGGTAGGCTACTGCCCCAGTGGCAGATTTTATACCTTCTTTTCAGACACTATTTTTTAATTGTAAATGTTTTTTTTTTGTGTGCACATTTTGTAATCTGGTACACCACTTCGATGGCTCTTAAAGTTTGCTTATTTTTCAGTCATTTTGATTTTCATGGCAAAGCATTAATGCAGCATATATCTGTGCAGAAACAAAACAAATAAATAAGGTAATCTGAATACTTGTAAAAAAAGAATGGCTATCACTTTTTATATAGCTATTAAAGGAGTAATTCACTTTAAAATGAAAATTATGACTTTCTTCTTTAGGACGAATACAATCTGAGTAATATTAATAAACACCCTGATGCTTCCGAGCTTAATAATGGCAGTGGATTGTAACCATCAGTTTGAACCTCATAAAAGTGCATCCATCCTTCATAAAAGTGCTCCACGCGGCTCCGGGGGGTTAATAAAGGCCTTCTGAAGTGAAGCCATGAGTTTGTGTAAGAAAAATATTCATATTTAACACGTTACAAAGTAAAATTCTAGCTTGTGGCCATAAGCAGTCTACTTGCGCCTAACTTAGCGCAACTTACGCAACTTGTGACGTCGGAAGCAGTGTAGTGCGTCATGGCGTAGTGTAAATATCAGCAGTATGCAGCATTACTCGCATAAGTTGCACTTTAGACTTAAGTGGAATCCGTATGTTCGTTTGGCAGGAAGCTAGTTATTTTACTTTATTAAGTTTTAAATATGGATATTTTTCTTACACAAACTCATCGCTTCACTTCAGAAGGCCTTTATTAAAGGGATAGT
The DNA here is from genome assembly GCF_949319135.1 of Squalius cephalus. Classification (NCBI taxonomy): domain Eukaryota; kingdom Metazoa; phylum Chordata; class Actinopteri; order Cypriniformes; family Leuciscidae; genus Squalius; species Squalius cephalus. Next base: position 18,104,961 of record NC_137133.1, read on the forward strand.
TCACTTTGAAATTAAATTTTGGTATGTTTTAGCTTATCTCAAGGGCATCCAAGATGTAGGTGTCTTTTTTTCCGCAGTAGTTTCAATTTTGATATTTTTAGGTCAAACCGTTCTTGTCTGACAGTCATATCATGCAGGTCTATGGTCACCCCCTCAAAGAGCATGCACAGAGTCCAAATTAAAACAATTCCCCATCGTCCAAATTAAACAATTCCCCATCGTAAGTACACATTGATGGCCTAAGACACGAAACGAGCGGTTTGTGTGAGAAAACGAACAGTATTTATATCGTTTTTACCTTTTGTAGACAGCCACGTCCGAGTGATCTGAAGGCGCGGGCGCTTCCTATTGTGTGACATGTGCGCAGACTGGTGCATATATATATATATACACTAGATGTCGCCTTGGCTACGGCAGTTCATTGGAACGAGGCGACGTCTAGTGTATATATATCTATGCACCAGTCTGCGCACACGTCACACAATAGGAAGCGCCCGCGCCTTCAGATCACTCGGACGTGGCTGTCTACAAAAGGTAAAAACGATATAAATACTGTTCGTTTTCTCACACAAACCGCTCGTTTCGTGTCTTAGGCCATCAATGTGTACTTACGATGGGGAATTGTTTAATTTGGACTCTGTGCATGCTCTTTGAGACAGTGACCATAGACCTGCATGATATGACTGTCAGACAAAAAGAGTAATTGAAACTACTGCGGAAAATAAGACACCTACATCTTGGATGCCCTTTAGGTAAGCTAAAACATACCAAAATTTAATTTCAAAGTGAACTATCCCTTTAACCCTCCAGAGCCATGTGGAGCACTTTTATTATGGATAGATGCACTTTTATGGACTTCAAAACAGAAACCGGCCATTCACTGCCATTATAAAGCTTGGAAGAGCCAGGACATTTTTTAATATAATTCAGATTGTATTCGTCTGAAAGAAGAAAGTCATATACACCTAGGATGGCTTGAGGGTGAGTAAATCATGGGTTAATTTTCATTTTAAAGTGAGCTACTCCTTTAAGATACGGTTAGGGTTTGCAAGATTGATCAAGACATGGAAACAAATCAGAGAAAGTTATTTCTTCTAATATTAGAACTGTAGCCATTACTTTTGTCCATCAAATTTGCTTTAAATGTAACTTTAAGCTTCCTTCTGTCTCTCTTTATCCATACCCGTTTCCAACAATCCATCAAAAATTAGCTTTTTTTATCCATCTAAGACTCTTTTAAATGGTCATTTTCAACACAGTCTTTAAACATAATAGTATTACAATTGTTGATCCAAATAATGTCTATTTTATATGTGATAGAAAACATTCACAATACAGTGCTATGCATAAGTTTAAACACCCATGGTAAAGTTGACTAAAAAGAGGAATAAAAAATCATCTTTTGGAAATTGAACTTAATACCTTAATTTAACAAATGAGGAAAAATCCAACCTTTAAGGACACCAATTTTCTTTGTGAATGAATAATGTATCGTAAATAAATAAATGTTCTTCCTTAAAATACAGGGTGCATAAGTTTGGACACCCCTATGTTAAATTCCCATAGAGGCAGGCAGATTTTTATTTTTAAAGGCCAGTTACTTCATGGATCCAGGATACTATGCATCCTGATAAAGTTCCCTTGGCCTTTGGAATTAAAATAGCCCCACATCATCACATAGCCTTCACCATACCTAGAGATTGGCATGGTTTTATTTCAGTTAGCCTAATAGCTGGTTTGATTTGCATTGAGAGATGATCTTATGGAAAGTACTCCATGTCAATCTCTAGGTATGGTGAAGGCTATGTGATGATGTGGGGCTATTTCAATTCCAAAGGCCAAGGGAACTTTATCAGGATGCATAGTATCCTGGATCCATGAAGTAACTGGCCTTATAAAAAAAAATAAAAAAAAATAAATAAAAAAATCTGCCTGCCTCTATGGGAATTTAACATAGGGGTGTCCAAACTTATGCACCCTGTATTTTAAGGAAGAACATTTATTTATTTACGATACATTATTCATTCACAAAGAAAATTGGTGTCCTAAAAGGTTGGATTTTTCCTAATTTTTTAAATTAAGGCATTAAGTTCAGTTTCCAAAAGATGATTTTTTATTCCTCTTTTTAGTCAACTTTAGCATGGGTGTCTAAACTTATGCATAGCACTGTATATTGAAAAATCTGATTTAAGTTCAACAATATATATAAAATTAAACAAATGAACTGCTCGTCATCAGAGGATTTAATTAAATGAACTGCTCGTCATCAGAGGATGACATTTATCGTGTTATATTTGTGATTAATTCATCTCTCGCTGCTAACTGACCTTTATTTCAAAGTCTCCATGATTAAAGCAGCTCACCACTTCCACCATCCATCATGACAATAACTTCCCAGATCATTAAGAGCCAGTCACTTCCAGTCCGTGCATAAACAACCTTTCAGGCCCTTCACTATTGAGGAAGACTGAACACCGGAAATCAAATGTAAAGATTATTTGAAATGCTCTCACCATATCATTTCCCATAAGCTGACACTGAACCAGCACTGGGCCACAAGTGGAGACAGGCCGCTGGTTTGAATAAATGCAACTTACAAATCAATTACCAGATAACTTAAAATGACAAGTAAATGTTGTTGTTGTTGTTGTTTTTTTTCCATGAAGCTATACACTATAAAAAGACTTAGTGTAGAACTATATTCTGTGAAAAACTTTTGAATTTTAGTAAAACCTTTTCCTTTTTTTGCACAACCGAAAAAAAAAAAATCTTAGTCATGCATCTAGGTTTAAACTAGCATTTTACCATGGAGGCCTAACTGTAACTTTAAGTCATATATTTTATTTTATCATATAATAAATACATTCGTACATTCAAACAATTTTAAAAAAAATATATTTTTGAAAGAAGTCTCTTCTGCTCACCAAGGCAGCATTTTGTTAAAAAAGAGGAAAACAGAATATTCAGAAATATTATTACAATTTGAAAGAACCAATGTATTTTAAATACATTATAAATTCGATTACAATTCAAATTACTTTTTTAATATACTGTATTTTAAAATTTAATTTATTCCTGTGATCAAAGCTGTATTTTCAGCATCATTACCCCAGTTTTCAGTGTCACATGATCCTTCAGAAATCATTCTAATGATTTGATACTCAAGAAAATTTTCTAATTATCATCAATGTTGAAAACAGTTGTGCTGCTTAATATTTTTTGGAAACTGTGATACATTTATTTCAGAATCTTTTGATGAAGAGAAAGCTTCAACAGCATTTATTTTAAATGGAATATTTACTTTACTGTTATTTTTCAATCCTTTCTGACCCAGAGAGAGCAGATTAGGTATGAAACAGCTTCACAAACACTCTTTTCAACTACACAATATCATTAGTTATGTCTTACAATGATTCAAACTATTACAGAAGTACTGGGATAAAAGTGTATAGTTCGTATATAAACTGATGTCTACGGTAGCGATCAAAATAGAGTAAATCACCTTTTGAAAGTGACGTGACGCTTCAAATAAAGATTAAATTGCATCGTTACACCAGTAGTTGGCGACAAGTGACTAAAACAAATGTATTTGTCATTGAATAAAACAAGGAGGGAAGGGGAGAGAGAGATATTCCACGCATACAGACCACTAATATGACATGTAAAAATAAACAGCAGCCTGGCTTTTTAATGCAGGAAAGCACATTACAACAAGGTTATTTTACACATTCTCACAGCAAAAACAAAAAAACAAAACCATTATTTTATAACATGAGACCCTATAATATCTTACTGCATAGCAATAAGACCATATTTGGTTGACGCTAAAAATATTTTTGATGTTGAATGGAATGTCAGTGAGTCTCATTTCTAATATTGTTTATCTATAGGTTCTTTAAATATTAGGAATTATTCAATTTTGAAAAAAATAAACTACAAAAAAATGAAACATTGTCATCATTTTTATTATATGCGGGGAGTGTTAGTTATCCCTGAGTTAAGTTAGAACTAGTATCTGCTTGTTTTAATCCCAATGTGAAAAATGGATAGCCAGTGGACTGAAATGATACAGAACACCAAGAGTTTATAATAAAATGTAGGATTTAAAGATGTTGCATTTATAATGCAAAGGCTGGTATTATGAGGAAAACAAATAGGAAGAATGAGAAAAGATGATCAACAGATGCACTGTTTCAATGCAGATTTCCTGCATCAGGCAGACTCTTGCCAGAATCTTCTCACACATGGACAGGGTTTTCTGACCAGGTTCACTACATTTGAGCTTCCTTAAATAGCAGTTTCACTTTTTGCATTGCTAAGGCTAATGTTTGACACTTCCAGGGAGTATAACTTGTGTATCATGTGAGCTACAGGCATCAAACATTAATATTCAGCTCAGGTCACATTTATCGTAACAAATTTCATACTCAATTTTTTTTTTTTTTTTTTGCATTCGAGACCATTAAAAAACTAAAGACATTTAATTTTTAAAGCTTGCTCATGTCTCTAAATACAGCATTCACTGCTAAAACAAAACATTTTCTTTTGTCAGTATTATCTTGTTTTCCAGTAAAAACTTCAAATTGTTTTTAGAGAATATATGTTAATAAAAAATAAATTGGTAACACTTTACTTAAAGCATTTTTGTATTATAAAACTATCTTTAATGCATTGATTATGCCTTGTGTGGTCTCATGAATAATTGTAGCTAGTTATAATATTTTATACTATTTATTATTATAATATTCATTGTTAATCCTTCAGAAAGTATAACACATAATTATACTGCATTATAACTTTGGTTACATTTACTTATGAAAAGATATACTGCATTAAAACATACATTATGAATACCTTTATAATACATTATACATAAAGACTTTAAGTGTTTACCACTTTACATGAACTAGCAATAAGCAATATATTTTCACATCATTTATTAACCTGTTCACAGTGCATTAACTAATGTTAACAGATACAACTTTTGATCTTAAAAATGTGTTAGTAAATGAGTAGATTAACTAAGATTAACAAACGAAACCTTATAAAGTGTGACCAATAAATTAATTCAAGATATATTCTCTATTTTTCTTAAATTCTTTTATTTTGATTAATATAGTATACAGTTTTTGCTTTTGCTGTACATTTAAAAACAAGACAAAAGTACTGATTAAAAGTGCAGTCACATTAGCGAAATTTCATCGGCTAAAAAGGTTCATTGTCTATGGTCAATATTGTAGCGATGCATGAAGACATTTTTAAAACCAAGCAGCTTTCAGTTGGTCAACGTGGAAAATCCACATGACCAACTTGAAATCGTTGTGAAATCTGTGGAGAAATCTTTAGTCCTCACACAAAATTTCCAATTCCTATTGAAATGACTGAATTTCACAAATGTCAAATTTGTCGCGTAAATGTGACCGCACCATAAAGGTACACTACGTAACTTTTTTTTGTTCAAAATCAACAACATGTAAATAGAGACAATACATCATCAATCCCTCTTCCAAAACTGTCCTGATTCACTACGTCACTCGCCCGTGCTTCTTGTCAGATCCGTAAATAAAGAAATGTTGCTCCGGATACTTTGACGTGTGTCTGGTGTGAGAGTGGCAGAGGTTAGTTGTCACAACGAACGAGAAAGGCTGACATGGAGCAGCTAAATCTCCAACCTCTGTTAAAAAAAAAAAAAAGAGCACGCAAAAAGAGCACGCGACAGAGCTCGTAATAAAACAAGAATCAACATTGGCTGGGCTTTTTGAAGAATGCGAGAACTGAGAGATTTGAAAAGTTGTTAAAGCGACGCAGAGATGGGTGTTTATTTCTCAACAGGCGAGTAAGGTTTTATTGAACAGATAAATTGCCATTATGTATCTCTTTAACAGAGTTGATTGTAAAGCATTATCTATTGTGAAGGGTAATTTCATCATGGTTGTTGTAGAGCTGTGCTGGAATTTATTTTCAAGTAAGCACCGTGTCTATAAATGGGTAAAACTATAACGTCTTCAGCTAGTCAGCTTGAGATCCTTTCCATCTAAACTGGTTAAATCTCTTAAGCCTAGTAGTGAATGTTTTATGAGCGGTATAATAACCATATTCATCCGCACAATCACGCAGAGCCGAAGCACAACCAAAACAATGTTCATCCGCAAAATGCTTGCAGTTTTGTTTTTTAACTGCTAGAGGGCCGAAAGTTACATAGTGTACATTTAATCTTTTTTTTAATTTTTTTATAAGTGTCGGTGAAAATTTTACATCTTTGATTAGACAAAAATTTATAATTTACTATAACCACACTTTACATCCAAAATAGACTTACATACATAAAATATATTATCATTTACCAGGAGAAAATAGCATTTTGATTTAGTTTTACATACGCTTTCAGAAAAAAAAAAAGGTTCTTGTTTAAAAATGTAGATTATTGCTCAAGGTCCATATCCTTTACTGCACTCTAGATTGGTTTACATTTGTAGACCAGCAAAATACTGAGTAAAGAAAGATAAAAAGAAAGAGGGCGGTGTCATTCGGCCCAGGTGTCGCTCTCACTTCTGTCAGTAATGGCTGCTGCTGTGTTTTCATCCTTATCATGAAGGTTGTTGTTGTTGTTTTTGTTGCTGTAGGTGAACTGCATCTCATGCCTGTTATTCTGGATGGCTGACGTTTCCTGCAGTCTTAGTTCATCCAGCTTCCTCCACAGTTCCTCACGTTCCTGCTCTTTCTTCTTCTCTCTGAGGACAGAAGTGATGGCAATCATGAGCAGTGTCATTTTAAACTAAATGCAAAGAGTAAAGGTGTATTCTTACCGCTGTCTGTCAGATTTGTATGAGGCTGTCAGTTCGTCAAACAGTTTGCTGTTCATCTCCATCAGTGTTTTTAATACATTGTACACCAGGGCCACGATCGTCCTGAGACAATGTAGAGTAAAAGAGTTTACAACAAGCCTGCGTGTCATTTCTTTACTGTCAGACTTTGTAGAATTTAAGGTTCCAACCATTTAAAGACTTTCTTAGTAAATGAAGCAAATACAATATTTCATTTTATTTAGAAAAGACATTCTGTTCATTTGAACTTTTAATTAATCAAAGAATAAAACATTGAAGAACAAATCTGTAAATATCCACAAAAAAGTAGCACAACTGTTTTCAATATTGATAATAATAATCATTTTTTCTTGAGTATCAAATCAGCATATTAAAATGATTTCTGATGATCATATGACACTGAAGACGGGAGGAATGATGCTGAAAATGCTACTTTGATCACAGCAATAAATTACATTTTTAAATATATAAAGAAAATATTTCAGATTTTGCTGTTTTAACTTCTCTTTTTTTTTTTTAATAAATGCAGCCTTTGTGATTAGTTATTTTAAATTGTTCAACAAAAAAAAAAAAGACAGTTTGGGTTTGGAATATCATTGAAATGTCAAAGTAAATAAACGATGATACAATTTTAATGGTTTACAATAGTTAACAAATCATTTCTAAAGCATTTATTAATCTTAGTTAACGTTGATAATATTTCCTAATACATTTTTAAAAACAAAAGTTGTATCTGTTAATATTATTTAATGGGCCTGAGCTGAGCTGATACTAACAGTTGTATTTTTTATCAATTAACATTGAAAATATTTATTAATATTAATTAACAAACATTAATAAATGCTGTAACAAATGCATTGCAAATGCAATGTAACAAATGCAATGCTTTGTTTGTTAATGTTAGTTATTGTGTTATGAAATTAAACATTATTGTAAACATTTTTATTTTTGGCTAATGTCATGTTCAAATGACAACAGCAAAGATCAATTTAAAAAAATATACAAAACCTACGGGTTCCAGTGTTCTTTGGAGATCCGGTACAGGTTTCCAAACATGATGGGAAGGATTTTGGCATTATTCTCCTCGATTAGACTCAAAATGTATTCGTTGTTCCAGAAGTACAGTGCTCGTTCTGCTACCTGCAAATACCAAACAGCCAGATTAATAATGAGAGCCAATAACTTCTGTTGAAATATACAGCAGTCAAAAGATTAGGGTCAGTAAGATTTAAAGAAATTATTACTTTTATTCAGCAAGGACACATTAAATTTGATCAAAAGTGACAGTCAAGACTTTATAATGTTACAAAAGATTTATATTTAAAATAAATAGTTCTTTTGAACTTTCTATTCAAAGAATCCTGAAAACGGTTTCTTCATAGTTTTCACAAAAAAAAAAAAAATTAAGCAGTAAAAAAAAAAAAAAAACTATTTTCAACATCGGTTACACTTTCTTTTAAGGTGTCATTGTTTCAGTGTAATTATATATTTAAGTACTGAGTAATATTAATTAACTACATGTGCTTAATATAGGGTTAGGGTAGGATTAGGATTTGGTTGAGGGTTAGTTGCATGTAATTATGCATAATTTACTGTTATTACTATGGTAAGTACATGTAACATTATGTAATGAGGACACTAAAATAAAGTGTTAACAATGTTTCTTAGAATGTTTTCTTAATGATCATGTGACAATTTTTACTGTATTTTTGATCAAATAAAGGCTGGAATACACTACATGACTTTTGCCCAGATTTACAGTCTGGACAAGTTGTCGAAAGTCAGAGCTGTTTGATATTTTGAGCAGATTTAGAACACATAAACGGTGTCTCATTTCAAAGGCTGCGTCACATTTGTCAGTTTGTTTTGTTCGTATAATGACTTGAATGTCTGGTAGTGTGTGATCCTCAGTCATTTAGTGTATGATGCCCAGTTTTTCCTCTGTGCCTATTTACAAAGTTGGCAAGTGTATGAGGTCTAAATATTTTTTTTAAATATGTTCAGATTTTAAAAGTCTTGCGGTGTATTCCAGCCTCAAGAGACTTCTTACCAAAAGAAATCGTAACAACCCTAAACTTTTAAACAGTAAATGCAAATAGCATTTGTAATCTGCCATTTTTCCCTACATAGTGTGATGAAATTGGACAGGTCAGCAGACAGACCCCGATTACAATCTTACACTGTACCTGAAAATGAGGGCTGGCTACACATTTAGAGATTTGCTTAAATAAAGGCTCCTGAATCTTCTTGAACTGAGTGGGTTCAATAACATCCAGAATCTCTTCGATTTCCCCTAGAAACATGACCTAAATAAAACAGAGAGACAGAACCCAGGAACTCATCAGACACATAATTCGGCAAACATACAATGAGAAAGTGAAAAAAAAAAAAAAAAAAATAGTAATGAATGCACAACTGTGCCAATATAATGGCTGTATGTAATTACTGTTATAAAGACAGTTATCAGATGGGCTTACCTCTTTCTGACTACATGTCTTGGGCCAAAATTTCAGAAGGCCACGAACCACCTAAGAGAAAACAGAAAAGACCTAATAAATTTAGCAATCCTAATGAATATGAGTTAGAAAACAAATATTTATATATATATAAATAAAATATAAAATATAAATATAAAATATATAAATATATATATATATATATATAAATATATATATATATATATATATAAATATATATATATATATATATATATAAATATATATATATATATATATATATATAAATATAAATATATATATATATATATATATATATATAAATATAAATATAAATATATATATATATATATATATAAATATAAATATATATATATATATATATATATATATATATATATATATATATATATATATATATATATATATATATATATATATATATATATATGTATGTATGTATGTATGTATGTATATATATATATATATATATATATATATATGTATGTATATATGTATGTATGTATATTCATGCTGAAAAACAAGTGATAAATAGAAAAAGTAAATAAACTAAACTATATAAACAACAAATAAAAACTAAATTTATAAAAGTTTTTAAAGTTTATCTTTGAAATAATAATAAATAAATTTAAAAAAAAATCGAAAAACTAAATCTGACCTCACTTCATCAAACAAAAAGTAAAGCGTAAAGGAAAACAAATACAAATATATATACATACATTAATAAATTGTATATTTTTATTATTATTTTACTTCAATTACAAGGGGTGATGATTATTATAAATATTTTCTAGTCTAATTTGTTAGCTAACTATTTTGCAAGAAAATGAATAAAGACCTTTTTAAAATGTATTGTAAGAAATGTGTTGTGCTAATTGTGACATTCAGTTGTTTATTAGTGTTGACAAGAACTGACTGCCTTGTATAAGTGGTTACTTAGCTTTCGATTATATAACAGTAAATTTGGCACCTATCTGTCTTCTGATTGGCAGAATCCATTTCTCATTCCTTTTTTGGAAAATCATGCAAACTGCCAATGCAAATTTTGGTCATTTCATCTACTTCGAGTACCCGACAGACAGATCAAGTTGATGTGGGTGCTGTGCTATTTTTTATTATTGTGTTATTTTTTATTATTTTATTGCATCACATAAACATCCCATAAGGATCAGCTGTGCCATTTTCCCTGCTGATTATTTGTGGTTTGCAAACCTAGAAATATGAAAATCATTCATCGTACCATATCATTTATTGCTCTGCCTTCAACATAACCGCCCTCTAAGTTGGGGGATTTATGCCTGTGCACAGCCATGAGTTAATTCTTGCTTACAGGCGAACACAAGTGGTAATGAGCTCTCATCTACACTCATGAACACTGGGGCTTCCCTGCGGTCGCCACCACGTCCTCAGGATCAAGTCACTGTTCACGCATGACTGTTCAACCAAACACAACAGCAGCCGTATAATCACAATGGCTGAAAAACACACTCCATGGCAATGCAGATGGCATGAAAACCAAACATCAAGCCAAACCTCCAGAAGCCCCTCAGAATCTTCCGCCCTATGGTGTCCGAGATGTGTGGGATGAGTACCTGTTCCGAGGCTGCTAAAGCCTAGCTCTTTAACATCTGGCAAAGTCCCTCAAGCAGTCATTTATAAACTATCATCACTGTGCCTTGAAAATACTTAACTTCAGGATACTCCAGAGGGATTTTCTCTATAATAAGCACAGAACTGCAAGTCAAATTAGTAGCACACTCCATATAAATTATAGCCTCACTGTCCAAACATCTACTGTAATAAAATGAAATAATTAAATAATGAAACAAACAAACAAACAAACAAACACGTATCAGAGCAGTAAAATCATCTGGTCGTTAGCAGGTCCTAAAATTAGGCAAATACAACCTCAGATGAACAACAGCAAATGACAGTGCACCGTGTAATTTTTTATTTAACAAAAATAAAAGGCAAAATGGGAAAGGCATTGGTGACAAACTAAGTACACCCTATGATTCAATTGCTTGTAGAGCCACTTTTAGCAGCAATAAGTTGAAGGAGTTTTCTGTATGACAGTATCAGTCTCTCGCATCGTTCTGGAGGAATTTTGGCCCACTCTTTTTTATAAAGTTGCTTCAGTTCATTGAGGTTTGCGGCCATTTGTTTATGCACAACTCTCTTAAGGTCCTGCCACAGCATTTCAATCTGGTTGAGGTCTGGACTTCGACTGGGCCAGGGCAACACCTTGATTCTTGTCTTTTTTTCAGCCATTCTGTTGTAGATTTGCTGGTGTGCTTGGAATCATCGTCCTGTTGAATGGCCCAATATCATCCAAGCTTTAGCTGTTGGACAAATGGCCTCACATTTGACTCAAGAAAACTTACACAGTTTATACAGAGGAGGACATGATCGACTCAATGACTGCAAGGTGCCAAGGCCCTGTGGCTGCAAAACAAGCCAAAAATCATCAACCCTCCATCAGTATGATGGACAGTTGGTATGAGGTGATTGTGCTGAAATGCTATGTTTGGTTTTCGCCAAACGTGGCACTGTGCATTATGGCCAAACATCTCCACTTTGGTCTTATATGTCTAATGGACATTGTTCCAGAAGTCTTATGGTTTGTTCAGATGCAACTTTGGAAACCTAAGCCGTGCTTAAAGAGAAGCAGCTTTCTCTTGGCAACCCTTCCAAACATGCCATACTTGTCCCATCTTTTTCTAATTGTACTGCCCAGAACTTTAACATTTCACATGTTAACTGAGACGTGTAGAGTCTGAGGTGTAGTTCTTGGGTGTTTTGCGATTTCTCTGAGCATTGCACGGTCTGACCTTGGGGTGCATTTGCTAGGACATCTATTCCTGGGAAGACTGGCTACTGTCTTGAATGTTTTCCACTTGTGAATAATCTTCCTTACTGTAGAATAAATCAGAAATTAAATCAAATGGTTTGGAAATGGCCGTATAACCCTTCCCAGATTGATGGCAGCAACAATTGCTTCGCTAAGATCAATGCAGATGTCTTTCCTCCTTGGCATTATGTTAACACACACCTGAATGCTCCAGATTAGCAAAGTGCCAAAACTTCTGCTTTTATAGAGGTGATCAATCTTGCTGATAATCCATTACTCAAAAGCCTTTGATTAGCAGTGCCTGACAGCTACTTTCCCTCTTAATTCCTATGGAAGCAGTAAAGGTGTACTTAGTTTTTCACCCATAGCTTTTCCATTTTGGCCTAGTTTTTGTTAAATAAATAATGACACGGTGTAATATGTCATGTGTTATTGTTCATCTGAGGTTGTATTTAATTGCTTCATTAACGTAATTTACGTCACATAGATAGATGATCTTAGAAGTCGGGAGTTTATCACACTGAGCGTCTACAATGGCGCAAGCACCTGCAACCCTGGTAGGCGGACATTTTTATTCTAACCCTTTAACCTGATTTCGCTTTTCTGTTTGTGATCAGATCATTTTAAGCCGCTAAACTCAAGGAAAGTTTTCAGTCAAATGATCCAGTAAGTGTATTCATTCAAACAATCAGTCCAAAACAGTGCTAATGTATAGAAAACGTCTAGGTTCCTAATGCAACCAATTTTACATCTGAACGACTGATGAATTGGGATCTCGCCTGAGAGCCCAATCACCTTCGAGTGTAAACAAAACAAGCCAGTGGACATTGGCGAGTGAGATTTGCATCGCGGACCACACTGAAATGGAAACATGCTGAACTCACCAGTTTTGCACTGAGGAGCCGAGGTGGTGTCCTGGCATTTCAGCGGTGGTACAGCAATTTTGGCGATGGGACGTAACATTTCCATTCCTTCCTTCAGTGAATGGGGGTTACATTAGTACCCTAAACCTTCCCTATCAGTCAGTCACATTCAACGTTACGTCAGAACGACTGACGAATTGGGATCCCTGCCAAAACGCTGGAATTACTGCCCCTTCCAGCGCCTCGCGTTAGCTGCCTAATCCACCCGCACCTGCAGGGGCAGAGAAAGGACAGAGCTTTAACGCAGAGAGAGAGTCGATCACTGCTGTTCCCTCTTATCAACACAGTGATTGACTATTTGGATAACACTGGGAAAACGTGCCTATTCCAAAAAGTAAGGGACACTACTGAGACCACATCCTGCTCATAGGGTGGTAACATGTGGAGTTACACATATGGACTGACCATTAGGGCAGTGCTACATATGGAAGGTCTCTCTGGTAGATCCAGCCTAGCTAGGGTGAAGTCAATACCGAGCAGAGATGGCAGGGTGGGCTCTGCCAAGGGAAAAACATGTGCTTGCCAACAGGGAAGCCGTACCGTGGAAAAATACACATGTGGGATAACCTGTAGGGGAATTACTACACATGGGCACCTAGTCTAGCACAAGGGCTGACATTCTGGGCATACAAACAAGTGCTAGACCTAGCGTTGGATGCATCCACAGCGTCTGACTGCCCAAGATGCTGGAGGAACTCATGCAGGGTTCACTAGTTGGGGAACTCACCTGTGGAGCAGATAAGCGCTCATATCCCGTCCTAAGAGGGGAGCAGCGCAGAAAGCAAGGCACCGAGTGGGTCCCCCTACATACTAGCTACTTATAGCCAGTACATGGGACGACACATGCTCTACACAGAGATTGTAAAAACCTCGCAAATGTGTTGGGTGTCACCTAGCCCACAGCTCTACAAATGTCTGTCAGCAAGGCGCCGTGCGGCAACACCCCCGAGTTGAGTGAGCCCTCACTCCAAGGGAGCTCGCCTGGTCGTGAGCCTTATACAACAAGACTATGGCATTCACTATCTAGTGGGCCAACCTCTGCTTGGAGACAGCCTTTGTGAGACGACGGCTGCAGTGTTGTCCATCCAGACAAGCACATGCTTTCCCTGTAGCAGTGATCTGAAGCTAGCAACTCGAGGCAATTGATGTGCCACTGCAGTCAAGGTCCTGTCCAGGAGCCCAAGTCAGCACATGGCACCCCAGCCGGTGGTAGAGGCATCTGTTGAGACAACAACATGCCCGGACACTTGCTCTAGGGGAACTCCTGCCCATATAAAAGCAAGGTCTGACCAGGGGCTGAAGGTTTGGCGACAGTCCGGTGTGATCCCCACCCGGTGTGTGCCGCGTTGCCATGTCCATCTCGAGACTCTGCTCTGTAACCAGTGCTGAAACAGATTCACATGAAGCAAATTGAGCGGCGTGATTGCGGCTGCAGATGCCATATGCCCCAGGAGCCTCTGAAACAATTTCAGAGGAACCACCGTCCTTGCCCTTGAATTGATGATATACAAAAATTTTTTTTTTTTCACTAATCACACATTGTATTTATGCAAAGACACACTTCAGTACATTGTTCTCACACACATTCAGGATAATGTTGTGATTTGTTGTGTATTTAGTAATTCTGAATGGATCCGTATACTCCTGTTCGGTATCGCAACTTGACTTGTCTAAAATGTAAACAAACTCTTTGCTGTTGCAATGTACACATACTATACACTGTGAATTCTGAAAAAAAAATTCTGCAATATTTTTTTTCCCCATAGGTGCTTCGGTGTGTATACATTTATGAATTAGATCTCCTTTTATCATTTGGTTATTTTGTGTCCTTTTGGAGTCTCAAAGTGTCCTTTTTTGGAAAAACAAAATTTACCTTGAAAAGCTTAAAAAATGTATATCTGTTGACAGCCCTAATATTTCTCTTTTTTAGCACAATATGGCAAACCCAACCAAAACCTACAGTACACTGTATTTTTGCCCTACAAAAGTCAGATGGTAGCCAGAGTGTAGCTGCAACAAACAAACAAAAAACAACAACAAAATAAAACGGGAAAACCAAATTGTTGGTGAATGAAATAAATTCAGATGTGCTGAATGTGTGAGCTCTTGTGGGGTTGTAGTGGGGTAGTGTGAAGGTGAAGGTGGGAGTGAGGTGAGCAGTACCACTTCAGTGAGGGTCGGGTCCTTTTCTAAGAACTGAACCACACAGTAAGCCAGCTGAAAGACAAAAAGGTCAACAGTGATTGTGAATAGATACTAAATAAGGGATAGTTTGTGCAAGCAATCAACCAGACAATGGTTTATGTTTCAGCATACATATGAATAGAAAATTAAATGGGATGAATTCTAGTTGCCCAAAATCAGTCTGCAGATTTTGGGCAGTGGAAGTTGACAGATTTAACAGAAAATAATGCAGAGTATGATGGGCACAGATTCAGATTTTTTATTTCCAGATTAAGAACTTTAGACCAGAGGCCTGTTGCATGAAGCTGGTTTCAGTTGATACCCAGGTAAGTTTGAGATTAGTTTGAGCTAACTCTGGTTTTTAGGGCTCAAGAATGTAGAGTGGTTTTTAGAGGTGTTCATCGCCATGGTAACTTATGCTACACGGGTAACCTGCTCCGGAGCAGCTTTTATTCTGGGTTGACAAGCAAAAATATGCAATTTGGTGCAAATGCTGATATTTATATGGCCAAAAAGTGAGATGAAATTCTGGTAGCTTGTATGTAATTCAATGAGACTTTTTATAACAGTAGAGAAGACTGCTTATAAAATGCACAAGAATAAAAGTTGTCACTATATCTCACAATAATATGTCTTAGTAAGATGATATTTAAAGGTGCAGTAAGCAATTTCCGAGAAACACTGTTGACAATTGAAATCAACCCAAACAAACACAACCTCCCTTCATTGCTCCACCCCCAAAATGCACAAGCACGAAATGCAAGAGTGGATGTGTCTTATAGCTGAAGCGAAGCAAACTAATGCTTCATGAAAAATAAAGCAGAGATGATACATACGTGTACACAAGAGTAAATACAAGCAAGAGTTGGTTGTTAGTCGCCAGCAGCACATCAGCGCCAGACAAACAATGACACTCAAAACTGTCCTGTTACTAGAGCTAACATTACAACAACAGCATATCTTGGTTCTGTGATACATTACTCACGTATGGAGCAGAAACAATGCAACCAGTCTTCCTACTTAGGTCTTTCCAGGTCTTTTTCCAGTGATATTCCTCTGACCTTTTCTCTGTAGTAATGACTCTCTTTCTACAGTCTTTCTTCAAATCTCCCTCTTGATCTCTCTATCTTCCCCTATCATGAGTGGACACGCCCCCTTACTGCTGATTAGTGTAGTGGTCCTCAGTCCGATACACTTTCAACAGCGTTTCTCAGAAATTAAAATCTCTTTAAATGCTTAGTTTTATGATAAAAGCTCTTGATAATTTAAAGGCTTTAGAACTTTGCTTTAGGGTTATAGGGTTAAGCACCAACTCTTTGTGTACCTGTGCGTGAAACAGTGCTAGTCCTTTGGCAGTGTGCAGAGGAATGAGGATCTTCATGAGGAACTGCTTGTGTTCAGCTTTCAGCGGCAGAGCGAAGCCATTGATGATACTGCGATTACAAAGACAGTGACACAACTGATGACATGGAGGCCCGAAATTAGATGACTGAAGCCAGTCAACACCAACATGCTTCTGCCACAGGGTTCAGGCTGATCCTGGAGCAAAACAACCTTCTACCCAGCATGCATTCTGACTGCACTTACGCCATTTGATGAACTATGTGAACAGAAAATTAATAAAATACGCATTAGCAAAGAAAAGAAAATGAAACAAAACTCACCTCCCCAGAATCTCGAGGAATTCAGCAACTCCATTAAAGTGCTCAGTTTCATAGAGGTATCTGGAAAAATTATTGGGGCATCCATGAACAATTTACATTTCAAATAAAATATGAACATAAAATGAGAATTTATTTCTTTACTAAATGCACAATCCAAAATTCTTATTCTTACATTAAAGCTTCACAAAGCTTCACAGACATTAATGTTGTAAGGAAACAAAACAAAACATAAAACACTGAAAATGAATATAGTCAAATATATTTCAATTTGAATATATTTTAAAATGGGATTTATTCCTATGTAGGGCTGGGTATAGAGTTTGATAAGTTTTAGGTACAGACCAAATTGCCTCGATACCATCGAGTATCAAAAAAACAAACAAAAAAAAGTCTTGTCATTCGGTAACAAATTTTGATACCCGAGGGGTTAATCATCAACGTCAGTGACAGAACAGGCATTTTTGCTAATGATGTCAAGGAGCTTATTGAAGTGGAGGAGAGAGCGTGCTGGACCGAGACATACGTGCACTGGTCTCCAAAAGGCACCTACCTGGACACAATCCATCAGCATTGCTCTGTGGGGTGGTGAGAAGTTCAAGCAGATCCAGAGGTTCAGTCATCAGGGGTCCAGCTCATTGATTTATCTCCCTGTGAGAGATATGTTGTCACGTTCAGCCCTCTTATGGACACTAAAGATGACCCGCAGGCGATTATTATCTGGGATGTTCTCACAGGACAGAAGAAAAGAGGCTTTCACCGTGAAAGCTCTGCCCACTGGTCAATTTTCAAGTGGAGTCCAGATGGGAAGTTCTTTGCCCCAATGAGGCAGGACACTGAGCTTCTATGAGACTCCTTCGATGGGTCTTTTGGACAAGAAGAGTTTGAAGATAAATGGAATTAACGGTTTCTCCTGGTCACCTGGTGATAACATCATTGCATTCTGGGTTCCTGAGGATAAGGACAACCCATGCAGCTTCCATCAAGGAACGAGATCAGAGTCCGCAATCGGTTTAATGTTGTGGATTGTAAACTTCACTGGCAGAAAAATAAGCATGCAGCATGTATGATGTGCCCAAATCAAGTGCTGGCTATGGCGACTGGCGAGGCATCAAGGAAAAAACACAAGTTTACTTCGGCTTGATGGCAACAGCGAGTGATCATCGCGATGCAATGAATTGCGCAGACAAGCACTGCGTGCGTCGCACATGCTGTGTAGTAAAAGGAACCGTGCGTCTGGGCCATTCATTGACGCAGAACATCCAGGATTCATATTTAAATAGTCCCTTTGCGGTTTAATATTCTCACTTTGACATTTAATTTGAGAGAAACTATCATCACATCACAGAAGGTCTAGACGGCAACCAGTCAAAATAAAAGTTTGGTTTAACTTAAAGAAACTGCGATAGAAATATATTACTCTTGTACAGTATAATGTTCATCTTAATGTAATACAACTACTACTACTACATCTACTACTACTACTACTAATACAAATATTATTAAAACAAATTTTCTTCCATGTTAAAATTTTAACAGTAAACCTCTGTTGTGTAGCACAAAGAGCTTGTTTAATTTTCATTTTAATAAAAGATAAATTAATGTTTTATGGCTTCATTTGATTACCAGAAAAATAAATAAATTAAATACACACACAAATAAAATAAATAAAAACATTTCATAGGGCCCCATTATTGTATACAAATTAATAAATTAAGTTGTTTTTATGAATTCAATTAATTAGATATGTTTTTGATTAAACCATTAAAGGTGCATTGCGCAAGTCTCTGAGTTTTTGCAAATCTATGCCCCCTCTGGCGACAAGCGAAACTGCAACCAGAGGTGTGCACGCTCATGGACCACACGCATGTGTCTTTGTCTTACGTGGAGTTTGCTTTGAGGTTTGGAATGGACTACAAGCCGGTCTCTTTGAATCCATCTTCTACTTTTGTCGCTCGAGTTGTCTTCGCTGATACGGAGAATGGCGGCGAATACACAAACCTGCCAGACATAGCCAGGTGAGTGTGAACGCGCATGACGTCACGCCCAGTCTCAAATTCCGTCCCGAATCCCTCTTATTTATTTTACTGTACAGGATTATAGAGGTAATCGCAGTGATCAGAGAAGGGCTCATTCAGCCCATCAGCCAATTGTTTAAGCATGTATGGGTTAGAAAAACGTGTATTTTTAACATGAAATGTTGCGCAATGCACCTTTAAAATGGAATGTAGACTAAATTAAACAGAAAGCACAGAACTGGGTAAAAATAAAATGGCATTTGAAAAAAAATAAAAAAACATTAAGAATGTAATTTTTGTTAAACTTAATAAATTGCTGTTAAATTGAACACGTTTTATGAGCTTGTAATTGCTAATGTGTAATTTCATAATTACACAGAAAAAAAAATAAAAAAATGTATGATACCCAGCCCTATTCCTATGATGGAAAGCAGAATTTTCAGCATCATTACTCCAGTCTTCAATATCACATGATCCTTCAGAAATCATTCTAAAATGTTGATTTGCTGCTCAAGAAATATTTATTGTTATTATTATCAATATTAAAAAACAGTTGTGCTGCTTCATATTGTTGTGGAAATCAGATATTAAATTATTTAGGATTCAAAAGAACAGAATTAGTTTGAACCAGAAATCTTTAGTAACATTCTAAACCTCTTTACTGTTACTTTTGATCAATTTAATGTGTCCATGATGGTGTGTTCTTACCTCAGAAAAAGGTTGTTGATCTGTTTCCGAATAAAGGCACGCAAACCCAGAAACTTCCCGTAGATGCGATGCAGAATAGTTTTTAGAAACTCTCTCTCACGAGGATCTTCACTGTCAAACAGTTCTAAGAGCTGGAAAAAAAAAATGCAAGGAGTTAATTTTTCATAACAAAACCATTCTGCCATTTTCTTGTGTCTTGCTCTAAGGTGCCAATTTTCTGCAGTTTGTTTGTGCTAATATCTTTGATAAATTGTTACACAATGGAATAGGATTACATTTTATATGTAGTCAAGATACTTGGATTATCTGGGTTTAAAGCATGAAGAAAGCTACATAATGGCCTCATTAACATTTCTTATAATAGTACAAGGCAGCATTAATGGTCAGTGTATATTGCATTAACTTTTTTATTTAATATTGAAAGAAGAGAAATGAGAGCTACTGGAAAACGAGTTTTCTTTTTGTACGAGTTGTGTCAAGGCATTTGTTATTCTAGTTGTTTAATGAGAAAGCGATAAAACAATTGTGAACATCACTTTAGAATCCATCCAGGCTATTGCTGCATCCCAAGTCACATACTATCCATCCTAAATAGGATTCAAAATTAGAATTAGTGTGTCCTAAATTGTAGTATGTTGAAATTAGTATTCCAAAGAGACTCGGATGGTCTACTATTTCCGGTTAGAATCCGAAGTGCAGATCAGTGCACACTCTAATGGCTAATATTGCCCACAACCCATTGCGCATTAGATGAGGATTCAATTAGAACTACAAACATGAATAAAAAGTGTGTTTAAAAAAACTACAAACATGGCGGATTTGCAAGAGCAATGGTTAAGTAGAGAGGTTTAGATAAAAGGGTTTGAGTGAGTAACAATCAGTATCTAACCTGACGAAAACATTTTTATTCAATGTTATTCACATTACATTTCATCTGCAAAAGCATTGAAAACTTTTATAAAGATACATCTGGTCATTAACTTTTAAATGTATCATTGTGCAAACACATGAGGAGAGTTCCCACTTCGAGGAACTCTGCGTCGAAGACGACACTATGGGGAACGCCTCTGCATGATAACGTCTGAAGCACGTGTGAAACTAGACCAATCCTGATTGGTGCTACGTCATGACATAGCGTGACACAGAAGCTTACAAAGGCGCACTGGAACGCAACAGCTTAAGCTTCTGTTCTTGAGCAAGTGCTCTGAAAAAGAGCAGAGCATGCACAGGCAGCTCTCGTGTACACTGTGAGCATTTGGGATATGGAAGCCCAGTCTGTGGCTTCTTCCACCCCGAGCGAGAACTCGATGTTGGGATTGTCTAGCTCCGAGTAGGGAGATGTTCTCAGCATCGAAGCAGGGGATTTTAGGATTCGCCACCTCTTTCCCCCGTATACGAGGAGCTGCTGGAGGTTGTGACTCATGCTTTGGCCAAGAGTAATATTGACTGGCCAATCATAAAATCAGGAACCGTATAAGGAAAGCAAACTAAATGACCGCTTCCATATCAGTCAAGTGCAGCCTTCACATCGGGGGCCTTGCTTTCTTTCCCGATCTCCCCGATGAAATTTCCAGATCATGGGAAAGACCTCTCTCCTCATGCCTAACGAGCCCTACTGTACATAAATCTTCATCCATCCTGGGCTCGAAGGAGAACAGCTATGGGATGATATCTCTCTCTCACTCGACATTGCGTCATCCCTCAAGGCCCCGTAACTTCCCACCAAACCCTGCCGTACAACTTATAATTTGGTATGCAAGGCTTACATGGCAGCGGGTAGGGCTGGTGTGTGCCGGCACACTATGGCAATCATGCAGGTGTACCAAATCGACCTGCTCAGAGAACTAGACGAGGGCGAAGAGGTCGATCCGACTAGGGCTACGTGATTAATCGCAATGAAACCACAAGCGATTTGGCAGAGGCTGCGATTATTTTATGCGCAGCTTGTCAGTGCAGTGCGGCTGATCGGTAGTTAATACTGCTCCATCTGAACACCAGAGGGAGCTCTCACACAGAAACGCCAAATATGCCCCGCCGCAGAAGTACAATAACACAAATCGTTCCAGGAAATCCCTATCGGGCATCATACTATCGCTGTAGCTGAATAAACAGAAGATTGAAACGCTCTGTTTGATTAAACATGACTTATAAACACACGACTGCCTTTTTCTGTGTAAGAAACCACATCTCACAGAAAGATGCTCAACTGTCGTTATGAAGTGAGTTTGGAGTAAAAGCGTGTTATTAAATGTTGTCTTTTGTTGGACAAGAGGTTCATAAATGCTTATGTTTGGAAAGATGTTTGACGCATGTTGCTTTTTCAAATGCATGTTATAAGTGACTCAAACTCGCAGTGCTTTCAATATGGAGCATCGTTTAAGAGCCGTACATCAATGACAAGCTGTGCATAAAAAACAATCGCAGCCTTTGCGATTTCAAAATCGTGGTACGCAAACTCGATTTAAGTGCAATTACATGTAAATTGCGATTAATCGTGCAGCCCTAGTCCCGACAATATCAAAGAACTGCGTCGGGCCACTAACTTGTCTCTCCGCGCCACTAAGGACGACTACACCACCGGCCGCTCCATGGCAGCATTAGTAGTGGCAGAGAGGCATTCATGGTTGAACCAAAGAGAGAGATAGAGCGTTCCTTCTTGATGCCAGTCTGGGTCTCGTGGGAGCGCTGGCACCACACCGAGCCGGTGGAGTTGATCAGGAGGAAGTTTGGCTGGGCGGAGGTGGATCTGTTTGCTTTGCTAAAGACCACCCATTGCCCACTATGGTTCACCCTCATGCATCCAGCCCCACTGGTATATGCATCCAGCCATGGCGGCGCCTGTAAGCATTTCCTACAATCGCTCTCATCCCGGGAGTTCTAGAGAGGGTCAGGCGGGATGGGATCAGTCTACTACTGGTAGCCCCATTCTGGCCTAGTCTGGTTCTCAGGTTTCATAGTGCTCCTTGAAGGTCAGCCTTGGGAGACTCCGTTTAGGAGGGACCTTCTCTCGCAGGCCGGGGGCACAATCTATCATCCCCGGCCAGAACTGTGAGGAGGACCATCCCCCTGAGGACCACCAGCTCTTAGGGGTTGGTCTCTCAACTGAGACCATTGTTGAGACCAGCCTGAACTCTAGAGCTCCCTCCACGAGGAAACTGTATGCCTGGAATGTGTTCACTTTATTGCAGCTGAAAGGGGTGTTTCATTCCCACACACATGTAGAGATCGAATATTCAAGCCGTTTATCCATTTTCTACCTCTGAAAGTAAAAACGAAAAATCAAAGTTGAATTCTTTGTTTAAAAATTTTCTGCTTTCAATATAAAAAACTAATGATTGCAACGCAATGTACACAAACCAATAATGTTATTATTATCTTGTTTTTTTTATTTGTAATTTTCAAAATTCTAAACAAAAAAAGTAAAAAAATAAATAAAAATAAACGAAAAACAAATAGTCTTCAATGCCATTCAAAGCAGTTTGTACCCATTTGAAACTCTTAATGGACCGTTTCATAGAATGGTTTTGATCTGGCAGCATCAACTGTTATGTCACGTTAGACTGTCTGCACAGGAATGTGTTATGTAATGCTACCTTTAGCCCCAAGTCAATGAATCCCTGTCATGAGAGATGTATTTGACAACAGCCTTTATGTAACATGACATTATTAGTAAATGAGTCTAACCTCAATCACATTCATGAGGACATTAATGAGGTCTAAAACATTAGTAACTATAAAAATCAAGATTCAAACAGGAGAAAAAAAGTTAATCTTCCACATGCAGGACTTATTTCATTAGATCACTATATAAGGTGAAATAAAAGACCAGCTGACCATAGCCGTCCTTCGGATGAGACGTTAAACCGAGGTCCTGACTCTCTGTGGTCATTAAAAATCCCAGGATGTCCTTCGAAAAAGAGTAGGGGTGTAACCCCGGCATCCTGGCCAAATTTGCCCCTTGGCCCCTGTCCATCATGGCCTCCTAATCATCCCTATTTACTGATTGGCTTCATCACTGTCTCCTCTCCACCAGTAAGCTGGTGTGTGGTGGGCGTTCTGGCGCAATATGGCTGCCGTCGCATCATCCAAGTGGATGCTGCACATTGGTGGTGGTTGAGGAGATTCCCCCATCTATGTAAAGCGCTTTGAGGTCTCAGAAAAAGCGCTATATAAATGTAACGAATTATTATTAATATTATTATAGCTTTGTCACCCGCTAGTGTTAAACTAAAGCAACTTCGAATGCAAATTCTCAAGCGGTTAATTGATCATTAAGATCCAGTACATGATAAATATATGGAAAATATATTTATAATTGTACTTTGTAAAAAAAAAACAAAAAAAACATATCACATACATGCTGATTTTTAAACAACTTTAAATTCATCAAAGAATATTGAAGAAAAAACAAAATTTTTGTTTCCACAAAAATATTAAGCAGCACAACTATTTTTAACACTGATAATATCAAGAAATGTTTCTTAAGTATCAAATCAGCATATTAGTATGATTTCTGAAGAATCATGTGACACTGAAGACTGGAGTAATGATGCTGAAAATTCAGCTTTGATCACAGGAATAAATTACATTTTAATAAATTTTAAATATATTAAAATTAATATTTTTAAATGTAATATTTCCCAATATTGTTGTTTTAACTGTATTTTTTATCAAATATATGCAACTTCAGGGAGCATAAAAGACTAGCACACTGAGTGTCATTTTTTCATTTTTGTAATCTTTCATAAAAAAATAACATCAATTAACAAAAAGCTATACAACTAATAAATATAACAAATAAAATCGAGTTCCATCCTACATTTTTTCAACATTGTTGAATTTCCGGTTCACAAATACACCACAATGAGTAGAAAATGCAGTTTCATTTTGACTTTTTATCTTTAATCTTAAATGTGTAATTCCTGCACAACAGCATCTCCAAATGGAAAAATAATGCATCAGGCATCAGTGAACGCTATCCACCACATCCCTGATAGAATGACTCTTTTTGTCTTGTGTCTGCTGTCTGTTTAACCCCCTGTCATTATGTTCTTCATCCCAGCCTGGACTGCAATGCTGCCTCTTTCCTTCCTGTGGCGTAAACAGGGCGCTATTTAAAGCAGCCCAGGAAACGCTCACATCATGGAAACTCGGCTTTACCACCTTCCACACTGACTCTACATTCCAGAGCATTCAGTGCACTCAGGGGGAATGACCGGGTCGATATGGACAGCTGATGACCCAGCGGTTTACGCAGGGACAGGGACTGACTGAGGCAGTTCTCCCAAGCATATCATTTCATATTTCTAAATATTTTCTACTTCATTTGTAAAAGTCAGAGTGAGAAAATAAATATATTATGTGGTCTTCTAGGAAAAAAAGCATTTTCTTTATATTTTTCGTTTTCCTAAAAATCCTAAAAACAGGACACATTTACTTTAGGATCACAACTGATAAAACCGATATGACTCGTTTTAAGAGAATATGTTGAATGATGCTGCGTTTCTTTTATTCCCATTGGAGCCAGAGAAACATCAAGTTTCGTTTTAAGAATAAATAAGAAAAAGTAAAAAAAAAAAACAAACAAAAAAAAAACCGTCACATCCTTTTTTTTTCACAGCAAAAACGTCCCCAGTGCTTCGCATAAAAATCAGTCTACAGTCTACTTTCATAGACTACCTAGGAAGTCGCAGATAGCCTTGTTTCGTTACAAACCGTTCACACATTGGCAATGAAAAAAGTGATTAATACATAACAATTCTTATATATAGCCCTTTTAAGAGAAAGAAAACTTAATATTTCTTGCAAATATTGCTTCAGGTAAATTTATCCTGTTTTAAGAATGTTTAAAGCTACACTGTGTAACTTTTTTAGTTGATTCTTAGCAAAAAACACTTAGTTCTTTCAAAAATATATGTGCTCATTAATGTATATTTACTTCTTTCAAGTAATAAAGTATTCTCTTAAGTTTATAATCTGCCATTGAAAGTACATACGGGTGAGGGGTTCGAATGCCGGTCGCCATGTTGCCCCTCCATCTTGAAACTACATTAGCCAAAGAGGGACATGCCTGTAAATTCAATCTTCGCCTTTTGCGTTTTTCACTCAGTGACACCGTGACGAATGCGAGGGGGAGATTACTCGCGAGTGCCGGCAGATTTGAAAGATAGTGTGGTGTGTGTGTGTGTGTGTGTGTGTGCGTGCGTGCGTACTCACACTTGAAAGAGAGAATTAAAACGTCAACGCGACAGACAAATCAGCAAGACCATAGTCAATATTGGAGTAACTTTTCCCAGATGGAAAGCACTCATGAGGAGAAAAGATTTTAAAACGGACGCCGAGGTTGCCTGCTTTCTTCTCGACAGGTAATTCAGCCTGTTGTAATTCATTTGTGTAAATTCAAAGTTTTATAGTTGCTTGTCTAACCATAGCATGGTTGTGCATAACGCCAGAACGACCTCTAGTATAACTTCATCCTCGCGTCAATGGTGAAAAAGTATTGTTTACCTTGTAACATAAATCTGTGCTGCGACGGATCACAGGTAATGAATAGTTTTAAAGGCGCAATTTTTTAAGCTATATAAAAAAAAGGACACTGTAAATTTTAGTTATTTTTAATTGCTTTTACTGTGTACACATTGTAACGTTAGCCTAATCTGATTATGCTGGGATAGCCGATTCCAAGGGTGACGTTTACCTCCTGACATCTGTCCTGTAGTTTTATTCATTTTAGACGTATTGTTTATTATTGTCATGGACGAAGTCGATAACTGGAAGCCATGTTAATCTTGGAATAATACGGCCACCGTAGGAGTTAAAACGCCCTCGGAATTGAGAGGAACAGAAGCCAATATTCACTGGGTAGTCATATACAATTTCACCGCTAGATGGGGGTAAAAATCACACAGTGTAGCTTTAAATAGCTTTACTGCTCCTTTTAAAAAATGGCAAAAGCCCAGAAAAAAAGACTTTTTAAATTTGTGTATTATATTTGTAATTCATGAATTAATATAAAGCACATAATACCTGTAGCACGAACTTCTGGTCAATGTAACGTTTGGCAGTACTTGGCTGGAAGTCTGGATTTTCTAGGAATCGAAGGAAAAACTCGTACACCAACTGAAAAAAAGATGAAAAAATTAATGAAGAAACAAAAGACACAATTTAATGCTTCCAGTATGCAGAAAGATATATTAGAACATATTAGGGCTGGGCGATGAAACGGTAATGGTAATTATCATAATATAATTTTCTGATATAATGTTTATGTGCCACAAGTGGAACGAAACATTGCCACTCATTTGAACTTGGGATACAATATATATACCAGCCACCATATCAGTATCAGACAATATATATAATATATTATATAATGTGATAACAGTATTTTTTTGTAATTAAGCTACAGTATTTGTATTTATAGTAAATGTATTTAGGCTACTGTTATTCATTATACAATGAATGGTTATACATGTTATTCAAATACCATAGAAACCATATATTTACATTTTACCATGGTAGTGAGGTGCTATATGGTTATCACAATCTAAATGTATGCTACTATGGATGACCAATGGTTAATACTGTCAAATGTGCATTCCTAAGAGACAAAACAGACAGTAATATTATTAATATATTGCAGCCTGCACTGCAAGCTGTGATGAAGATGTGTGTCATCAAAGTCAGGCAACACAAACCTGCTCCATGATTTGAAACAATATTACCTGTTAGAACATGCAGAAACTAAGAAAGGTAATTTTTCTATTAAGATACTTATTTTAGGTAAAAAATAAATAAAATAAAATAAAAAAGTGTAAAGAATTCAAAAGTGCTTTGAATGTTGTACCTCAGATTTGTGAAATGTTCACCTGTTTGGCAAGTGTTTGTCATGTTCTGACAATAAAGAGTAGTTTAAAACCACAATTGACTGTCTGGTCTCTACAACTTTCATTCAGGGGCAAAAATCTGCCTTTAAACGTGAATGAAAAAATATTTGTTTGGCCATATCGCCCAGGCCTAGAATATATAGCTTAAAAACAAACATTCAAACAAACAAAATGTAAGCAATGTAAATGAACTAGTGTATGCATTTACATCAACAATTATATTCTTTATAACCTTAATAAAAGGCTGGTCTTATAAGTCTTAAAGGAGAACTTGGTAACTTTTTTAACTTAATAAAACTGTCTAGAATTCATTTGGATGGTTAAACAACCTGTTCTCGTGATACTGGTGACTTTCCCCGCTCCCCCCAGCGTTCCCAGGCGGAAAACCAACCTTGCAACTTGGGGACTACCGTCCCGGCAAGATAGAAATTGGAAGTCTCGTGAGAAGCGAGAACGAGAACGAGAACGAGCGCGAAACACGAATTGCTTTACGACAATTCGACATAAACACACACGCATGTATGATGTATTACCAGATTACCCACCTCGGTAGACATAGCTCCACACGATACAGTTGGCTTGCTCCGATCAAAACAAACGCACATGAGCAGCGGTAGAGAGGGGGAGGAGGCCGCCGCAAGTGAGTTTTTTACGACCGTGTTGTGAAATATATGCCCCCCCCCACAGCTGTAGGGGGAGCTCGTGGGGAAAACATGCGACAACAAAAGGGAAAATCAGCGAAGAAGTGACTAGAGTTCGCTAGAGTTGCCGAGTTCTCCTTTAAAGTTGACTCGTTTAATTTATTTACATGCATTGCTGTCTATGAGGTAAATTAAGTATAATAATTCATAAATATTTACATTGTTAATATGCAAAGAATAAGCTACATCTAACCTGCATGTGAGGCCAGGAGGCTTCTAGAGTGGGTTCATCTTCTTCTGGGTCAAAGTCTGGGTTTTCACTGGGTGGAAGTGTTCGGAAAATATTTGTGCTAACCTGTGGACAGAAACAATTTGGACTTTGCTTTGACTATAGATCACCAAGGAAAAGAAGATTATTTTTGCTAAAAACAAATACATTAATTTTAAAGATTGGTGGACATCACATGAATGCTGACCATGTTGGTGATCTCAGGGTAGACAGGCTCCACCAGAACGCCTCTGTTAGTGGACACATAATCCACGAGTTCAGTGAGAGTGGCCCGTTTGGTCTCTTTACACTTTAGGTCAGTCACCGTGTCATAGAAGTCGAAGATTACGCAGCACTGCTGTAGTTTCTGCATGAACAGCGCATGCTGCTCTGTGGAAGATGCATCTGAAACAATGAAGAAATCATTTATTCATTCTACTGTACGGTCTAATTCAATAATCAACATTTTTATACACAAATGAGAATGAGATCTATGGATTTGACCAATTAAAATAAAATAAAAAAGGAACACAAAAAACACAAAAATAAAAAAAGCAAATCAAGACACAAAAACAAAACAAAAAGCAAAGCAAAAAAAGTAAAAAGTAAAACAATAAAAACATCAAAGAGATGTTATACTTTTAAGGCCATTTCACACTGGCAACAGACACTTGGTCGGGTTGTGTCGGATCAGTGCGTTACCCCTGTCAGAGCTTGTTTTTGCCGACTGAACATGCAGAATCTGAATAAGAATGTCTGAGAAGTGACGTGCTGTAGTCTGGTGACGGTCTGAGTCTGTCGGTGCAGTGTGAATGGGCCTTTACAGAACATGATACTAAATGATCAAAACGTATCTGGACACATCCTTCAGATTTTGCCCTTTAATTTCAATGAAGACAAGCCTGAATAAAAAGATGTTCTTACCGGAACATGGTAACATGACATATTTAAATATTTATTGCAACTAGGCCAAAAAAAAAAAAAAAAAAAAAACTTTTAAAAAGCATTCACAATTGACATTTAAATAAACTTGAAATCACATTATTAAAACATGGTTGATGTCGCTATAGAAAAAGCACATGCATGCATTGTCTTTGGTATCTTGTTATCCAATTGTATTCGAGTGTGTAGTGTGTACATGCACTGAGCTCTCTGAATGCTTGAGTGGACTAGAATGTTGTAATCTACACCGTGTGTCTAATTCCAGTAATCTGGATGAACTGGAGTAAGAATGGAGGCCATTCTACAGCTGGGCAGCTCAGTAACAAAATGTTATTGCACCAGTTTAGTTTCAGTTTAGTTTATACACAGTTGCAATAAAAATGATTCAAACCCCCGGAGACAGTAATACTTTACAAATGTAAGTTTTGCTAAAATACAGTTTAAAAAAAAAATAGCATCTATAACAAACAGTTTAGTGGCAAAGTGATAATGTCAATATATAATATACTGCATATATATATGAATATATAATGAATTGGGCATTATTAATTTTTTGCGCATCGAGGGATTTATTCGATAAATGTCCGTCACACTTTATATCCATGTCGTTTTAATTCCTGCTTTAACATAGTAAGCAAGCATAAGCAATCATTTGTTTTTAGTTTTAAGATTTATGTTTTTTTCTGCTTATAAATGTACAGCATAGCCAACATAGATAATCACTATATATGTTTTCATAGGCTTTATATTACACATTGCTCGGAGGACAGCATTGGGCGGGATAGGGAATAAAATTGTTTAAAATAATTGATCATTTTTTTTAATAAAGACTTTCTTAATTGTCATATCATAATTTTTAGATTTTTCATCCGATTAATCAAAAACGTAATAGACAGATTATTCGATTATCAAAATAACCGTTAGTTGCAGCCCTCCATCGGATAAAAAAATGATCCAGCAGCGCATACGTTTTTAATGTGCATTTCTAGAAATTATGAGCAACTTACCATTTCCATTCAGTGTTTTTTTATGCGATAACCTAAAATTTGCATAAAAATAGGTGTATGGAAACATCATGTCACTGCTTGCTTCTTGTAGAAACATCACAGTAAATCAAACACAGAGAAACATTCCCACATGCATCCATTGTGTGCAGCAAAGCAAAAAGAAATCTCCTCATCCATCCTACAGGAGTCAACTAAAATGACTAAAGGTTACATGAATAATTTTATCATGACTTTTCATATGGCTCCAGAGCTCTTAGAATATAGTGTGTGAGTCATATGGACTATATTTATTATGCCTTTATGGTCCGTGGTCCACATTCACTCCTCATGTGTTTCATACGTTGCTCTATCCTATCGCCTGCAACCCCTGGGCCACCAGTTCCAAGAAGTACTTCGAAGGATCTTATCTTACATAATTCACTATAATACCAGTGACCTCAGCTGGGTGAGTGACACATGAAGAGGCCACTCATAAAACTGCAGCATTTACTAAGGGTTAGAGCTTACTATCATCCATCAAAACCATTTCACCACATGCAAAGCCTAGTAAATCATTTATAATATACTGTATCTTCCTTGAAATGCAAGTGCCACAGGTTAGGTCCGTTTTCACATGGACTATGGAATCTTGACTGTAATATAGAGGGTAATATAGTAATTATGACCCATGTCTACTACAAACACTGTGTACACCAATAATAAATCAACAGGGCTCTATAAATACCAGAAGGACATTTAGTTGACATGAACTTTGACCGTGAACAAACAGCATAAATAATTTGTGGCACTATTATCAGAATATTAGGCTCAATATGCTTCACTAAAAATCATTTCGCATTGAAAAAATGATTAATACAGGACACAGGAGGTTCACAAAATATCACTACAAAAGTACTAAGGTATCATAGTTTTTTTGGACATGTACACTACTGTTCAAAAGTTGCTTTTTTTAAAGATATTAATACTTTTATTCAGCAAGAATGCATTAGATTGATCAAACGTGACAGTAAAGATCCTTGCACACCGAGTCTGAAATCTTTGTCTGAAATTTTCGCACATTAAAAAAATAAATACGACCTCACGTTGTGTCAATCACGTTTACACACTGCCTCCGAAACAAAAAAAGAAATTCAGATTGGTTTTGATTTTCTGTGTTTTTTGCATCCGTAGCAAGCATTTTGGGGTGTTTTGACAATTCAGAGCCAACGAATGACGAATACGAAAAAACGCATACGAAAATTTCAGTGCAAGGACCTTAAAACTTTTACATTGTTACAAATTTTAAATTGTAAAACTAGTTCACAATATTTACTACATCAATCTTTTGTACAGTCGTGTACCATCACTAAACCTTGTAAACCATGGTACTGAGTCTGACTGACGCAGTAGTTTTTTCTAAGTAAATCCAATGGGGATAAAATGTAAACACTACATAATCCCTTTCTTAATGTCACCTAAAAAAGATTTTCTTTCAGTTACTCGCGGCTCTTTTTATACTGTATTTTGCTGCCACAGTGGATCTGCTGCAGGCTCCTGTAAACTTCAGCTCGTGATGTTATTTTTGAGAGAACAGCAGTGTAAGCCACTCGCTCTCGGAGCTGGGGGGGTTCAAACACAACACAACCCCACTGCTGCTCTATTAATACACCTTATGCAACCGATCTGAATGCCAATGGCTCTGTCTTTCCCAGACCACTTCTGCTTATAGTCAGTGCATTCACCACAAGCCACCATATCAATTCAAGCCAACACCAGAAACGCTTTCATTGATTGCCTTACTTTTATTAGCCCTCACGCACACATGCGAGAACACGCACAGGATGAGTCATTGAATTTGTTGAGGTTCCCATCAACACCCCGGGCGTGCGGTTGCCATGGTTACATGGCCCGTCCCTGGAGAGTGATGATGTCAATATAGAGAATGTGAAGCTATGTCACGCTGCGTTGCATGCTGGGACGGCACCTCCATCTTAAGAGGATCGCCCTCTACTACTGATACTGATATTAATACAGATGCCTGCACCTTTGGTTTTGTTTTTACCTTTAAATTAAATATTCACATTCCTCAATGGTATTGTTTGCAGGGAGGAGAAGCTCTTTTATTGCATTTCATTATAGTTTTGAAGAATATTGTTTACAATGTATCAGTTTACTAGGGGTGTTAACGGTTCTCGGTAAAAAATACCGAGTACCAATATCAGTATTTTGGATCCGTCCATTTAAAGTGACAACAGATTAATATTCCTGCTGTCTGTGTTTAATGTTTATCAAACAACAAAACAAGGAAGTCACTCACTGCTCTTGACTCAATAGCTTTTGTAACTTTAATAAGAATTAATCTTTAATTTATAGTCAAATATGCAATTTTCATTTGACTACTCTATTCAATTTCTATACCTGAAATCTACTGTTAGATACCGGATTTATTTGTATCTTTGCAACTTTAATTGTATCTTTGCTCTTTTGTATTTATTTGTGTGGTTGCATGTAGTTTGATTATTTTTTCTTATTTTCTTTATTTTTATTTGACAGTAGGCCTTTTCCCCTAAACATACCGAACCGTACTAAAACCGTGACCCTAAAACCTTGATACAAACCAAACCGTGAGTAATTTGAACCGTTACACTCCAACTGTTTACTATGAAAACACTGTCCCATGCTAGACGCTCGCTGCTGCTTCAGCCTTCACAGTAGAAATGTCCAAATAAAAATGTGTTCGATAAGCTGAAAGAAGTTGATCCATGTCTTTGTTGGAAACGTTTAAATAGAAGTTTGTTGTCACTGTAAATATTCACTTCCCATGGCCACGGAGGGGAATCAGAGATTGTGGGTCACATTCAGCAGACAGACACCGACACACAGTTTTTTTTCTATATTTATTTCAGCACACGGCAACCAAAATCAAATCCCTTGAAGCTTGAAACAGTTTTGCGGTGGCTGCCTGCAAGTTCTGCTAATTCACAAGCCAATAAACTGAGAGTCATACTCACAGGTAATGTTTAACCAAACACAATACAAAACTTTCAAAAGCTCTCAGTAGTGTGATTGTTTTATTGAGTGATGTGCAGTGGGTTTAATCGGTGACAGAATTAATAGATTTGCTATCCGGCATCTTCTCATCACACCCTCAACCTGCTTCCCTTAATGCTTTTACACGTAGAAAAGGCGAAACAACTTATGACATAGTCCTATTTTCTCCCTGAACGAAGATGTGACCAAGATAGAAAATGACATCTGGCCCAGTTGTGGCCCACATCTGCCACATTCTTCTGGCCCACATACCAAAGACTCAACCTGAATGTGGCTGGCCTGGCAATCGCATACATGTTTGGGCCTCATGTGGGCTCAGTTCTGGCAGTGGCAAAGGTCACATGGGCCACACACAGCAAGCCACAACTCACACTAAAACCAGCTCGATGTGTGTGGGCCAGATACAGCATATTGCCGCCAATGCTATATTAACTTCCCTGATAGCATACCTATCCACGCCTTATCTGGCCCAAATCAATTAAGGAGCCATTGGCTCCTATAAGGTAAAAAAATAGGTGCCAAATTATTATTTTTTTAAGTGCCACAAAATAATAAACATGCTTTAATTTTGTCATGTGTTGTCATGTCTGCCAACACTTTTACAGCATCAGCATTTTCATCCATCTTGTGGATGTCCTGGGAACGAAGATTCACTTATAGTAGGAACTAAATTGCTTTTCTAACTACATACAGTCACACATAATTGTTCTTTACGCAGAAGCGGAACCAGTGTCACAGACCATCACCATAATAATGTCAGCATCACTTGGCCATAGTTTGGCCTCCTCCTAATGCATCCTATAAACATTGGGTGTGTGTGCAAGACATACCACAATTTTATTTTTCTTCATTAATATCTGAGGTAAATTTGGCGAAAGGCAGCTATTCATAAGCAATTATATGGGCATTGATGAATTTCATTTTTAGCTCCTTCACTTCTTTCTCTTGTAGACAACAGGTTAAAGTACACAGTCTTTGTCTTTGTGTCCGATTTTCAAATACTTTACTTCAAATCAAAGTTTGTAGTGTTGTGCATTTAACCTTGTACCTGCCTGGTTATAGGTCCATGGCTCTTATAACTCTTTTTCAAAATCCCTATGGAAAAAATATAGGCCATCGAAAAAAGTGGGCGGGCACTGTTGCACTCTATCGACAGGTTTAACAGAACTGACAACCACGTGACTTCCAAAGGCAAAAATAAGAAGACAGGAAATGTGCGAAAACACAGGTTGGACCATGAAATAAAGATACTTCCCTTGATAAGAAGACACAATGTTGACACAATTGGTGTTTACAGTCGACACCCAAACACACTCACACGAGTCTTCCAGCAGACAGTTATGGGCCTGCTGTAAATACTTCACTTGAAGCTTATCAGAGATACAAATAGGTAACTTTAAAGCCTGATTAAAACATCCATGCGTGTTTTATTATAGTTTATTAGTTTTATGAGTCACTTTGTAAAGCATTGTAGGCACCCCAGCGCTGTCTAGGTAGGCAGCTCGCACGGGTTTGAGACGGAGCCTGAGAGTCTATTTCCAGGCTTTATCCTCTTACCTTTGAGCTGCGGGAGCGCCGAGATCTCGGGAGCCGCGGGCCTGCTGCTGTTCACCGCGAACTGAGACGAGCCCTGAACCCGCTGTCTCTGAGCCTTCCTCACAGACTTCCGCGTGAACCCGTCCACTTTCTCGGCCGCGGATATCGCCGACATTTCCAAAGCAGGTCTATCCAACGAGCTGCGTTTACAGTGTCCGTGTGAGCCCTAAACGTG
Organism: Squalius cephalus; assembly: GCF_949319135.1. NCBI lineage: Eukaryota > Metazoa > Chordata > Actinopteri > Cypriniformes > Leuciscidae > Squalius > Squalius cephalus. Next base: position 18,140,152 of record NC_137133.1, read on the forward strand.
TTCAATTCTGACTGACATCCCATTGACTGCGCTGTACATCAAACTCACCAGACCCCATCCAACGACACGCACTGTCGAGCCACTCATGAAGGCTGCATGCTCTCCAAATACACACAGGTATCCTGCGATGATACTTTTTGGTGACGTGTAAATGTAAACACGTAGTTAACAGTAGTTTTTTATCATTCTGAGCGCCTCAATAAACCTGTTACTCCACATAACACAACTCAAACTCAGACGACACACAGCCAAAACACTGAGTCATGATTATCCAGTCGCTTGACACCGGCTCCATGTATAACCGACGCGAGGAAAGTGTTTAATGTGAATCCGCCGGGCCGTAAAATTCCTCTGATCCGCTGAACTTCATTCAGCCGCTGTTGCGCCTCACTGGGGTCTAAATTTAATAAAGTCCCGTGGCGCGCTTGAGAGACAGAAGATTCGTCCAATGAACATTCGAGAAGACAGTAAGCCCCGCCCCCTGGCCAATCAGATTCTTGTTTTAATGGTATTTCGGGAAATAGTCAGGAGGTTCTGTATTCTTGAACTCTCACAAACAAACGTTAAACCACTCAAAATAATAAATATATTTAATTACATATATATAAAAAAATTAACAGATAAGTACAACATTTCAACGATTGCTCACAAAATAACAGCAAGTTAGTTTGTAAGACTTGTAGCCTAGTCAAACGAGTCAATTAAAGGAACAGTTCACCCCAAAATGAACTCGAAATACAAAAATGCGGAGACAAACGAAACATTGCTCTCCCTGTTCCAAACCTGTACGACTTTCTTCTTTTGAAAATAAAAAGTGAGAATGTTATTGATTCAGTCACCATTTACTTTACAGCATCGTTTTTGATCAGAAGTGGAATGACTGTCATTTTACATAACATCTCCTTTACAAAGAAGAAAGGCACATGGGTTTGAACATTCACATTTCTGCGTGAATGAACAATTTAAGTATACAAAAAGGCATATTTTAATTTGAAATGGGTTATAGTTAAAACTGAACTTCAAGGGATAGTTCACCCAAACATTTGTCATTTACTCTCCCTCATGTTGTTCCAAACCTGTATGAGTTTCTTTCTTCTGTTGAACACAAAATAAGATATTTTAAAGAATGTTAGTAACCACACAGTTGACTTCCATTGTATTTTTTTCCTACTATGGAAGTCAATGGCTACAAGCAACTGTTTTGTTACCAGCATTCTTCAAAATATGTTCTTTTGTTTTTAACAGATGAAAAACTCATACAGGTTTGGAACATGACGGTGAGTAAATGACAAAAATTAAATTTTTGGGTGAACTATCCCTTTCATTTCTAAAGCAGAATAGTTTTGATCAACTATGCTGAAGACCTCAGGCAAAAACAAGCAAAACAAGAACTAGGAGGATCAAAACACAGAAGCGGAACTGTCAGGTCAAGTCACATTCCAGACAAACCTGCAAATCATGTAAACTTAAAAGAAAACAAAACGGACTATAGTATACAGTACAATGTAAAAAGTGTTTAAATCATTTTGAAACGCACAGCAATATTGATATTCGATAACTAAAAGTCACTGAGCACATTGGAAATGGGTTAGTTATGTAAAGTGCTGCTTTACAATCAATATAAAACTGAAAATGTGACCGCACATTTAAGGACAGACAGGCTCAAATAAGAGGCATTATACATTTGGAAAGCTAAAAAAAAAAAAAAAAAAAAAATATGAAGTACAAACACTATGCTTATTAGACTTGCGTAGAATTTGATATCAATGCAAATGCTTTAAAATGCATGTTAAATCGAATAAAGTGTCTACAAAAAACTATTTTCAATGCATCACAGATAGACATGGAAGATTCAGAGAACTTGTAGAGTTTAATTATGGTGTCAAATGACTTCATCTAGTTTTGTAATGTTCACAAATGATTATCAATTTGACCCTTCTCTAGGAAATGAAACTTATACATTTAAAAACATACAACTAGATAAAAAAAAATTATACACATTGCATACATAAATACAAGTAGTATCTGCATATTTCTTCTTGGTTAGATGGTTTGTCTAGTGAAAACCTGGACTTAAACCATAGATGTGTCATATGTTAGACACTTTAATCAGTCTTGGGTTCTTTTCATAAAGTAGCTAGAGATTTTTTTCATAGGTCTGGAGGGTGATGCTTTCTTGTTTGGCGTTGGAGAGATGACCGTCATGGGACGCGGTGATATTGCCGCCTAAAAAGAAAAAAGATATGAATTAAAATGGATCATTTGGCCACAAAAAATAAAAGGAGTTACGATTTTAGAGAACAACTCAGAACTACTAAAACAATAAGGTTCTGGAAGTAAAGTCCCATTTAGAGTGTTCACATTTGGCAGGTTTGGTTTGATTAAAACGAACTCTGGTGTGATTGTTCTGTTAGTGCGGTTTTGAATTTGAATAAGTGTGAGCGCTGCCACCCGAACCCTGGAGCGAACCAAACAAGCGGACCAAGACAAGGCCTGTGCGATATGAAAAAAAATTAAAAAAATAAAAATTCATGATTTTGAAACAATATTTCCTTACACACGTACTGGTTTGTATAATTTTTGGGAAGCCGGCTTCGACGACAATATTTGAAGGCACCATACCTTTGCATAAATGATACGTGAGGCATCAGCGAACTTTTCATGTGTTGCGTAGTTCCCAAAAGCCTGTATTATCGCCTGGTTCGGAAAGTGCCATTGTCTTTGTGCCATGTAAACATGCAAGACAGACTTCTTTAACCACTGCACTCACATCTTTTGCAGCATCTCACGCATGACACAGCATTCTATGCGTTATCCAGACCTCGTCTCGTGTTTTAAACTGCAAAAATGCTTTGTGTGAACGGCCCCTACTCCATTTTACCACAAACACAGTTTGACAGGTCTTGAAAATCACCTGGAGCTGTGATTCGGACCAAAAGCACCAAGAGAACCGAACTACAAGTTCCCAAAACAGATTGAACAATTAGCTTCAAAAGGTTTTTCTTTAAAAATGAATATTTATTTCTTTATATAACCACTGCAGCTCAGTCCGAGCTCTTGATCAAACAATGCACAAAAAAAATTATGAGAAATATTACAAATTAAAATTCTATTTGAACATTTTCAAATGTAATTTATTCCTGTGAAAACAATACTGTATATAAATCAATAGGTTTTATAATAACTGTATCCTTGTTTGATCATGTCATGTGCAATGCTTCATGGGTTATGTAGTTAAATGCCACAGTCTTTCTCCTATTTTCCAATTTTCAAATCAATGTTTGTAATGTTGCAATTCATATAATCTTGGAGTTAGTTTGTTTGGTTCATGGCTTAGAATGCTATTGATTTATCTATATGGAAAGAAAATCTGGATCCAAGGGCACTGAAACAGTGGACAAACGTATCTGATTAAATAAAGTGTGACTGCAGTGATTTCTTTTCATGCATCTACTCACTGGAGCGTTGTGCGTTCTTGCATCCTGCCGTTTGGTGCTGCCGTTCGGGCTTTTGGGTTGAGTCGATCCTTTAAATCTCTGACTGATCACAGACAGCCAATCATTCCTTCTCGGAGAGCTGTTCTCTTTGCCAGCGCCAGCTTGACCAGTCGAGCAGAGCCTCTCATCTGTTTGCAAACTGAATAGGTCACCTTTCTCCTCAGAACAGTTCTCTGCGCTCACCGAACTCCTGCTCCGCTTTAAGTCGGGATACAACTCAGACACCCCTTCACTCTCACCTCCCAAACCAGATCTAGCGCAATCCCCCGTTTCCAGTCGTCTCTTCGCACGCCGTTCTGATGAAGGGCCCTGGAGGACCGGTGTGAGCACCTTACGGAGAGGAGATGTGCCCTGGTGACCCGGGGAACTGCTGCGGCTGAACCACTGCTGGATAGACGAGGGGATTTTGGGGCTGCTGAGCTTGGCTGAAGGTGCAGAGGTGTTTGATGGGAGGGGTAAATCAGCACCCGTGGGGGCACAAGAAGCAGGCTGGGGTGAAGCCAGAGAGACCACCCTCTCTGAACCAGGACTTTTGGCTGGAGTGAGTTCAACGGGGATGTAACGGCCTGAGGAGACCAATCAGAACTCATAAGTACCAATTGAAACCCATCAAGAAAGCAAATATTTGAATTATGAATTTAAGATACACTACCGGTCAAAAGTTTGGAATAATTAAGAATTTCAAAGTTTTTAAGAGGTCTTATGCTCACCAAGTCTGCATTTATTTTAAAATCTATTCAAATAGAAAAGTTATTTTAAATTGTAATAATATTTCAAAATGTAATTTATTCCTCTGATGCAAAGCTGAATTTTCAGCATCATTACTCCAGTCTTCAGAGTCACATGATCCTTCAGAAATCATTCTGATATGATGATTTGATGCTCTACAACATTCATGTTAAAATCCATCGTCTTCCAAAATCCATGTTTTGCTGCTTAATAGTACTATTTTGTGGAAACCATGATAAAGTACAATTTGAAAGTTTGGGGTAAGAGTTTTTTTTTTTTTTTTTTTTTTTTAAGAAATTCACATTTTATTCACATTAAACTGAACAAAAGGGAGATTCTCAAGATTACCATTACTAGCGTTAATAAAGATTTTTATTTCAAATAAATGCTGTTCTTCTGAAACTGCCATTCATCTAAAAATCCTGAAAAAATGTATCCGTTTCCACAAAAGTATTAAGAAGCAAACTGCAACATTGATATTAACAATAACAAATGACTATTATTAATCGAGTACCAATAATAACTGATCACCAAATTAGCATATTAGAATGATTTCTGTGAAACTGAAAATGTAGCTTTGCCGTCACAGGAATAAGTTGCATTTTAAAATATATTAAAATAGAAAAGTGTTATTTTAAGTTGCAATAATAATATTTTACAATATTACCATTTTACTGTATTTAATATTATAATAGATGTAATCAAATAAATGCCGCCTTGAGCATAAAAGGCTTCTTTCAACAACATTTTAAAAAACCTAATTATTCCAAACGTTTAATGGGTTAAGTTTTACAAAAAAAAAAAACCTTCACAAAAAACCCTACCAAGTGTTCTGGTTGGTGACTGGACTTTACGAAGTGTCCAGCCTACGATGTTTGCGTCTCGGTTCGATGAGTTTTCCGTCTCTGGTCTGCGGTTCAGGCGCCAAATCCTAACAGTGTTGTCATCAGAACAGGAAGCGATCTGCAGAGAAAGCGAACAATATCAAACTATAACCCTTTCACACGTAAGTTTAAAATATTCTGGCTGACCCCCCAGCGTGAGTTTTTCAAGGCGACCGTTATTTAGAATGTGTCACTTTATGGTTTCCATTGTGACGCATCATTGCTTGTCATGTGACACACCGCAGCAACAACAGAGCTGAATGAATGATGATCTGCTTTTATGTCATTTTTCCTTTTTTATTCAAAATATTCACAAATTTGTTAGATATGGCATGAAATATCTGATATTCCGATTGTCAAATATATGCAAGTGGAAGTGTTTTGTTGTTTAAAGACCTTTATAACGATCGCGTTAGTTGAGCTGTATGCGCGATGGGCGCCGCCATCTTAGTTTGTGCCGCAGACGCAGTTCAGAGAATCGGATCTGTTGGATTTACAACACGTGAATTTATCCACTTCTCCCAAAATACATAAAAGTAAGTGGCTGGTGAACTAGAAGAAGAATAGAGTAAACTTTAAAGTTACTTACACAATGTGTATCTGATATGAATAAAACGTGTCTAATGATAATGGAAAGGATTATTATTGCCTCTTCCTTTGACATCAGTGTGTATTTTACATACTCTAAATGCATTGTTTTTTTAGTACTTATATGTCTGAAACCTAAAATAAACATTATGTGGTTGAAAACACTGAAAAGTTGTGATATATGACAGCTCTGAGTGCGCCTGTCTCTGACTCAGCGCCAGCCAACGCGCGAAAGCACATTTGAATTTAGCAGTTGGTCACGTGATGGGACCAGCCTAGACTGATCACACCGGTGTGATCGTACGCTCCAGGGACCAGCCTAGACTGATCACACCGGTGTGATCGTACGTGCGAAAGGGTTAATGACTGTCTATTCATCCATCAGATATATGGATTTTTTTTTATTATTAATAACCTAAGAGCATCATTTATCGTGCACTTAAAAGTCCTAACCTTGGTGAAATCGGTGGGGCACCAGGCCACTGATGTGACTTCCTGGCTATGGCCCTGAAGCATCATGGGAGCTTGTTTTGGGTCTGAAATCTGAAATAAAAGCAAAGTTGTGTGCAGATAGTGACCACAGACGTTCTCAGGCAGACTTTAATTCACTCAGATCTCTAATTTTCTAGGTTATTGATTACCTTCCATATGTAAGCTTGATGGTCACTGGAACCACTGGCCAGGAACTGGTCATCTGGGCTGACACTGGACTTCACATAAAATGAGGAGTTACTGTGGCCACTGAACACAGCAACTGTGAAAAACAACAAAATGTAAAAGCATTAGCCTCAATAGCCTACAAATCATCTTTTTTTTACACGCCTAACAAAAACAGAGAGGGAAAACAGTTATAGCAGACAAAATAAATATTAAATAATATATTGGCATTACCTGGAGTGGTTTTCAAACCACTGATATTGAACATGTAGATATTGTCATCTGTGCAGTTGGAGAACAGTCTGGAGCCAGTAGAGTCCAGTGACAGACCAGAATATCCTGCAGAGGAAAACACCAGTGAGAACTCAACTGCTCATTACTATTGGCCTAATGACTGAGTGGACGTGAGCTGTGTACCTAGTTTGCGTGTGCAGGAGCCTGGGTAAGGATAGGTCTGTAGAGGGAGGGGGTTGTGGTAGTACGCAGTGTAGTTCTTCCGCAAATCCCACATTTTAATGATCCTATGACGAGATCAGAATGTTATTGGGAAATTTCATCTCAGCACATCAGCATTCAAATTACAGTTAGAAGTGAAATTGAGAAGTGTGACATCCACAGACAAATAACAAGCAATAAGAAGAAATCTGTACAAGACTGCATTATGCACTCACCCGTCAACTGCTCCCGAGGAGATGAGCTTGTTCTCGTCGCAGAACAAAACCACTGTCACACCCTGCTGGGAGTCCTACAGACGCAACATCTCTGAATTAGCAAAAGTGGAACTTCCACTGTACTAAGTTTGATACAAAGATAGGGGTGTGCGATATTGACAAAATATGTCAATATTTGAAAGTATTTTGTTGTTAACCATGATCAGATTATATTTTTTAAATTCTTAAATATGAAATATTCTAAATTTTTAAATATTTAAATTAATTTTTAACTTTGTAAGGGCAATTTTCTTATTTTTTTTTTTCAATTTCTTCTTACCTAATTAAATGTAGCTTATGCATAATTTATTATGTCAATTTATTACATTTAAGCAATAAATTCAAGTAGAATAAGACACTATAGGGCTGTTACCAATCAAATTAAATCAGTATTAAAAAAAATAAATCCTTCTTTGTAATGCAGAGGAAACAGAAGCTGCTTCTGAAGTGCTATTTATATGCATTTACAATAAATTTCAGAATTGCAGAGATACTTTAACATGAAACTAAAACCGCCAGATGGTGGCAGCAAGTCACTGATAATGAGTCATTGAATTATTTGTTTGGAACTATTTTTGTCAGCGAAATGGAGCAAAACAGGCAATATTATATAATAAAATGTAAGTCACTTAATTGTTTATTAAACTGTTGTATAAAATCAATATTGCATTTGCAATCATGCTGATATTTGAAAAAAAAAAAGACACCCTTTGTGTGATTGCTTAACTATATCATATGATTGGGGCTGTCACTAATGATTATTTTGGTAATCGGTCGATTATTTTGACGATTAATCTGATATTTTTTTAGGTAATAAAAACAGACATAAGCAAACAATAGCCTTTAAAATGACTTAAAATACATATATAAATAATAATTGTTACAAATAAAGTATCAAAATCAAGTAATCATATAGTTTTATAGAAAAACAATGCAAAATTTAATATACATAATATAGATAATCAACTTATGTACATTAGGCTTTTGTATTATAACAAATGCCTGCAGAGGGCACCAATGGCCCTGTGGTGTTACACTTCACAGATGATCAAATCCTGGTTTAAAGGGGGGGTGAAATGCTATTTCATGCATACTGAGTTTTTTACACTGTTAAAGAGTTGGATTCCCATGCTAAACATGGACAAAGTTTCAAAAATTAAATTGTACGTTTGAAGGAGTATTTCTGTGCCAAAAATTGTCCTTCCGGTTTGTCACAAGTTTCGGAAAGTTTTTTTCGAGTATGGGCATGTGTGATGTCAGATGTAACGGAATTTCCTTATACGGGTCCTAAGGGCACTTCTCCGGTAAGATCGTGGGCGCGCGCGCACTCGTACACCAGAGCAAGAGAGCGAAAGCAGTACCTCATCTAAGCGCTCTGCTCGGCTTTAGGGAAGTCAGTGTCACCAAAGAAGTGGGTTTTTGGTTGCCAGGGCAAGACAAACCTGCACAGATTCCCAAAGAACCCAGCGTTAAGGGAATAGTGGATGCAGTTTGTTTTTCCGGGGCAAAAACGAGTTGAGCAAGACTGTTTCCCTGCATTTCGACGATGATTGTTTTATAAACAAAGCCCAGATCACGGATTTGCAGATCGTCTAATGCTTAAGGATCGAGCAGTCACAATGATAAAGGTCCGCAGTCGTGCGTTGGAACCGCAGGCGGTGAGTAAAACTGTTGAACAAATGTCTCTGTGTGTTGTTAACGTTACTAGCTCAGCGCGTTAGCACAGCTTTAGCACATCGCCCACACGGCCCGCCCCCAGCCGCTCGGTTTTTTCCGGAAAGACTCTGTACAGTCTATCTTTCACTTATAAATATAATAAAACTAAAGACTTTTTGGAGATATGAACGATGCAATACTACTCTATAGGTACTCAAGATTAACAGGAGATTGAGTGAAAATGAGCATTTCACCCCCCCTTTAATATTGGCCAAACGATATTTAATTCAAATGTTAACTTGATTTTTAATATTTGGCAACTTCTTTAAAATAGAAATGCTACAGCCACTGTAATTTCTTGAATAAGAAAATGTTTTTCTCTTAAAACAGAGTACTCAAATTTATTCGCGGAATCGTGACAGCCCTACATATGATATAAATATAGCCTAAAAGTCAAATATTCATACATGGGCATTTTAATAGAGTAAATCACGAAGTGAGAGCCTGCACTCTAAATGCGCACGTGCAGTAGTCTAACCCTCTAGGTGTGTTTTTGGAAAGTGAGGGACTCAATGTCAGATTTAAGATCATTAAAACAATTAGGATATTATCATAAATGATATATATCACACGCCCCTAATCACAGATAATTATAATGAAATATAATGGATATAAAGTACCCCAATACCAAAAACAGATCAGGCAAATTAATGTCAGGTTGTTTGACTCACCACAGGGGGCGCCATCCCACGTCTCTTCTTGTTTTGAGGTGTATATCTTTCAGGTTTCATATGGGCACCACTGATCTGTTTTACTTGCCTGTAGAAACCATCTGTGACGGATGAAAACATATTTTGTGAGCTTTAGAAAACATTTCAACGGCTCTATTATTAAGCAGATAATGGTGGTCAGAATAATAAAGAACCTTTTTTACTGCATCTTGTATCCCAAATCATGATGTTCCCATCTCTGCCTCCAGTGCTAAACACAGCTGTAATGAGAGAACAAGCCGTTTAAAAGAAAAAAATATTTCTAGAAAAGTAAATAGCAAGTGTGCAGTGCACATTCAGTCATGCCTATTATCCAGTGTTGTTTTTAGTATAGTTTCAGTACTATTATAATATTTTGACTTTCTTTTCATTTTAATTTTAGATTAAGTTTTAGTCATTTTGTGTTTTATACAAAGTCTTTTAATATTTCTATTTTGTTTCAGTAATTTTAGCTATTCAACTTCTTTCAGTTAGCTGCCAAGGAGGTTTTACACAAGTATGCCTTAACCTGTTAAGCTTCACCAGTGCGTGGGCGCACTGAAGCGTTTTTTATTTATTTAATTCAAAGTTACTATCAGATTTAATGTTATACCTTGACAAACTATACATCATTAAAAAGATATAAGACTCAAGTTTCAGTATTTGACCACTATTGTATTCTGAGAAACTCATAGTGACAGTTATGTCTTAATTTGTGTCAGGAGTTATGAAATGAAAAAATGAGTCGATACCTTTAATATGAATTATGCGCGTCAGCCGCTCCCATTCATAAAAAACTCCCGTGCTGTCGTCATGACAGCGATACACAAAACAACGTCCCTCAGGGCTTTAGCTCAAAAATGTGCAGATTTGGAGAAATATTGATAGATTCTTTTAGATTCACATCATATTTCTATAGACAGGAATAATATTTATTGAATTTATACCCAAATGCGTCAATGTAATCTTTATGAGCGTTTGGTATTCTAATTCACAGTGTTTTCAATTCATACCAAGGCTGAGGGCGCTATATGCACAGTAATATAGTCCATATATGGCACATGAAGAAGAGCCATGATCATGTGACATTCCAGGAAGCCTCGAACACACACACAGCTAACAGAGATCGGCTGTAATCATGCAGATAAAAGATGTTTTGAAGACAATAAACATGATTGCAATGATATCTGATTTGCCTGTGTTCTTCAAGCCATGCCAGGTATTTTTATAATAATAGATTATATTTATAATGTAATGCTAATCTATATAGACTTCATCATTGTGCATAATACTATCAAATAATATATTTTCTGTCTGATTTTTTTATCTGAAGCTAAATTAGATCACAGAAGATTATTTAAAACATTCGGCTTGAGTTATAAAGTACGTTTTGAACATAAATATGGTTTTAATCTCATATATTGTCGTGTATTGATGGTGTGCTAAGCTAACATGCTAGCTAGCCCTAACTGTTAGTCACATGACATGGTCTTGAAAAACATTTAACTAAATACAGAGTTTTGGGCTTATTATCTTCAGATTTTAAACATAAAATGTTTAGACATGTGGCTTTAGCTGTAGTGCATTTCTAGATTGCTCCAGTGCCAATTTCAATTTTATTTTCATGAGGATGTTTCATAAAAAATAATTTCTAATAACTTTACAAAACTTTGAAGCTATTTATAACAATTTTTGTCATTACGACAATAATTAATTCTACATTTACAATAAACTGCCAGGTGTCAGCTTTCAAACGAGATCATACTTGTGCTTTTAGTACAAAGGGTTCATGAACTGTATCTGTTTTAGTTTGGGTATGTCATTTCTGGGGATTTTTCAAAAGTGGCGTTGCAGCTTAACAGGTTAATTATTGGCAGTGTGAACAATTAATGCATCAAGAGAGATGTTACAAATAGTTGATTATTTCTGATTAGTGTCACACTGGAAATGGGAGGTGAAATGAGCGCACTGCATTATGGGATACATCATCAGCATACTGCACATGGCAAAAGTAGTTGGTCATTATTTCATGCATAATTTGCATTATGAATAGAGTACACATACTGAACAGTATGCAATTTTAAACATAGCTGTAATCTTGTGTGATCGGTATAGTTAGTTACCTCTCTCTTGCTTGGAAAAAGCCACCGATTTAAGACTGCATTGATGTCCTTTAAAAGTTCCCAGTAGGTCAGCAGTGATAACATCCCACAGACGGGCGGTTTGGTCACCAGAGGCGGTTACCTGTAAAATAATAGCCCCATTTAAAGCAATACTAAAACATAGAGGACTTCATTTAGTCCAAAGCACTGAAACCATCATTAAACGGAAGAATCATGCAAAACTCACCAAGCTGTTTGTACCAGGAACCCAGGCGATATCAAAAACAGCATTATCGTGTGCCTGCCACTCTGCAAAACAAATGTTTCACGAATGAGAATACATGCTATGCTTTACACAAGTAGCCTGTCTTGAATCTAGGTAAAGAAACCAACCTTTCAGGACAGAGCTCTGTTTTTCTCCAGTATTAAAGATGGTCACAAACCCTTCTTCATTTGCAACAGCAAGGCTGCTCTGTTGGCCAGGAGCTGAGCATTGCAAACAAACCATCGCAAAGTTTACTCATTATACACTGGTGTGTTTCTGACTACATATGAACTCATTGTGAAAGTTTAATTAAGTGTGTACCAGATGAAAACGTGCATCCAAACGGCGGGACAGCAGCAGCTGAGGCTCCATATGAAATGTGTTCGTCCTGTCGCGCGCACTGATACCCGTCCAGCAGAGAGGACAGCGGATAGCCTCGACGCTCACCTGCTTATTAAAGCATGTTTGAGTGTGTAAACAGCGTAATAAAATAGATTCCCACTGACATATCTTAATAGCACTCACCATTGAACCGTCTTTTTATAACTCCTCGATCAACAACATGGTGAAAAAGAGTCATTGCTCCTGCTGGATAGACGTTTCATTCAGAAGTGGTCAGTTTCCCGCGAACAATGAAAAAGCGGCGAAGACGAATTCCGCGCGAGATTGACGTTCGCTCTTCTGATTGGCCGATACGTCAGAATACCGGAAGTGTTGAGGCGCAGAGAGTGAAATGGCTGCTGGTTTATGGCTTGCCACTAGAGGCACGCTGTGGCCCGGGACGAGCCAACTTAACATTTAACCTCATTTGAATTTTTTTTTTTTTTTTTTTTTTGAATGCCTTAGTATCAAAAAGTAAATAAATAAATAAATCCCGAAGCATCTATTGTTTTTGAAAAATCCATTAAATTTGAGAACTGTTTATCACAATTCATGGAAGCCTATTTCCGCAACATAAGAAAAAAATGATGGTAATAATTTTAATTTTGGTAAATCATAATTATGATGACTTAAAAAGTCGACATTATGACTGTCATAATTATGAGATTAAAATAGTGAAATTATGACATACTAAAACAATTATGAGATGAAAAGTTACTAAACCATAATTGTAATAAAAAAAATCATGATTTTTTTCATTTATGTCACTATTTCGACATTTTGTTTCATAATTATGACTTCGTAACTCAGGATTTTTATGTCATAATTATGATTTACCAAAGCATGATTTGTTTTTCTTATCTGGCTGAAATATGTGTCGATGCTATTTAATTTGTTTATTAGAGGGGAAATAATTTGCATGTAACTTGCTATTTATGTTATTTTCAATTTATTTGTAAGAATGAAGAATGATTATTTCTGGACATAAAATACAAGACAAAGATCAACATTACTGCTATTTTTATTCATCAATAAAAAAAATAATATGTAAAAAATAATGTGTAAATAATATGAAAGAATATTTATTTATATTTTAAATAAATAAATAAATAAACAAGAGCAAACTTTTATTTAAAAAAATAAATATGTCATAAATATGTTTTTTTATAAAGATAGTGAGACCAGAGCCATAACGCCGACACATAGGCCCCGCCCTCTTTGGTACCCAAACGGTGGTTTTCGCTTCAACGGAAACTAACCCGACGCAACATCCTGGCCACGTGACCTACACTGCAGCCGGGTCACCCACTTCAAACTTTATGCACCAAGTCTATCTAATCTAACAAATAAAATATTGATTAAAAAAGCAGTATATCGTTTCTCGTAGTCTTGTCATAAATAATGTCGCTCTCCGCAGCGCGCTCGTTTCTGTCGGAGGCCGCTTACGGCGAGCAGGAGCTGGACGCCAATTCAGCGCTGATGGAGCTTGATAAAGGTGCTTTTCACAAACACACACAGAGCATGCATGACTGTTTTCATTCATTTATACGTGGCTTATATCATATAAGCTCTATGTGATATAACGCAGCCCTGTGTTTGTTTACATTCAGAGAAAATGAAATCTGTAGATATCCTACCAATGTAATGAAAACATTCCTGTTGTTATTTTTGCACAACCAAAGGTTTAAGGTCTTGTAAGCTGGGCGAGCAATGTGAAGCCGTGGTCCTTTTCCCCAAACTCTTTCAGAAGTATCCCTTTCCCATCCTCATCAACTCAGCTTTCCTGAAACTGGCAGACATCTTTAGACTTGGGTAACTGTGCACATTAAAAAAAAAAAAAAAATCTATATTCATTAGCTTGAGGCTGTCTGTCTTGTTTGGTCTCTGTTATGAAAAGTTCTGAATCTATAAATTAACTCCTGTCAAATTAGGAACAACTTCCTGCGACTCTGTGTGCTGAAGGTCACGCAGCTGAGCGAGAAACACCTGGAGAAGATTCTGAACGTGGACGAGTTTGTCAAAAGAGTGTTTTCCGTCATCCATAGCAATGATCCTGTTGCCAGAGCAATAACTCTCAGGTACTTTCACCTGCGACTGCGAGTGTTTTTCTGCATTCGCCTCCTCAAAATGTTTTGTTTTATTTTACAAAAGTCACACATTTGTTGTCAGCTTCCTAATATTTAATGACATTTCTGTTATCAATTATTCTGTCAAAACGATCTAAGGAAAATGTAACTGTACGTACACACTGTGTCAATATATGTTTTTGTGTCTTGTGCATTTTGACAGGATGTTGGGAAGCTTAGCCTCCATTATTCCAGAGAGGAAAAATGCCCATCACAGCATCCGGCAAAGTCTGGACTCTCATGATAATGTTGAAGTAGAAGCGGCTATTTTTGCAGCTGCTAGTTTCTCTTCACACTCTAAGTAAGTGTCATTTCAAACTGTCATGACATGAAAAAATATTTTGGTTAGGTACTAGTTCATTTTTGGGAAAATATTTAAATTAATTTAGAAGCTGTTTTAGGTGGAAATTTCTTTGAAATGTGAATGTCTATATTTAGGTAATATTTCATTTGATCAATCAATGGAACAGCAAAGGGACTGATTCTTCATGCTCCCTCCCAACCTTTCTTTCACAATATAAGGCTGATGAATCTTGACATTGTCATCCTGGAATATGGACATGATGTGTCTTCCTACATGCTTTTTTATGAAATGAAAAGTTACACACTCCATCAATTAGGGTTAGAAGAACTGTTGCCAAACATATAACATGCTAGAAACATAATAACCACTGCAATAATGATCCAGTCAAGCATTTGCCTATTTAAATCCAAACTTTTTTTTGGGCCGGGCAGGTTATTACAATATTATAAAGTGGGCTGATGGCTATTTAGAGATAGAAAACATGTTGAACGTAAACATTTTAATCATTTGAATCTTTTTTTTTTTTTTTTTAATAGAGATTTTGCTGCAGGGATTTGCAACAAGATTAGTGAAATGATTCAAGGTACGTGATCTCCTCATGTGAGTGATCTTCATTTGTGTAAGTGTTCTCCAGTCTGATGGGTTGTGTGTGTTTGCCTGAAGGATTGGACACTCCAGTGGAGCTGAAGCTGAAGTTGATCCCGATGCTGCAGCACATGCACCATGACGCCAGTCTGGCCTCGTGCAGCAGAGAGTTACTCCAGGAGCTGGTGTCCTCCTACCCGTCCACAGCCATGCTCATCGTCACTCTGCACACCTTCACCCAGCTGGCCACCTCCTCACTCGTCGATATCCCTGAGCAGGTCAGACTGTAGCCATTGTGTCATACATTGTCTTAAAGAGTTAGTTCACCTGCAAATTAAAACTCTGTCATCAATTAATTGTTAAAAGATTGCCATCTCGATTCAAATAGCCGCGTGATCTCGTTCCTAAATGACAACGATTCGCCTGTGTCTATTAAACCTTTAACCAAATCATACTGGAACATTCAAATTCAAATTGTTGTCCCTGCCGCTGATCCAGAGAGAGCAGTTGTCATGTATAGGTATGAAACAGCTTCACAAGCAATGTTTTCAATCACATTGTACCGTTATTTATGTTATATAGAAGAACTGAGATAAAAGTTTATAGTTCGGATATAGACACTGATTTCTACAGATGCAACCTTTATTTTTACATCGCTTAGCCTATAAAAAGCTGGTGCAGCAGTTTGCATTTTACTTTCCTTTTAAATTAGCGTCAATTCACCCTTCGCAGTGAGTTTGATTGACATGCGATCTGACCAATCATAATCCGGCATTTTTGTCTGACAAAGCAGTCAGGAGAGTTAGAAGATTAACGTCGGTGGATTTGAATTTGAATAACGGCGTGTACTGACGTCTTTCCGCGGTTAAAGCAACAGTACTTCTGATGTTCATTCATGTTTATTTGATGCTATAAATTAACCAAAAGATGAACGGTTCACAAGCAGCTTGTTGGAAACTTTTCCTTCGTCAAAGCAGAGACCAGGAGACGTTGGGATATCTTTCAACAGAAGTTACTCTTTATTGAGAACTCGCTGTGCGTTGCTGTAGTCATCAAGTCTAAACTAATGGCAGTGTACATTGTAATTTTATATACATTTCAAGGGGGAGGGATTTATATAGAGGTGGATACACTCGGAACAAAGCATGTAAATGAAGTATACAGGTTTAGGAACCCGCCCTAGACTCTAGAGTGTTACCAATCCTAATCCAATCAGCATAACTATTCAAATGCATAAATGCTAATCCAATCAGCCTAACTATTCAACGACTGGGGCTGAGGCTCGGGCTCCAAGAGCCATTAAGGCCAAAGTGAGAGTCTCAGTAATCTGACTCATTGAACTTACAATAGAGAAAACAGGTCTGGCTCAGTTTATATACAATTGTATTGGAACCTAAATTAAACATTTAATAAATTTGTAATACAACAAGCTTTAACTGAGGCAATCTGTCACGACACATTAAAGAGTCACAAAACAGTATGTCTATTTATGGTTTAATTTTATGGTTTAAATTAAATGTTACCTGCTCGTCCCTGTCTGTCAGCGCGCTGTCAGTGTCCTCACTCTAAAAAAATATTTTCATGATTTGTTATCACAACTTTTTATCTTTTGTCAAATCAACTTAGATAGTTAATGTGGTTCAGATAACATAATATTTTGAGTGTATGTTAATTAAACCAATCTCCTTCATTGTATTAACTAAAATTTTTAATTTCAACGAACTCAACATTTTACTATATTTTCGGATATAAACACTGATTTCTACGGAAACAACCAAAATTTAGTAGCCTGACATCATCATACTCAGATTCTAGTCAGAATATGAGTCTGATACTGCTCCATTGGGCTGTGATTATGGGGCGTGTTTCAACCAAACCAGGAAGGAAAATGCCTCTGCACTCAATTGGATAGACCTACAGCCAATCAGAGCTACGGAGTAAGTGACGTATGTTCTTCATTCATCTTTCCGATTGACAAATGCCTTGATCGCGGTTCTCTGTTCCTCTTTTAAAATGAATGCGCTGTCGATATTTTCTATAACAGACACGATGGCGGAATCTACACATCTCAATTCTCCAGCGGCAGCCATTTTTGTTGTAAACGAATTCAACCCAAGCGCACTTTGGTGACGTGGATGATTACGTTACTGTTGCTCTTCTGTCCATCATCGTATAAAGTAGGGCTGGGTAAAAAATATCGATTTCTTGATTTTAATCGATTCTCATTTTTACGAAACGATATCGATTCTTAAATCCCAAGAATCGATTAGTCATCCTGTTTTCAGTTGATGAATGAATGGAACATTGATGCGCGCATCCCATCCAATAAATCGCAATAATCTTTGTGCTTTGTTATTATTGATATGAAACAAAGTCTCAGACTTCAAATTACGTCCATTTTCTTACGAAATTCAAAAACATAATGACCGTTTTGGCGCTGTGGCGTGAGATCGCTCTGGCGCAGATCAGCTCTAGAGAAGCAGCAGCGCGGAGCGGACACGACCTTCTCTTCCGCCTTAATAATACCAGTTACAGCGTGAAATAAACATGAATGAGCATCTGAAAGTGTGTTAAAATCTTATCTTCGATAAGTTGTGAGTACAACTTATCGAAGTCCGTATCATGTCACATGGAATCGCTCAATCACTGTTTCAACCGTGGAAAGACGTTAGTAAACAATGTCATGTAACGTCACATTTACCTCAGAAAAAACATATCCAGTGACTATAAACTCGTTAGTCAGCTAGAAAAATTAGCTCTAGAGAGGAGCATTTTGTTAAATATATGCACCATATTATTATAATTATTAATGTTCTTCAATATTAATGCATGTTTAAATCTGTGAAGTTTTTTATGACAGCCACCATTTAAATTTTTATATAATTTTATATAACTTTATTATTATACAAATAAATAAAAGTTTATTTTAAGTGTTTGTATACAAATCAGTTAATTTTTACTTTCAATATTATAGTAGGCTAATGAAGCCTATAGGCTACAACTGACTCCCATAGTTTACAATAATAGTTAAGAGATTTGTTTTCCTTGAGAAAATTTGCCATGTATTGTACCTGATATCCAAAATAATCAATATTGAATCGAATCGAAATCGTAATCGAATCGAATCGCAAGCTTGTGAATCGAAATCGAATCGAATTGTGAAATTTGTGTCAATACCCAGCCCTAGTATAAAGCCCGCCCTGACAATTTGATTGGTCCGAACAGTTCTGGTTCGTGCATAGTTGTTTCTTAACGGATCAAGTCCAGACCGAACTTCCCGACCTCAAATGTTGTGGGCGGGGCTAAGTTCGGCTGGCATCCAGGCAAAAAATTCACCTTTTGAAAGTAACATGACGCTTCAAATAAAGATTGTATCAATTGCATCGTTACACCAGTAGGTGGCGACAAGTGACTTATAAAGAAATGTACTTGTCACTGAATCGTTCACTCAAGAGACTCGTTCAAAAAACGCTGTTTCATCCAGTAAGTGAGTCATTGAATCATTCAATTCATTCAAACCCATCTTGATTCTAGATTCATTGGACATTTGAAATAGTCAGAAACATTTGTCAGAACCTATAGTAAATTACATGTTATTTTGTTAATCATGGGAGAATTGTGATCGCTGTTTGAAACCAAAAAACTCTAATCCTCAGGTCATTCCAAACCAATAAGACTTTGGTTCGTCTTCGAAAAACAAGATAATTTTAATGAAATCTGAGAGATTTCTGTCCCTCCATTGACATTCTATGCAACTACCATTTTGTCACTTCAAAAAGCTCATAAAGAGATCGTAAAACTAACCCATATGAATCGAGCGCTTTGGTCCAAATTTCCTGAAGCGACTCAATCAATGGAGGGACAGAAATCTCTCATTTTTGGGCAAACTCTCCCTTTAACGATTAAACTTGAAAGACAGTGAATTTAATATACTGTATTTACAGCAAAAATATATATTTTACTGTGAAGTAAAATAGTGATGTGTCTTTGGATGGGAATGTGCAGTTCATTCCTCCTTATACAAATCTCCCCCTCCCCTTTTTTTTGTCTTGTAGATTCGTCTTCTTCTCCAGTACTTGAAGGAGGACCCCAGAAAAGCAGTGAAAAGACTCGCCATTCAGGATCTCAAGCTCTTGGCTAAAAAAGCTCCTCACTTGTGGACCAGGAAGAACATACAGGTCAGAGAGTCATAGATGTTCATGGGACAGTCAGCTGGTTCATTTCTTACTAGTAAATGTCGATATATATCATTTCCATTATATGTGTTTGTAGGTGCTATGCGAGTGCGCTCTCAGCACCCCATACAACAGTCTGAAGCTGGGAATGCTCTCTGTCCTCTCCACACTATCTGGTACCATCGCTATTAAACACTACTTCAGCCCTAATACAGGTACACTACAGACTCAAGCTATATCAAACATACGTTAACTTTATTAAAAATGCTTTTATGCAAGTGTATGCAAAAGATTTCATGAGGTATATTTACATTTCTCATGTAACAACGTGAGTTTAACCACCTAATCTTTCTGGATGTCGCAGGTGAGGCGTCTCCTGCACCCCGTCACACTGACCTGGTGAAGCTGGCACAGGAGTGCTGTTACCATAGTAACTTGGCAGTGGCAGCCCATGGAATCACAGTGTTGACCAGCATCGCTGTTTCTTGTCCAGAGAAAGGTGTGTTTCTTCTCTCCAATAATTAAATTTGGCTTGTAAAGACTCAAAGGATATCCTTAGCCTTCACTTTAATATTGAGAATGTTTAAACGAAAAATAACGTTGTTTTTAATCTGAATATTTTGTCAGAGGTCATCCAGCTGGAACAAGAAACAGTGATGGGGATGGAGTCTCTCATTCTGCTCTGCAGTCAAGATGACAGTAAAACTGCACAGGCGACACTTAAAGTGAGTGTCAATCAAAGGTTTACAGGTCTTAGAGTATGTGACTTATGTTGACTTACCTCAAAGTTGATGCTTCAAAATGAACATGACTTATGACATAAATGTCTTCTGATGCAAAACAATATGTGCGTGTGAGAAAAATACTAACATGTTTAACTTTTTAAACTTTAAACCATCTCTTCCGGCCAACTGTCATATACATTTTGCATGGCTTTTAAAGCATCCACTTTGAGCATATTTGGTTGATCACTTTCTCTCTGCCACAATCCTCCCATCTGCTATGATTGGTCAAGATGGTTTATCCCACAGTGCGGTCGAATTTACTGATGTTCGGCAAATGTTTCATGAGCGAAATCCAGTCATTTCTATATGAATCCATGTTCCCAAACATATTTCGCAAAGTGTTACATGGATGATGTATTGACCAACAGAAAGCTGTTTGGTTTGAAAAGTTCATATATTGCTACACTGTTGACAATAGACAGTGGACCTTTTTTGCCTGCAGAATTTCCAAGAGGTCCTCGCAGCACCCTGTAGTGCGATTAGATCCACCAAATAGTGAATCTTGTAACATGCATGTCCATGTTATTGTGTATTTTGAAGACCTTATGGTCTATTTGATGATAATATGGTGTACTTTGAATGCATGTAGAGTAGCTACCAAAACATACATTTTCCTTAATTCAGGCAAGAAACAACTTTAACCAAACAAAGAGAACGTGACCACTAAATATACACACAATAAACAGAAACAAAAAAGTTTTTATGATTATATTAAATTATATTAGACTACATGGAATATTCGTGCTTTTAAATTTGATTTGTCACTATGAACCCTTTGAGTGAACTGCCAAAAATCTAAAAGATGCTTTTAGAAATGGTGAAAAGCCACGTCCACCCTATTTCGTCCCTGCAGTTTATGTTGAGTATTTTTAAGTCTTGAATTGTTACGTTTTGTTTGAACCCAGACGGCGCTCACCTCTTTGGTGAAGATGTTGAAGAGCTGTCCTCATCTCAGTCAGAGCTCTGTGGATCTCCTGCTGGGACAGCTGCACTGCGCATGTGACTCCGCACGGGTGCTCATGTGTCAGGCTCTGGCTGCTATTGCCACCCAGCAGCCGGTGCTGGCAGAGGGAATGCTGGGAGATCTGCTGGACCTCTTCAGGGTGGCGAGTCACAGAACCTCAGAGAAACAGCAGGAGCTTCTGGTGAGCAAGTACAGAAATGATGTCCAACTGTAGCTCTTAAAGTCTCAATTTCCTAAAATGTTCCCAAGAGTTATTTGTTTTGTTGCTTTTCGTAGGTTTCCTTGGCAACAGTATTATTCGTGGCCAGTCAGGCCTCACTCTCAGCTGAGGTGAAGACGGTGATCAGGCAGCAGTTGGAGAATGTGGCCAATGGTTGGACTGTGTACCGCATTGCCAGACAGGCCTCCCGCATGGTGAGCCCACTTCGACTTCACTGGATGTTGTCTTTTATGAATCAATAGTTGGGTTTAAATATAAACTTTAAAGGGATAGTTCACCCAAAAATAAAAATTTGCTTTTTACTCGCCCTCATCTTGTTCTAATCCTCTTTTTTCTGTGCAACACAAAATATAGAATGTAGGTAACCAAACAGTTTTGGTTACCATTGACTTCAGTTGGATGGACAAAACATGCAATGATGCATTTCTCAAAATATCTTCTTTTATGTCTTTAAATAAGATTTACAGCAGTGTCCTGTAGTTTGACATGGTAAAATTGTAAAATAGTGTCATTTTTTTTTTGTGATTCTTGTATACATGGAGTTTTTAGGATTACATTAAAGGTTGTATCAGTGATTTCAGGCCCAAACATAAATTATCACATTCATCTAATCTTTCCTAACGATCCGCTAGCTGCCCGCCCCATAAGCATGCCGTCAAAAAAACCCGTCTCTGTAGGCAGCCTAGGCTCTGAGATCTGCACACAAAAACAACTGGTTTCGCCAACCACTCAAAACAAAATAAATAGTGTTCCATCCAATCACCGACAGGGGTGGGTGTTGTGAGGCAAAACCTATTTTGTTTTGGCAAAAACTATTATCTTTTATTGTTAAAGATTTTAACCTAAAAACGTAAAAAAAAAATAAAAGTGCATTTTTGTCCTACCCATATATCATATTGTTTTATTTAAAAATTTGGTAACACTTTATTGTACAGTGTCCTTAATACACGTTACATGTAGCTTCTACAGTAATTGTTATAAATTGTGCATAATTACTTGCAACTAACCCTAAGTCAAAGCCTATTCCTAACCCTACATGTAGTTAATTATTATTATTACTCATACTTAAATGTATAATTACACTGTAACAAGGACACCTTAAAATATGTGTAACCTAACATTTTGCTGACCTTTTTATATATTTACTGTACATATAATTCCAGACATTCATCCTCCATAGTGAACCGTATGTTCACATCTTGTTCTGACATTTATTTAGCTTTTTCAGGATAATAAAAAAAAAAAAATAATTCCATGAAAACGATCATGATATATTCACTGTACTGTACAATTTAAATATATATTTTTATATTTGGGCTATTATAGTGAAAGAAAATGTCACAATGCACAAAATCATTTTATTTATTATGTGTGTTTCTATATACATGTATTTCTATTATTATTTATTGTAGAATATTGTGACCTGGATAGTTCTTCATGAGATTCACTCAGACAGGTTTGTTGATGTATTTGCGCTATAAAGGTAAAATTACTTAAATTGTTTTTTAATTCGTCCACAGGGCTGCCATGATTTTTCCAGGGAGTTGTACCAGAGCCTTCGCACCCGCGTGGCCTCAGAGCACTTCTACTTCTGGCTGAACAGTCTGATGGAGTTCTCTCAGGCCGAGCAGTGCCTCAGTGGGCTTTCAGATGGAGACTACAGCGCGGCCATGAGCGCCATCTCTGAAGCACTCAAATCCTACCAGAAGGGAATCGCGTCTCTCATGGTTAGGATCCGCCAGTCATGCTCTTTTCTTTTGCAACTGGTTTTGTCCATTTCTCTTATTTTCAGTTATTTTCATATTGAAGCACAGAACTGATTATAATCACATTCTGCCTTCAGGCCGCCAGTACGCCGCTGAGTCCTCTGGCGTTCCAGTGTGAGTTTGTGAAGCTGCGTATAGACACTCTTCAGGCGCTGTCCCAGCTCATCTGCACCTGCAACAGTCTGAAGACCAGCCCACCTCCTGCCATCGCCACCACCATCGCTCTGTCCTCGGGCAGCGAACTGCAGCGCTGCGGGCGCATTTCAACACAGGTGCTGGAAAACATAAACAGTCAAACTAAAAATTATTCAGACTCCAGATATAATTTTTGATATTTTTTATTGGTGGGTGTAGGACACTGTAGTTTATGTATGTGAGGATAGTAAAATAAAGTAAAGTAATCTGTGACATGTTATACCCCAAAAAAATTCTTCATAGAGTGGACGACTAGTAAAATGTATAAATATTTGGGACCAAAAATGATTCAGACACTTTGACCTGACCATGTTTTCTTAAGTGTTTTTCTTTAATTGCTAATGTGACCTTTTACACCACAGTCTGATAAAAATTAAGCATTGCTTAGTAATTGGTTGACCTAAATTGGTATTATCTAATTGTGTACTTTAACAGCTGACAGCTATTCAACCTAATTCATTTGTGAGACAGCCTAACCGAAGGATGGCCAAAACCAGTGAATTATCAACTGATTTGATAACTCTGAGTTCTTGTCATATTTTATTACCATTTTCGAAACTATAGCGAATAAACTATGATAATGTGAGAAATGTTGAAGGTATCTGAATACATTTTGGTTTGACTGTACATCTCTATTCCTGCATATTTTTTATTTCTCTGATTTCCTAAGTATTTTAAGAAAAATTATGTCTAGGAATTGCTTATGAGGATGGCATGTTTATTGTATGCTGCTGCTTTTTTTTGTGGATTTGATCAGATGAAATTATCCATGGATGAATTTCGAAGTCTGGCGGCTCGCTATGCTGACCTGTATCAGTCTTCGTTTGATGCCGACTACGCCACCCTCCGTAATGTTGAACTGTATCCTTTTTCTCTTGGGGAACGATCTGAGACCGATGGCATAAAATGCTCAGATTAGTTTTACAAGTTTACTTCTATTTTTTTTTCTTTAAAGGTGAAATATGTAAGATTTTTATGTTAAAATAATTCTCTTAAACTAGTTCATTGATTACTATTAGTATGCCATTCATGGGGTTTATTTCCCCTAAAACTGTAAACGCTGAGCATCCCAGACACCATCTAAACACTGAGAGCGCTCCGCTCACATCTGAGTTCCTTTCAGCTCAGCCTATAGTGTGATTTTGGGGGCGAGGCTAATGTAGCAGGCGGAGCCAGACCATGGCTGACACGGTACATGGGAAAAGACATTCAGCTTCGGGTACGGAAAGCACAAGCCAAAATTCACTGCATTTAGACCTTTAAAGAATAAAAAGTTTGTGAACACATCAATGTGAATGGGGCATTGCGATGCAACATACAATTGTAAGGGAAACAGGTCAATTTAGATCAAATGGTATTATTCATTAATTTATAGGGAATTTTGAAAGATTCACTTTTTTTACGGCCGAGCAAATGACTCATCCAGCGTTCATTTGAACGGGCCGTAACCATCAGCTCTGGAGCGGATATAAATATCCAAACTATAGTGAAAACACTATTTATTAGCACGGTAACATGGGTCAACAGTTTAAGGCGTTAAAAAAGTATTGTGGATGTTTGAAGTTGGACCTGTGCAGCAAAACTTAACTTAGAACCGAGACTCTTAACGGAAAAGAAAAGAAACTAAGTAAGAGAAAGAAAAGTGAGACGAGAGTAGTTAGATGGCTTGAAAGAAATTGTTTAACTTATGTTCTTCTGATCTTGATCTGCCTCTTCATCTACATGGCTTCTCTACATAGTCTAAATCGTCTTCTAATGCTTTGTTCGTGTCCTAAGGTTTTAAACTCAAATGTTTGTCCAGCCTCATGAATGAGTTCTGACCCGATTAGCCACTGTCTTTAGTTCAGAGGTGGCTGTTTCTCCTCCTCTCATCATAAATTACACCTTATCTGATTAGACCCCTGGTGTCTTAACTTCCCAGCTCTAGAAGAGAGTGCAAAGAGTACAGTTTAGAAATGATTTCTTATAATAAGAATATGACACATCTTACACAGATTTTAATCTAGCCATCTTCTGAATTATGAACAGACACACACAATGGTACCAAGCAAGGCACCGTTTCAATCAGCCATTCAATAGTTATAACAATTGCATGAATTATGTGTGATCTAAGTATAATAGTCACGTTTATAGGTTTTAGACATGATATAGAAGCATCGTTTTGGGATGATCTTATGTATTTTGATATGTGAAGTCTGAATCTCTGTGGGTTTTAAGAGATTTCCACCATGGGGTCGCTCAGAGATTTTTAAGAAAAGGAAGGTCTGTTTTAAGTCTCTGTCATGGGATCAAACTACCTCTGATGTTATCTTTGTGGGGCTCGAGCTGTGCCATCTCCGAACCAATCCGTCTTTTACCAACTACCTAACAATGGCAACGTTCTTCCTTTAGCTAGGCTCTCTTTGAAGCTTGCATGGCCACAAAGTACTTAGCTGGGGGGTTCTTTAGTTAGCTCAGACTGGCTGGAGCCCACACATTATTTATGGTCCTAGATTGTAGATTTGGGGTCTGGAGTGTTGATTTGTGTGGAATTTTGTTTGAATGCATCATCTGGAAGATTAATTTGTGTTTGGTTCGCCCTCAAATCCTACACAATGGATGCTTCAATACCACACAACATCATCATGCACCCATTCAGAAAGACAAATGTACAAAATGTGCTCGGTGATGAAACATTGGATGAGTTTATTTTAGATGCTCGTCTAGACAGAGTGTTAGCCTACTCAGTTGCTTATCATGACATATAGCAACACAGCTAAAAGTATTTCTAATATGTTTGGAGCTTTTATTGAAAGTAGCCTGATTTGACCTGTTGAGACATTTCTTCAAGTACCCGTAAGAGCTGTATTTGTGCTGTTTGAGTTGGGGATGGTGCGATGCACTTTTGCAAGATTGTTTGAAAATATGCTGTATTTTTGTAATTCCGCTAGGTGCCACTAGTGTCGCAGAAACATACTTCACCTTTAAGACTGTTCAACTTTTTTTAAGTCAGTTACATAAAAACGTGAACTGGTCTAATTCGAATCTGAAAAGAATCTTGGCTAACTGCTAGTTGATAAGACTTGTTGTTAAGACATACAATGTGTCTGAAATCACATATTGTACAGTATACTAATTTTGTACGTAATACATTAGTGATTTGTTTGGATTAGATTAGTTTATAATGTTATAAGGTTTTTAAGATATTGTAAATATGGTGTTCATAAATGAATCTCAAGCTGCTCTGCAAAACATATGTACTTTCCTTAAAGCTTTTCTCAAGACAACAGCAAAGCTGCTTGCTTGTATCTCATGTTATTGAGGCTTTAATAATTGATCCGCAAACGGCCAGGTAAGAATACTCTAACTCATGAATCCGTAAAATGAATCTTAACTTTAAACAGATGCTTCAAATATTTATTGTGGGATTTTGACAAGATGTTTGGGAGATTTTTATACGTTTTAATATTTCATTGGCACGTTGTAATGACATCTGGTTCAGTTTCCAGGAGTTCGGCACACATGGATCGGTTCTGGCAGAGAGCGAGTATGAACTGAGAATGCTGGCTGTGTTCAATCACGTCCTGGAGGAAGTGGAAAACTTAAGCAGGAAGCACCCTCCTGTCTCTTACCTGGTAATGTTGAAGTGTTTCCATTGGTCGACTTTCCATGTCTGCAGATCTATTTGGATTCACTTGTCCTAGACATCATCTCCCTTTCAATTTTCTGTTTCTCGGGTTTTTTAAATTTGTCTTTTTACTATCCGTTTCAAGCACACTGGCTGCCTGTGTGATGCCGTGATTGCCATTTTGAAGGTACCACTGTCATTCCAGAGATATTTCTTCCAGAAGCTTCAGTCCACCAGCATTAAAGTAAGTAATCTGTATAATGCCACTTTTAAAAATAATTGAATAATTGACTGTGGTTGAGACTCCTTCACCTGCATAACTCTTGTGCAAAGTTTGCAAATTTCATGTGATATCCACAGGATTTCCATTTGGGTTGAAATATTTCTATGCAAGGTGACGTTTTTCTTCATCACCAACTCCATCTTTGCTCACAAAATGATAGAAGAAGATTATTGTTTCCTTTAATAATTATATAAATATATATATCTCTATCACAGTCTGACGATATGATTATGGAGCATATCGACCAGCACTATACTATAAATGCTATAGATGTGCACAAGAAAACCTGTGTTCGAGTCTCAGCCTGAGGTTCATGCTTATTTGTTCATCAATGACGTCATCAGCGACTAGTCGACGTCGACTCAACTTTAATCACATAAATGTCGACTTGAAGTCGGTCAACCCCAATATATAATTTCTATAAAATATTTTACATTTTATACACACACACACACACACATACACACATATATATATATATATATATATACATATATGTATGTGTGTATATATATATATATATATATATATATATATATATATATATATATATATATATATATATATATGTATGTGTATATATATATATATATGTATATATATATATATATATATATATATATATATATAATTTTTTTTTTATTATTATTATTTTTTTATATATATTTTTTTATTTATTTATATTTTATATATATATATATATATAGCCTTGAAAATTGAGTAAGATTATTAAAATTTAGTAGCATTCAAGTACAAGTTGTAATATAGTATATTTCCTCAAGTACTTTACATCCATGTCTGTTACTATATAGAATGATAAATAGCCCTCTGTGCTCAATTCATGACTTTTCTTTTTGTAAATTTCAAACTGTCTGAAAGGTTAGACTTTTATATCATTTTAAAATGATTTTTGTTTTAGCTTGCCCTCTCTCCATCTCCTCGTACCCCCAACGAGCCAATCCCAGTGCAGAACAACCAGCAGTTGACTTTAAAGGTGGAGGGGGTGGTACAGCATGGCTCCACTCCGGGACTGTTCCGGAAGATTCAGGCGGTCTGCCTTAAAGTCAGCTCTACTCTACAGACAAAACCAGGATCAGACTTCAAGGTGAGTTCAACCCAGAGTCCAAGTTTCTTTTGGATCACATTGTTGATCATCTAATGCAGTTGTTCTCAGCTGGTGGGAAACAACATTTCTCAGTTGCGTACTCTCATGTTCTCAACTTTGATTTTAGATTCCTCTTGATTCCAAGACCAATGAGATTGAGCAGAAAGTGGAGCCTCATAATGATTACTTCAGCACACAGTTCCTGCTCAACTTCTCCATCCTCGGCACACACATGGTCTCTGTTGAAGCCTCAGTTGTAGACACCAGTGGGATCGAATGGAAGACAGGACCAAAAACCACTGTGTCAGTAAAGTCTATGGAAGACCCTTATTCCCAGCAGCTGCGACATCAGTTACAGCAGCAGCAGCAGCAGCAGCAGACGACGACAACCGGGCCTCAGCCAGGACCCCAGAGGAACATATGTGCCCGCTTCCAGTGACCTCCAACCTCATCGACTGCTTACTGCCTGTATTTTACTCATTCATAGTCTTTCTTATTTGTGTTCTTCAGTGTTTTGCGTGAGTGAGCGAGTGAACTGCTATCTGGCTAATTTGTCTTTGTGTAATAATAAATAGGCTCACATTTTTCTTCTGTTGTATACTTCCATAAGTCTCTTTGTAAATGCCTAGTAAAATAACTTAACTAAAATATTGTCTTTATTGCATTATGGGTCTCCTTACTTGGTTTCACCGTTATGGTGGATCGGAACAATCCTAAAGAATGATTTGTTTCAGAAGAGGAGTATTACTTCCACGTTAAGTGTCAGACTATAATTTAGACTTAAGTTTTGTCAGGTACAAATTAGTCCATTATCTTCTGTGGTAGATATATTAAAGTCCCCCTGAGGTGAAAATCAAGTTTTTAATGTCGTTTATGTGGTGTTTTTAATATGCTTTAAGACAAATATGTACAAATTAATGTCAACACCATTGCTCAGTATTTTATCCTTAAAACTGCAGTGAACCAAAGACAGTCTCAAAAACTAAGTTTGAAATCGCTGGTGTTTCTGACGTCACAAACTACCTTGTAACCAATCACGTCATCGTGTGATCGTCAACAAGTGGATCTCTGAGCTGGGGCCCGTTCTTCGTACATTGCTTAAAACATCCGAGATCAAATTACACATTCAAGATAATATCATCGTGCTAATCATGATCTGGCTAATTAGGTTATTCGAACACACCTGCCGGATATGAGTATAGCTGGATTGAGTTATCTGAGATAATTGCGCGTTCATGCGCTGATTTAAAAGGGGATATGTATCGATGGTAGAAACATTGATCAGCAACGCTGCTATTGGCTGCTCAGCGTGGCCAAAGGGCGCGCTCAGTTTTTCTCCTCAGCAGAGCAAGAACTAATAGTCAAAGTTTATTCGGAATTTTAATGTTTAATCAACACGCCAGGGAACATCTCAAAGTCTGCAAAAGCCAGGAGAGAGGGCTGGCAAAAAGTAGCAGACAATTTAAATTCGTTAGAACTGGCCATATAGCCTAGATGTTTTTATCACTTATTATCATATTTGTATTTTAATAATTGCATAATTACTTTGTTAATTGTAATGTCAGAGTCACCACACTAGAACATGGGAACTAATAAAAGTGAAGTACAAAAATATTCTACATAATGGTAATTTTTAGTTATATTATAGTCTCTTTTATAAAAGGCACTGTTAAATAAATAAAAGCAACCAAGAAAAAGGCTGAAAAAAAAAGAAAGAAAAGATCTTAGTAGCCTACACTGTAAAATCATTTTTGCTGCATTAAATTAAGGCTGTATAGTCATTTCAGCTGTTAAAAATCTTGAGTAATGATGAATTGCTTTGACTTGTGAAAGTGAAAACTGATAAACGTATGTTAATGTAAAAATATTTTGGCATGAGTTATTGATCACATTTTTCCCGAGTGTAGTTCACTGTAATGACATCGTGTTTTCCTCTTTTGTGCACTTATACATAATACACCAAGACTTGTATCTGTTCCCAAGAAAGTGGTGGCTGAAATATGTGCTGTAAGTGGACATTTTCTAACTTTCCAAAGGAAAGAAAGTATAAGACTTTGTAATGTCCATTTGTTTCCATTGCACTGGACAGTGAATAAACCCTCTCAGATAACTGTCATATGGAGGAACTAGCCTACCTGCAAGTGCATAAATAACTTTACTTAATTTATACTTGTATGCTTTATGGCT
Source organism: Squalius cephalus (assembly GCF_949319135.1). Classification (NCBI taxonomy): domain Eukaryota; kingdom Metazoa; phylum Chordata; class Actinopteri; order Cypriniformes; family Leuciscidae; genus Squalius; species Squalius cephalus. The sequence continues at coordinate 18,170,672 of NC_137133.1, forward strand.
GCAATATAAGTTGCAGGATTCCACATCTACAGAAAGGCCTACAGAAGAGTCTGCACAGACAGAGGAGACATAGTCCTACAGGTGGGCAGTGTATAGCCAACTTTTCCTTTTTATTTGTTGCATGAGGCATGTGTCTAATATCTCTTGTTGCAGGCACTTGACCACTGGCTTTTCTTTACAAAGAACAATTTAAATAAAACTCAAGGAAAGCATATTTGTCTTTATTAAACATTTAATGAAAAGTGTTTTTTTTTTTTGGCAATGTTGTGTAATATGGCACATGCAACAATGTCACAGGCCCTGTCAGGTGTGCAACCCTCAGACTTTTCAGACACTGACATCTTCCCTTTGGTTAGCCAAAGTTCATTTCATTGTGTGCCCTTGTCCTGGCTAGAGCTGCATTGTAACTGGTTTGGGTCAGGGAATGGGGTCATAAAACACCTGTCTGCAGGAACATGTCATAATCACCTATGAAAAAATACAGTTCTGTTAGGATCAGCATAAGTGTATGTAATATGATATTTAATTGTGGAACTTTCCTTACCACTTTCAAATAATGTGCATAAATGTGAATCTCTGAAAATTCTTAAGTCATGCACAGATCCTGGCCATTTTGCTTTCACATTTGTGATATGGAAGATTTTAGTCAACTGCCTTTTTTTTATTTGATATAATATTACTAATCTGGAATATTAAGAATCACAATAGTTACTGGGCTGCACATTTACATTGTGAACCCCCTTTCTGTTAACATAATCCCCTTCATTGAGGCCTTGATGGCAGTCTATGGTCTATATAGTCTATGGTACCAATCACGTTAGTGAAGCCTGAGTGATATATGTAATCGGCATGGTCATGATTCCATGATCTTTATAAAAAATTATGATAGCCTAAAAAAAAGCTTCTTTAAAAAAACTGCTTTACAACATTGGGTCTTAGGTGGCTTGGAAATGCCACAAAACCTAAAAGCGCCAGGTAAACTCCGGATGACACGACAGACAGCACTTTCCATCAAGTTCTCCGCATCTCCAGTAGTGTAAAGGAAAGAGCCACTCGCAAATAATCTTAGCACAATACAAACAGTTTGTGCTGTAGTTAAAGCCCAACTCCGACAAGTCGAAAATAAATGTGCGTTTCCAACAAATTAATAATGTAAACGACAATCTCACGAGTCACAAGAAAAAATATATATCTCAGAAAGTGCACTATCGCGCTGCGCTGGACTTCCCGTATCAGCTCCACTTAAGAAGCCGCAGTCTAATCCTGTTAACATGAAATAAGCCTGCTCCCGAGCAGGTTTAAGCTTACGCACATGTTGCTATGACAGCAAGTCCAGGATGAGTGTCGAAGAACCAAACAATCCAAGATCATGCCAAATCGCCAACAATTAAATCCAGCTAACTGAGTTAGTGACATACGAAGAATGGGCCCCTGGTGTGAGTGAGTGGAGGCGGGGCTAATTTATATATTCATAGAACCCTGTATACTAAATGAAGCAAGGGTGTAGAGTTACATTTAAGCTATTTAAGGCATGAAGAATTTTTTTTTCAAGGACAAAAGTTTAAATATGTTGTTTTTGGTGATCAAAGATGAGTTTTAAGGGATAAAATGATTGACTAGGGGGACTTTAAACACCTGGGCTGGATTTTAGTGACCTGGGATGGATTTCCTGATAACTTTGTCTCTTAGCGCGCTACGAAGACAAATGACAACTAAAGGTATACCATTTCTAAGCCTGTTCCCCAAACTATACCTTAGGAAGTTGCTTATGATATCCCTTCTTACGTGCGACGTTAGCCTACCAGTGCTGTCCGTGGCGATGGTGCTGAATTGGTTGATATCGATGGATCGAGAATCAATTATTCACTTATGCAGAGGCTGCTTCTCTGCGTTATAAGAAAGCGGTGTTCTTTATAAAAGAAGGCAAGCACTTCAGAAATAGTTGAAATTGCATTTATTAGGACTCATGGGATATTATAAAACAATAATCCAAACTTTAATAGCTCTACATATTTTAAAATTGTATCATATATTGCTGCCCATTTCAAATGTTTACGTGCTTTGTTCTCTTTCTCCTTTTTGTTCGCTGAGGTGGAGCTGGGTGTATTAACTTTAGAATTATATTCGTTTAGACTGAGATGTAAAGAGGCGTCTTGTACAGTGGTGTCCACTAGCGGAGTGAACGGTCAACAGTGTTAAGGTATAGCTGAGAGTGGTCCAGACCAACCTTACGAACGGATGACTTACAGAAGGTATACTAGAACGTTTTGGGAAACACGTATTAACGATTGGTTACGCCTACGACGTAGCATTAAAAAGATTTCCGGAAATTCAGCCCAGCAACCGTATAAACGTGCTCAAACTGTTGTTATAAACCTTTTTATGGATTTATGTTTAATCATTCTCTTATTCAACTAAAGCTAATGAAATTGTGCATTTCTACAATGTTGCAGTTGAGTCTGTTATCAAATAGCTAATTACATTTTCAGTAACATACATTGAATGTTGAACAGCGATGAATGGCTTTAAATCTACTTATATCAGCTCTCTTCAGTATATTCACAGGAGCTGAAGTCTGATTTATTGAAGACTGACTTTTGTAAACAGCATAACACAAAACACTGGAATTCCTTTATGTACAGTGGGAGTATACGATTACCACAATGTAACTCTATTGTGATTTTTAGTTTAGCTAGCATACGCAAGAGCTAGTGCTGGGCCTAATGAAGCAAAAGCAGAAAGGAATGAGGATAAAATGAGATTTACACTTCAACACACATACCATTTTAAACTGCTTATTCAGTTTACAGCTCTCAATTACAAACATCCATGCAGATACACATACACGCACAAAGTCATTGACATTTACACATGAAAACTAGCTATAATTAATTAGCAATAGCCTACAGACTCTGTATCCCTGCTGAGTTAGACCAGTGTTACACATGCAAATTCCTTTATATACAGATGGTCAAATTTTCTTACTTTCAATTCAGTTCTCATTTATTTGTATACCGCTTTCACTGAGATCACAGTGATTGTAATGTAAGGATAATATAATGGCAGCCTTGCTAGTCAGTGCATTGTAAGTCCACTTGCACTTATTTCCACTGAAGCAGAAGATATTTTTTGGATCATTCAAACATGCTGGATAACACAATCATCTGACTTTACAAACGGAGTCAGGTTTTAAAGCAAAATAACCAAGACCGAACAAGACAGTATAAAATGTGTGTCCATTTTCAGTTTAAAGGGGACATATCATGCTAAATCCACTTTTTTAGCCCTTAAATGCATTTTGTTGTATATTTTGAGTGTTTAGAAGTACAGAAAAGTTGAAATTATTCTCTTCAGGTGCTTCGTTGATATCTTTATATTCTGTTTTGGCCTTATTTTTCAACCTGTTCCTTTTTTTCTGTTATCTATGACGTTTTGTGAACTATTACGTCACAGTATTTGCAGAAGTTACGAGAGGGTAAGTTAAAATGTTCGGTTGTTGGATGTTGTAACCCACACGCTTCATTACACAGTCTAATGTAGATGAACTGCCGCGCTTGTGACAGGGCGCATGTTTAACTGAAAGAACGAGCAGAGAGAGAGAGACCCGGTCGCGTGCACGCACTCTCTCTCTCTTCGGAGCCAGGCGAAAGTGTAAACAAGACACCGTCTCCAAACTAGACGCTGTCTTGCTCTCTCTCCCTCGCACATATTAATCAAAATAAATCGACACGGTGGTAAAAGGTCGGAAGACCAAAGTTCCCTTTCGTTGTCACTCCGAGTTACGTCGGATGACGACGAATGGGGTTTCGCTTAGAAATCCTATCATCTTCGAGTATTAAAACACGAGCCAATGGCAAAGAAATGCCATGGGTCTGCGGAATTTGCATAGCGTAACTCCGCCCCACCCTGGGGGTATATAAGGAAGTCGCTGGCAACATGCAGATATGTTTTCGCTTCGGAGCCAAGTTGATGTACTTCACTCCACAGCCAAATTCTGAGTTATCTCTTCATCTCTTCGAGACGAGCCTCTCTCCAGGTGTTGGTGTGACAGCGAGTTCCAGCGAGTGCACATTCCCTGCTGATCTGTGCAGTGATTTGCCAGAGTTTGTGTGTTCTCTCCCTGGTCGCTTCAACACTCTGCGGAGAAATCTCCTTTCACAAAAGAGCATTGCACGCGGCACGTCTTTTTAAAGATGCCTCGCCCGTGCACTTCTGGTTGCAGTCTATTTGTGTCTGACTCTGATGGGCACAATCGCTGTCTTGTGTGTCTGGGTGTCGAGCACGCTAAGGCAGCGTTTGTGGATGAGTCATGTTCCCACTGCGGGAACATGCCCATCGCACGGTTGAGATCGAGACTCAATGATCTTAATGTGAGAGTCCCCTCATCCGCACCCCGATCTACTGGTCCCGAGAGGGCTGGTACTTCGGCTGGCGGCCAGGGTGATCTGAGGGTTACAGTGTGGAACAAAGCGCCGACTATTCCACGCTCCACACTTCCCTCTGTTCCCGTGCAACCCGCGAGTGTCCGCGTGGAAACCGCTGTACAGTCCTCTGACTTGCCGCGAGTTTCATTCGGCGCTCCAGAGGAAGACGCGATGTCGATCGCTGCATCACAAGGTGGGCAGGAGTCCTCGGGAAGTGAGGATTCGGCTGTGCTGCCACCCTCGGGTGTCCCAGCATTGTCCGAGTCTGATCCCGAGATGACGGCCATGCTTTCCCGGGCAGCCGCGGCGATCGGTCTTGAGTGGTCCCCGCCACCTGGGCCGGTTCGTTCGCGGCTGGACGATTGGTTTTTGGGTGCGGCTGCTGATCCGCGTCAGCGGCCAACCCCAATGCCTTTTTTCCCGGATGTGCATGAGGAGGTCACGAGGTCCTGGAAGGCACCATTGTCTTCCCGTGATCGTTCGGCGACCGCCTCCGCCTTGCCTCCCCTTGATCAGGCGGCCGCCAAAGGGTACACTGGGGTTCCCCAGGTTGAACGCTCTGTTGCGATGCAGCTGTGTCCTCAGAGTGCTTCTTCCCGCGGGGACCCAAAGCACCCCTCCAAGGCCTGTAGGTTCTCTTCCACCCTGGTGGCGAAGGCCTACAGAGCTGCGGGGCTGGCGGCCTCCTCACTGCATGCCATGGCGACTCTGCAGGTCTACCAGGCCCAGATGTTGCGTGATATGCACGAGGGGAGGTCTGACCCAGCACTCTTTGATGAGTTGCGTGCCGCCACCGACCTTGCTCTCCGAGCGACGAAGGTGACCGCACGCTCGCTGGGTCAGGTGATGGCCACTTCGGTGGTCCAGGAGCGACACCTATGGCTAAACCTGGCTGATATGCGGGAGGCCGAGCGGACCCGGTTCCTCGACACCCCCATATCCCAGGCTGGCCTGTTCGGCGGTGCAGTCGAGGACTTTGCCCAGCAGTTCTCGACTGCCCAGAAGCAGACTGAGGCTCTAAAACACGTCCTGCCCCGGCGGCCCGCTGCTCCGGCAGCGCAGTCGTCGGCACAGGTGCCTCAGCCCGCTCGCCGCCGAGGGCGCCCTCCTGCGGTTCCCGCCCCTCCCGATCGGCCCCAGCAGTCCGCTGCTCCCGGGTCGCGTCGGAGAGGAAGCCGTAGGAAGGCGCCACAGCCCTCTCCCGCCCCGCGCCCCGCTAAACGCCAGGCTAAGCGGCGCTCCTGAGACGGGCTGCTCAGAGATGGTGATGAGTTCTGTACAGGAGCCGGTAGCAGGGCCGCTCCTTCCCCCGGTGGAGGGCCGGGGGAGAATCCTTGGTTTTCCCATCCCCGCTGCTCGTCCCACGACGGGCAGCACCCTAAAATGATTAAAGAAAGAACTCACTATCCCATCTCTGAGCACACGGAGTGTGCGGATGAGAGCACGCGCCGCCCACGGGCCACGCTCCTCTCGTCCCCCTCTGTCGCCAGACCCCTGCCAGAGCACGCCCCCGTGGGACGCTGGTCCTCCCCTGGCCTTCTCTGGCAGGACGCGGCTAATGACCGTGCCCCCGCACCGGGCCGCTATGCTACCCACGCCTGGGCCGGTCATTCCGCCTCGCTGCACCCCCGACGGTTCGTCTGTGGTTCGTATGACCCCGCTGGTGCACTTTCTGGAAGCCTGGCTAGAGCTTCACAGACTGTCCCGCTGGGTCGCGAGAACCATCAGGCTCGGCTACGCGATTCAGTTCGCGCGATCTCCTCCCCGCTACAGCGGAGTCCGCTTCACTATGGTCGGTGGCAATGCCCCTGTCATGAGAGCGGAGGTCGCCACCCTACTGGCGAAGGGTGCGATCGAGATTGTCCCTCCAGCCGAAATGAGGTCCGGCTTCTACAGCCCTTACTTCATTGTTCCGAAGAAATCGGGTGGGTTACGACCGATCCTGGACCTGCGCGTCCTGAACCGCTCCCTTCACAGGCTGCCGTTCAAGATGCTCACGGCCAAACGCATTTTCGAGTGTGTGCGGCCACAGGATTGGTTTGCAGCGATCGACCTGAAGGACGCCTACTTCCATGTCTCCATTTTACCTCGACACAGACCGTTTCTACGGTTTGCTTTCGAGGGGCAGGCATACCAGTACGCGGTTCTCCCTTTCGGGCTAGCCCTGTCTCCTCGCGTCTTCACGAAGGTCGTCGAGGCAGCCCTTGTTCCCCTACGCGAACACGGGGTTCGCATCCTGAACTATCTCGACGACTGGCTGATCCTAGCTCACTCTCGAGACCAGGTTTGCGAACACAGGGATCTTGTGCTCCGGCACCTAGCTCGTCTGGGCCTTCGGGTCAACTGGGAGAAGAGCAAACTCTGCCCAGTGCAGAGGATCTCTTTTCTCGGTATGGAAATCGACTCGGTCGCCATGTGCGCGCAGCTTACGAGCGAGCGCGCGCAGTCACTGCTGACTTGTCTTCGCCAGTTCGAGGGCAAGAGTGCGGTCCCACTGAAACTTTTTCAGAGGCTCCTGGGGCATATGGCATCCGCAGCCGCAGTAACGCCGCTCGGATTGCTTCATATGAGACCGCTTCAGCTTTGGCTTCGCGATCGAGTCCCGAGGTGGGCATGGCAACACGGCAAGCTCCGGGTCCCAGTGACTCCGGCCTGCCGTCAGACCTTCACCCCGTGGTCGAACCTCAGCTTTCTACGGGCCGGAGTGCCCCTGGAACGAGTTTCCCGGCATGTTGTTGTCTCAACAGATGCCTCCACCACGGGCTGGGGCGCCATGTGCAATGGACATGCTGCCGCGGGCTCCTGGACAGGACCCCAGCGCCTTTGGCATGTCAATTGCCTCGAGTTGCTGGCTGTACGTCTCGCCCTGCACCGCTTCCATGCGTTGCTCAGGGGTCAGCACGTACTAGTCCGATCAGACAATACCGCGACAGTAGCGTACATCAACCATCAAGGTGGTCTACGCTCCCGCCGTATGTCGCACTCGCTCGCCACCTCCTCATATGGAGTCAGAAGCATCTGAGGTCGCTTCGAGCCATTTATATCCCGGGACACCTGAACCAGGCGGCCGACGAGCTGTCTCGAGTTCGGCCTCTCGCTGGAGAATGGCGGCTCCATCCCCAGACGGTCCAGCTGATTTGGGATCAGTTCGGCGACGCACAGGTAGACCTGTTTGCCTCCCACGACTCGTCCCATTGCGACCTGTTTTATTCCCTGACCGAGGGCACGCTCGGCACGGATGCACTGGCGCACAGCTGGCCGCGGGGCCTACGCAAGTATGCGTTTCCCCCAGTGAGCCTTCTTGCGCGGACCCTGCGCAAGATCAGGGAGGACAAGGAGCAGGTTATATTGGTTGCCCCATACTGGCCCAACCACACCTGGTTCTCAGAACTCATACTCCTTGCGACAGCACCTCCTTGGCCAATTCCTCTGAGGAAGGACCTCCTTTCTCAGGGACGGGGCACCCTTTGGCACCCTCGTCCCGGTCTTTGGAACCTCCACGTGTGGCTTCTGGACGGGACGAGGCAGGTTTGAGTACCCTACCACCAGCGGTGGTGGCTACCATCACTTCCGCTAGAGCATCGTCCACGAGACATGTCTATGCGTTGAAGTGGAACCTCTTCGTCACCTGGTGTTCTTCTAAAAATCTTGAACCCACGAAATGCCCCATCAGTGTCGTGCTTTCCTTCCTGCAAGAAGGGTTGGAGCGAAGGCTGTCTCCCTCCACCCTGAAAGTGTATGTTGCCGCCATTGCCGCACATCACGACGCAGTTGATGGTAAGTCCTTGGGAAAGCACGACCTGGTTGTCAGGTTCCTGAGGGGAGCCAGGAGACTAAATCCTCCTCGTCCTCCCCTCGTACCCTCTTGGGACCTCTCAGTGGTTTTAACTGCCCTGCAGAGTGCTCCATTTGAGCCTTTACAATCAGTGGAGCTTAAGTTCCTGTCAATGAAGACAGCGCTCCTGGTTGCATTGGCCTCCATCAAGAGGGTAGGGGACCTGCAGGCATTTTCGGTTGACGAAGCGTGCCTGGAATTCGGGCCGGCTAACTCTCACGTGATCCTGAGACCACGGCCTGGATATGTGCCCAAGGTTCCTACCACACCCTTTCGAGACCAGGTAGTGAACCTGCAAGCGCTGCCCTTGGAGGAGGCAGACCCAGCCTTGGCACTGCTCTGTCCAGTACGCGCCCTTCGTGCTTACGTAGACAGAACGCAGTGTTTCAGGACCTCAGACCAGCTCTTTGTCTGTTATGGTGGGAAGCTGAAGGGAAAGGCTCTCTCCAAGCAAAGGTTGTCTCACTGGATAGTGGACGCCATTGCTTTGGCATACCAGCAGCAAGGTCGACCGTGCCCCCTTGGTGTGACGGCCCACTCCACTCGGAGTGTGGCATCCTCTTGGGCTCTAGCGCATGGCGCCTCGCTAACAGACATCTGCAGAGCTGCAGGCTGGGCGACACCTAACACATTTGCGAGATTCTACAATCTCCGAGTAGAGCCAGTTTCTTCTCATGTACTCGCTTCAACTAGCCGGTACTAGATTCTGCTCAGGTGTCTTCGCTTGCTCGCCATTCCTCTCCACGGACGGGATACGTGCGATATTTCCTCAGGTGAGCCTCATAAGCCCTGAGTCTCCTCCAGCACTGACGACGTCAACGCCAGAGTTATGCCACTGGCAGCTTTCGCGCTTGGCTAGGTGTCTCCATGTGCATGGTTCCCTTCGGGCGACCCCCACATGTGTATTTCCACTGTAAGCCTCTTGAACATGTGTCTTTCCCTTGGCAAGCCACCTTGCCACCCCTGGGGTTGAAATATTCCACCTGCGGCTGGACACCCCAGTGTTACTCCGTATGCAGCCCTTCGGGGTCATATGTGTATTCCAAGTCCCCCCCTTCGGGTTGGGCATGATTGCATATTTCCTCTGGATATGCTTCCCAGTGTACCTTGGTATTCCTGTGTTAAGTAGGACTCCTTCGTCCGTGCTAGTTTCACGACAGGGAGCTCAGACTTACGCAGGGCACTGGAAGACAGTCGAGAGGTGGCGTGATTATACGGGAACCCCATTCGTCGTCATCCGACGTAACTCGGAGTGACAACGAAAGGGAACGTCTCGGTTACGTATGTAACCCTCGTTCCCTGAGTAGGGAACGGAGACGTTACGTCTCCCTGCCACTTCCGCTGTACCGCTGGAACGCCTGAGTTCAGTCTCGGCTCCTCAGCGAAGACATATCTGCATGTTGCCAGCGACTTCCTTATATACCCCCAGGGTGGGGCGGAGTTACGCTATGCAAATTCCGCAGACCCATGGCATTTCTTTGCCATTGGCTCGTGTTTTAATACTCGAAGATGATAGGATTTCTAAGCGAAACCCCATTCGTCGTCATCCGACGTAACGTCTCCGTTCCCTACTCAGGGAACGAGGGTTACATACGTAACCGAGACGTTTCATGTGTAAATACAGTAACACACCATTGCGATACATCCATATGAAGACGTTGTTCTGCAGGTTTGTCGTCTTCATTTTCATCTCGCTCCGGCTCCGACTCTGGCTCGAACATGTAAGGCTGGCTGGACAAGTCTTCCGTTGTTGACATTTTATTAATAACGTGTGAATAAAAAGTTTCTGTGCCGCTAGATAATCGTATCTCTGCTATCAAACTACAAAAATGGCCGAACAGGGTGGAGTTGAACCGAGTGTCACCTCTACAACCTGGAGAGGGTGCAGGGTATGAAGTGTCTCAATTGTATTTAAAGAGACCGCACCAAAACGAGTTGCTCTCAGACGCACATCAGAAAAGGGGTAGAAAAGGGGCCTGTGGAGCTATAATAATGAGTAAATCAGACCCAAGCATTGCAGTTCCGCTTTTTATTGACTACAAATGTATGATTTATATGTAAAAAGGAACGATTTAAAAGCACGATATGTCTCCTTTAAACTATCATTTGTAATGGAAAATGTTGTATTAAATTACAAAATAATGCAAAATGAAATGCAATATGTGTAGATATCTGAAAAATATCTGAAAATGTTTTGAACAATATAAATTTATTTGAGGAGCAGCACTGCATAAGATGTTAAGACTTTTTTTAAAAAATAGATTGTATCTTGAATTTAAATGTATTTTATCTTACTGGTTGATGTAACTTCTTTATGTTTAAAAAGTAGAAAAAAATACATTTGCATTCAAGATACATTCCCTGAAAACAAGGTAAAATGAAAAAATAAAATAAAAGATTTCTATAGCATGGTAACACTTTATTTTGATGGTCCCTTTTGACTATTCTGTTGACTATAAGTAGCCTAACTTTGCAAAAACATGTTAACTAACTCTCATTAGAGCATTAGACTGTCTGCTTAATATCTGCTAACTCTATATTGTGATAACACACTTGTTTTAAATACTTCCAAACATTCCAGAATGACGAAACTTAATGTATTTACTAGTTACCATATCAACAATATATATATATATATATATATATATATATATATATATATATGAAGAGTTCAGATGCAAAAGCCTCTAAGTGCCATCTGAAATTTTCTTCTACAATGATCATTTTTATCAAGCTCGTATATTTAAGTTTGGTTATTTCACTTAAATGACAATTAATAGGTAATTTTCATTGCCATTTAAGTGAAATTACTGAACTTAAATATACGAGCTGGATAAAAATTATCATTGTAGAAGAAAATTTCAGACGGCACTTAGAGGCTTTTGCATCTGAACTCTTCATATATATATATATATATATATATATATAGTGCCAACATTCAGAAATCTTTGGAAGATATCACTGAACATTTATTTAACAATAGCAAAAGTAAATTTCTTATGTTTTCATCTCTGTTTTTTTTGTGTTTATTTAAAATTAGACAAATCTGATATTATTTTATGATAAAATGTAACTAAATTTGTATTTAAAGGTTAAATAATATTATTTAACAGTTGCTATGGTTCTTTAATGCTGGTGGGGCATGTTGTCACACTGCGTTAGAATGTGCCCCTATTAGAACTATGCTGTTCTATACTTTTATGAATTCTATTGAGAAACCATGAGAAAAGGGTGGATAAAGACTGAGAGTCAATGTTCAGAAATTATGAATTATTATTGTTTTGAACTATGCTGTATAGCTGTGTTTTGAGGTGTGTTTGTTGTCAAACTCAAAAATGTGTTTATTTTTAATTATTAAAAAATGCCATTATTTTATAGGAAAAAGTTAATAATTGTATTTTATTTAGAAAATATTTTAATTTGTCTTCAAATAACATTTTAATCTGTCATATGCTCATGTTACAATGTGCTCCTCACATGTTTCAATGTACATGGGGCATGTTGTCACATATCACTTCCATTCTTTCAGGGCAAATCAAGAAAAAAATATACACTGTATTAATGAAACAAAACCACATAATTGCACTAGACGTGTGAAATTAATGCGGGAAAAAATAAATACTCTGAACCCTATAGGTTTACACAAACTGAGAAAGTCAAAAAGTGTTGGGTTGTGCCCCGCTCTCCCCCACTTTGCAGCTTGGAAGAAACTTTTGTGG